>NC_061836.1:7534434-7539434 GCF_019202785.1 Penaeus chinensis
CCACCTGTAGGAGGTCACAGGTGCGAAAGCGCGATTTGTGCTTCTGTCATGAATTATTCTTAATACGCCACTGTCGGCGCTAGATACTGCTTCTCCCCCTCCCCCCTCTTCCCCCTTCCTCCTCCTCCTCCTACTTCTCCTCCCCCTTCCTATCCCCCTTCCTGTTGGCGCTAGATACTGCTTCTCCCCCTTCCCCCTTCCCCTTCCCCCTCCTCCCACTTCCTCCTCCTCCTCTTCCTCCCCCTTCCTATCCCCTCCCCCCCCTTTCCCCTTACAAAATAGGAATATATTTTAGTGGTATGTGTAATCTCAGTTAATGGCACCGGGTGTCATGAATGTTACCACGTGTTTAATGAACTTGCTGATATTTGTAACATATGTTATTTTTCCAAGCAGAATGGGGCCCGAAGTCGCTAGGAAGCGCGCATATATTTGTATTTTATTATCTTCTACTTATCGCCACCATTCTGTATTACAGAAAGAACGACAGGAGAGGAGATAGATGAGACAATAGCGTATCACAAGGAAAGTGACAAGGAGAGAAAAGGGAGTTACAAAAACATTAAAAGCTCCTCCCATGTATGTCGTCACCCCAAATGACTTCATGTTTTGAATATCTATTTTCTCCCCATTTTCTGATGACCAATTACCTTACTCCTTTTCAGTGCTCAAGTTCCATTTTGTTTACCCAAATGCAGAAGAGAGAAAGAAAGAGAGAAAGAGAGGGAGAGAGAGAGAGAGAGAGAGAGAGAGAGAGAGAGAGAGAGAGAGAGAGAGAGAGAGAGGGAGAGAGAGAGAGATAGAGAGATAGAGAGAGAGAGAGCGATATCATAAAAAGAATACACCTTTTATATACACAAACAAGCAAGGAATGCACATTAACAATTTTTTTTACCAAACCCTAACCATTGCCTTTGTATCATTACCGTGTATATTAAAGACATAAAGATCACGGAACGCCTCCTAACGAAGATAGGAAAATGAAAATAAAAACAAAAGTAAATAAAAGTAAATAATGAGAGGGACGATCGCCACACCTATTTCAGAATAACAAAGGCTTAAAATCCCTTTTAATATTCGACCGAGAATCTCGTGAGGGCGTGAGGGAGGGGAGGGGATGGGGAGTGGGAGAGGGGGAGGGGGAGGGAGAAAGTGAGAGGAGGGTAGGGGGCGGGGGTGGAGGTGTAAACGCCCCGCCTGACTTGATCATCGGGTATTTGCCGTTTATTTTTTTTTTTTTATTTCTCCATTTGTTCGAGTAATTTCTTTATCTCAAGGGCGCTCTCGCAAGGCGGCCGTCGGTGAGTTCGAAGAGAGAAGAGAGGGAGCGGAGAGAGGGAAGAGGGTGAGGTAGTGGGGTGAGGGAGAGGGAGGGAGGGAGGGTGGGGGAAGCATGGAGGGAGGGAGGGGGGAGGGAAGGAAGGAGGGTGGGAAGGACAGAGAGAAAAAGAGAGAGAAAAAGATGGAGAAAGGAGAGGAGGTGAGAGACATGGAAACATAAAGAATAAAAGCCATTAAGAATCACAAGCAAAACCATTATTTACACACACCTAAACGACCCCGCAATAAACAAACAACAACAAAAACTAGCATCATTATACCCCACCAACAAACAAAAAGAAATGGAGCGACCACAGACCTTACAGCTGATCATCACAGAATCACCACCATTATATCATCACCTTTAATCGTTATCAGCTCGCAACCCTCCAGAACCTGCCCGCCGCCGAGGTTAGTTATGATGACGCCCGCCCTTACAACCCACGAAGCACCCGAGCCACTCTAATCAAAGACATCGCATTCATCATTCTACATTTCTCATTTACCGTCAGCGGCACCAGCGTTGCGTCTTCGTTATGGTCAGTCCTCCTACTAATCTAGATTATTCCATTACCAACATTCGTGTCAATATGCTGTACGCTGTTGAATGATTAGCCATTAGGAATCACATTACGGAGAGCTCGCGGTATGTTTTTTTTTTTATATGTATACATAAAAAAGGAAACTCGTATACCAAAGGAGTAGGTTGGAGAGTGAGCAGCGAGCCAGCAGTGAGGCCGTTCTAGTGAGACGATCAAACGCACTAAGCACGCCGTCGAGAGACCATAGACCATCCAGTTATAATGACCACACCGGAGTAGATAGACCGCGGGCCCGGCGACCCCTCCCCCCATCAACCCATAAGATCACTGCGGGAAAAATCCGTTGATCACAAGTCCGCCATGTCGGGCCGGACACCACTTCATTTCGATGATTTATTGGTCATCATAGGGACAAATTTCCACTCGGAACAAGTCGGCGATCATTATCGTCAACAGAGTCTCCTAAAACTCTCCAGAAAGACGATTGACTGCTTTTTATGCCCTGTTCTCCGGCGTGCTAAACATTCTAATCGGCGGCGCGTGGGTTTCGATCGCTTTAGTTCACTCGTGTGACCGCTCGGCATTGGTCGCGCTCGCCTCGCCGTAACCCGAGTGTCGGCTGGGAGTGGCCGCTTTGTATTTACGCGCGAGCCTTCATCGAGACCTATTAGTCCTGCGTGGAATTCACCTGTGACGCATATTTTAATACGACAGCCAGACCAGCGATCCCCGGTCAACCAGACGACTCAAAGAATTCTCGAACTCGTCCTTCAACAATTCCAATTAACGTAGGCAACCCCGGCCACGTGGATGATTCCATCGTTCAAAGAAAACGGATGAAAGAAAACGAGAACTCAGCTCCGGAGACGAGACAGGGTGCGTTTATCAGTTCATCGGGGATGGACAGAACGACATACAAGACCCACACGCGCACACACACGACACTCGGCTGATAAAACGAGTCTAGTAATGGAGAGCAGACACGGGACGGATTTGCAAGGCTCGCCCTTATGTATGGGGGACTCATTCGTGCGACTGAATTCTTGCTGTATAAGAAATCTGGTTCTTTATTTGGGCGGGGCCTATTTAAACATTTATTTTCGGAGCGCGCGAGAGTAAAGCTTGCAAAAACACTTATCAATACTGCTAGACAGGTACCAAAATTACCCACAACCCATTTCACAACCCGACAACACCTTTGTCATACCAAAGCGGTATTCCATCCTCGCCCCCTCCCTAAATAAAAATCATGCAAAATCTCAACAGGTTATCATTTAACTTTCACGAAAACAATCAAAATATGGCCTCGGTGCACGCACTTGCTACCCGCTAACGGAGAGGAGGAGGATAACCTTATCAAGAAAACGCAATCTGAAAAATGGTCTAGCTTTTATAGTATTTACACAGCTTTACGATTCCTAGTTTGCGATGAGCAGTAGCATCAACGGCAATAGCACTCGTATTCTTTTATGCATTCGGTTGTAGACTGCCGCGTATATCGTCGTCCTGTATATACTATGCGGAGTCTATCACTGACGCTCCGTATTTCATTGTCCATATGCTCGTGTTCGCTGGTTGATGGTATGTTTAATTTCTGGATATATATTTTTACATTTGTTTGTACGTCAGTATGTGCGCGAATACGGACAGATACACGCATAGATACGTATACGCTTAGTTGTATATTTTTAGATAGGTGTGCCTGTATTAAGATTGCGTTTCTAACAACAGAACAGCACAGTGACATTGGCAAAAAACAAACAAAAAACAGAAACACATTTCTCTCTCTCTCTTTCTTTCTCTTTTTCTCTTTCTCTTTCTCTTTCTCTTTCTCTTTCTCTTTCTCTCTCTCTCTCTCTCTCTCTCTCTCTCTCTCTCTCTCTCTCTCTCTCTCTCTCTCTCTCTCTCTCTCTCTCTCTCTCTCTCTCTCTCACACTCACTCACTCACTCACACACACACACACACACACACACGCGTGACCAGGTTTTAGCGTCTGTGGCTTGCGTCTCTCCATCAAAATATCCAGCAACAAAAGAGAGACGAATATGACTTCTATACACCGAGAGCATAAGAGCGCAACTGACTGAAATGCTTTTTTTGCTCTTTGTCGTGGAATTTGTAACTGCAGATCTGCATTATCATTGTTAATGAACCTACATGAACAGGAAATTAAGTAAGTGCTGTATTCTGGCATAAGAAATAGTCATATCTACGGAGCCTTTTTATTGACTTTGGTAAATTGTCTTTTGTTGAAATGTGCATTTTGAGGACGCGTTCTGATACACACTCAGACTCACATGTACACACGTACAGGCGCACAAGCTAACATATATTTACACACACACATGTATACACATACAGACACATATGTACACACATACACAGACACGCACATATACATACGCACATGCTCACGTACAGACACGATACTCGGACGGACACACACACACACACACACACACACACACACACACACACACACACACACACACACACACACACACACACACACACACACTCCCCATTGTCCCATACGAGAGAGAAACCCAACCTCGAAATCATTTCCATGACAATCCGTCCTGTGGCAAAAAAGCATTTCAAGAGAACAGCTGATTTGTTTAATGAAGGCATTTAAACCGTTCGCGAATCCCATGATCTTGTTAGACACGAAAGTTTTCTTGAGGAAAGAACACGAAGGAGCTCTGCCTTGCCGGTCGATACGCCGTTGCATTGCAAAGTGTGCGGACGCGTTCGGAAAAACGACGCGGCGCGGGATAATGGCTGTGACTGAGGCTGCCAGTGACATCAGAGGCTGGGGGGGGGGGGGGGGTGAACAAAGTAAACGCTTGCTATTCGATCTCCCATAATCAAAGTAGACATGCACGTACGCACGCGCACGCACGCACGCACACACACACACACACACACACATATATACATATACAATACGTTGATACATGTTTATATACATACATACATATACATTTATATATACATATGTATATGTATATATAAGTATAGGTATATATCACAAACTACTAATTCTGTTTATTGACATAAACCCTCACCAAACAACAAAACTCAACAACCCAACACCAAACAAGCGAGTCGACAAACAACCAAACGCCCCCCCCCCC
>NC_061836.1:7551934-7556934 GCF_019202785.1 Penaeus chinensis
GAAGGAGAGAGAAGGGAAAAGAATCAGAGAGGGGAAGAACGGCGAAAGGAAGGGTGCCAAAGTGTACAATACCAAGACAGATTATACCATACCTACACTATTCTCTCATCAACGGACTATTTAATTTTTGATTGTATCAGCATGTACATCAGAAAAATATGTTCATGAAAAAAGGTAATAATGGTAGGGTGCCTTTTGTTCAGCGAACTGTATACCAAATATGTTCTCGTTTATCACCCTTGGATAGACGGTCGTGTCATCTTGGAGAAAGCTTCAAATCTATGGCTTATTTGGACATGTCTTCCCACAGTCACATGTTTAGAGAGGAAACGTCGATTTTGGAATCTAACGCGAAGTAAAAAAAATAAAAAAAATGTTAGGTTTTTAGGGTGTTAGGAGAATGGTATAATTATTCAATATCAAATTCCAATATCATGCAGCTAACAGGTGGATTATTTATCCTCTCACTTTGCACTTTGCACTTAAAATCTCGGTCTCACCATTAGAATGAAGTGTTTCCCACCATAAAAAATCAAGGTCTTAATTAAAACAATCAAAACTCTGCATCACCATGGAAACACCAACAAGTAAGCAAACAAGAGCACAAGGAGTCCTTCGCCGGAGCAACCAAAGCCTCCACAGTTACGACAAACATCTTAACTTCTATATCCGACAGAGAGAGAGAGAGAGAGAGAGAGAGAGAGAGAGAGAGAGAGAGAGAGAGAGAGAGAGAGAGAGAGAGAGAGAGAGAGAGAGAGAAAGAGAGAGAGAAAGAAAGAAAGAAAGAGAGAGAGAGAGAGAGAGAGAGAAAGAGGAAGCCAGATCGATGACTATCTTGAGCTATCTCTGAGTCGACCCAAACCACCGGCCAGATAGACATTAATACCTTCGAATAGCAAATTAGAGAAAGTTTATTTCGAGACAACTTATGTATTTCGAAAGAGAGAGAAAGAGAGAGAGAGAATGAGAGAGAGAGAGAGAGAGAGAGAGAGAGAGAGAGAGAGAGAGAGAGAGAGAGAGAGAGAGAGAGAGAGAGAGAGAGAGAGAGAGAGAGAGAGAGAGAGAGAGAGAGAGAGAGAGAGAGAGAGAGAGAGAGAGAGAGAGAGAGAATAGAGAAAAAATAGAGAGAAAATAGAGAGAAAGAGAGAGAGAGAGAGAGAGAGAGAGAATAGAGAAAAAATAGAGAGAAAATAGAGAGAAAGAAATAGAGAGAGAGAGAGAGAGAGAGAGAGAGAGAGAGAGAGAGAGAGAGAGAGAGAGAGAGAGAGAGAGAGAGAGAGAGAGAGAGAGAGAGAGAGAGAGAGAGAGCGAGAGAGAGAGAGAGAATGAGAGAGAGAGAGAGAGAGAGAGAGAGAGAGAGAGAGAGAGAGAGAGAGAGAGAGAGAGAGAGAGAGAGAGAATGAGAGAGAGAGAGAGAGAGAGAGAGAGAGAGAGAGAGAGAGAGAGAGAGAGAGAGAGAGAGAGAGAGAGAGAAACGGACATACCGTTAGTAAGCGAAAGTGTAGGAGAGAGACAAGAAAGACGGAAAGAAACAAAATAAATGAATAAATAAATAAATAAATAAATAAACAAATAAATAAAAATAAGAAGTAGCGAGAGAGAAGTATGATAAAACGAACAACAAACACCCAGTAAGTCCTTTTGTTTCAGAAGCAGCTTTAACAACTCCTTCTGCTTGACAAGTGCTTCCTGTGTTCAGTCTTCTGAATTCATCGTCACGTGTTGTCCCTAAATGTGTTCATACTCACGTGCCGGAAGCTTAACATGTTCAAGGGGAGTGTGTGTTCAGTCTTTCATGTTCACCAGATAACATCTTTTACCGTCGAGCCAGATATGGTGTTGTTCTTCCTTAGACTAACAAACACGACATTGTTCTACCTCTTCTACGTCGCCGATAAAATTTACATTTGTGATTGAAAAGGTCCATCGTATCGCTTGAGGTATGGCTCTCTGTTCACCACATTCACGGGCATTTGCTTGTATTCTTTAGCGCAGATTGTGGATTAGGTGTTTGCCGTCGATCAGTCAAAACGAAGGAGCGCGTTTAACAAAGAACACACGATAACGACACAGGAGGAAAAATAATCACAATCACCTAAAGCCATAAACTTTCGTGTCGTTATAAATGACAACATGCCAGCAGATTTTATTTTTCTCTTTTTTTCTCTCAAGTTTCATATTTTCATGTCAATCTATTGAACACAATCAATTTGGCATTACACACCGATAGCTTTACGAGGCAGTTATATTAACGAGCACATCAACTGGTTTAAATAGTAGTTCGATATTTAGAAATCACGTATTTATCATAATCAAGCGCATGAAATACAACCCCTGTGGACACCTGACCTGAAATAATGACTATATCGAACATTCCAATCAGGGACAAAGTAACCTGTAATCGAAGGTGGTAAATGTACACACATAAAAAAAAAAAAAAAAAGGGAGAAAGAAAGTAAGAAAGAAAAAAAAAGAAAATCAAATACATAAACTAGATTTCTTTTTTTTTCTGTTTACTCTTCTGAATCACCCCCCCCCCACCTCCCACGCACCCTCGCCCCCACGCTTCTCCTTCCCCTCCCCCTACCCCCTTCCCCTCCCACCCACGCCCTCTCACCCACCCCCTTTTTACACTGTGATTAGGGCAAGCTGGGATGTAAAACGAAGCTGAAATGGGCGTCGCTGGAATCGTTAGGGCGAATTGGAGATGGCGCTACGGGAGGAGGCGGAGGCGGAGGCGGAGGCGGAGGAAAGGGAGGAGGAGGAGGAGGAGGAGGAGGAGGAGGAGGAGGAGGAGGAAGAAGAGGAGGAGGGGGAGAAGGAGGAAGGGGAGAAGGAGGAGGAAGGGGAGGAGGAGGAGGAGGAGGAGGAGGAGGAGGAGGAGGAGGAGGAGGAGGAGGAGGAGGAGGAAGAAGAAGAAGAGGAGGAGGGGGAGAAGGAGGAAGGGGAGAAGGAGGAGGAAGGGGAGGAGGAGGAGGAGGAGGAGGAGGAGGAGGAGGAGGAGGAGGAGGAGGAGGAGGAGGAGGAGGAGGAGGAGGAGGAGGAGGAGGAGGAAGAAGAAGAGGGGTGGAAGGGGAAGGTGAAGGGGAAGGTGAAGGTGAAGGGGAAGGGGAAGAGGAAGGGGGGGAGCAGGTGGACGAGAAGAAGGAGGAGGCAGAGGAGGTGAAGGGAGATGAATAAGAGGGAAAGAGGAGGATGAGGATGAGGAGAGGCTGATGCAGGAGATGGCGAAGGAGAGGGAAAGCGGAGGAGAAGGAAGAGCAAATAGGAAGAGGACGAAGAGATAGTAGAGGTGGCGATGGTGGTGTTGAAGGTTGTAGTGGTGGTGGTGGATGGGAATGATTATGGATAAGAGGGTAAGGGGAGGAAGAGAAGGAATAGTAGAAGGAGGAAGAGGAGGGGGTGGGAGAGGAAAGAGAGAAAAAGAAGAGGAAGAAGAAGAAGGAGAAACAGGAAGAGGAGGGATTGAACATGGAGGGGAAGAAGGCAAATGAGAACAAATAAGACGAGGAGAAGGAGGGGGAAAAAGACTGAGAAGAGCAGAAAAAGAAGCAGATGAAGGAAGAGCAGTAGAAGAAGGAGGTAGCCAGAGAAGGCAAGAGAGAGTGGGGGTGGGGGAGAAGGGAGAAGGGAGAAGGGGGAGTTTGCAGATCCCTATCACTCTCCACGCTCTTCAAAAAATTTCGAAGTTTTCCCTACGGCCCCGCGTCTTGCCAGACCAGCCGTTAACAGTTTACGCTCTTGTGGAGAACGTCAAAGGTGCTCTGGAGATGGAGATTGGTGGCGGGGCTTCCGGTTGTGGTGGTGGTCGTGGTAGTCGTGGTGGCGGTCGTCTTTCTTTCATATATTGTGGATTTTTTTCCTATTTTTTATTCTCTTTCCTTTTTTTTTTTGGGGGGAGGGGGGAGGGTAGAAGAAGGAGGGTGGGGGTGGAAGGAGGGAGTAAGGAATTGAGAGGGGGTGGGGGTGTCTGGTAGTTATAGAAGTGGTGGATGAATTTCGGGGGGGTTTGGGGAGTTGGGGGAAGGTTGGGGAGTTGGGGGGGTTATAGAGAGGACACCCGAGTTATGGCTATTTGAGGATGGTGACTTCAAGGGGTCGGGATGGGCGTGCTTGTTACACAGATGTTTATCGGGAGGGTTTATGGGAAGGGGTGAGGCGGTCTATGGAGGTGGAAGAGGAAGAAGAAGAAAAGGAACGTTGGAGGAAGACGAAGGAGGATAAAGAGGACGAAGGGGGGCGTTGTGGAAGGGCGGAGGAGGAAAAGAAGGAAGGATAGAGGAGGATGAAGGTTGCAGGAAGAAGACGAACATTGGGGGAAGATGAGGAACGTTGGAGGAAGAGGAGGAAGGATAGAGGAGGACAAAGGGTCGAGGAGAAAGGGGAATGTTGGAGGAAGGGCGGAGGAGGAAGAAGAAGAAGAGGAAAATTGTAGGAGAGGAAGAGGAAGGGTTGAGGAGGAGGAGGAAGGGAGGAGGTTATGGATGCAGTGGTGGTTAGGAAGGAGAGAAAGAAAAAGAGGAGGTGGAGGAGGGGTGGAAGTGGAGGAGGAGGAGAGGAAGACTGAGGAGTAGATGGAAAAGGAAGAGAGGGAGGAGGCGGATGAGGAGGAGGCGGTGGAGGAGGAGGAGGAGGAGGAGGAGGAGATGGAGGAGGAGGAGGAGGAGAGGGTAAAGGAACAGGAGGAGGACAAGAAGGATGAGGAGAAGTAGGAGCTGGAGGTGGAGGAGGAGGAGGAAAAGGAGGAGGTGGTGATAGAAGTGAAGGTGAAGGTGGAGAAGAAGACCGAGGAGAAGATGGAGGAGAAGAAGAAGGAGGTGGAAGCAGATGGAGAAGGAAATCGACGAAGAAAAGAGGAGGAAGAGGTCGAGAAGGAGAACGCTAGAGAAGAAGGAATAGAAGGAGGAACGATGAAAGACGGCGACGTGTACAAAAGACGATGTTATAGGGGAGGGAAAAGGAAGAAAGGAGGAAGAAGAAATATGACGAAAATATGGACG
>NC_061836.1:7559622-7562122 GCF_019202785.1 Penaeus chinensis
GGGTAGGGGAGGAGGGAGAATGGCAGAGGATGAGGGGAAGGGGCAACAGATAGGGTAGGGGGGGGGGGGAGAAGGCAACAGGAAGGGGTGGCCGGTAGAGTTGAGGTAAAGGAGAGAGCAGGGGTAAGGGGGGGTTAGGATTGTGGGGGTGGATAGTGGGTGGGGATGAAGCAACGGAGAGGGAAAGAAGGGAGACAGAGAGTGGGAGAGAAATGGGGAATAGGAAGGGAGAGAAAAGCAAAGGAGTAAAGGAAGGTTAAGGAGATGATAAGGAAAGAGGGAATGGATAGCAGATGGGAGGGGATGGGGAGGGGGAGGAAAGGGGGAGGAGGGGATGTGGGGATGGTTAGAGCAGGAAAAAGGCGAAGTTGTATTTGTTTTACACGTTGAGAAGTATGTGTGCGTGCGTGTGTGAGTGTGTGCTCATGCTTGGATGTGTGCGGCTGTGTGGAGGACGAGGGCGATAGAGAGAGAGAGAGAGAGAGAGAGAGAGAGAGAGAGAGAGAGAGAGAGAGAGAGAGAGAGAGAGAGAGAGAGAGAGAGAGAGAGAGAGAGAGAGAGAGAGAGAGAGAGAGAGAGAGAGAGAGAGAGAGAGAGAGAGAGAGAGAGAGAGAGAGAGAGAGAGAGAGAGAGAGAGAGAGAGAGAGAGAGAGAGAGAGAGAGAGAGAGAACATAAGAAGATTCAAGTTCTATTTTTTGTAGTTGTATACGTGCATGTATGGTTGCATATACGACTCACATGTTCTGCTTAGCAACAATGCCGCAGCGAAATCAAGAAGTTGCACTGTTCACAGACATAAATATAGCATAGACTTTCACACACTATACACACACACACACACACACACACACACACACACACACACACACACACACACACACACACACACACACACAAACGATGAAAAAGAAATACATATAACGATTCTTATATAAAAAGATAAGCAAAAACAGCTGAACTAATACGCAAGATCATGCATATGAATAAAATCTAATATATACGAAAAAAAAAAAACGATGAAAGAATTTGATACTAGTATTCAGGTACACAAAAACAGGCGTTTGTACGTATGTGCTTGCCCTGTCTTGTGACTCTACCTTCCCCTCCCTCCTTCCTTCCTCCCCCTTCCTCCTCCCACTCCCTCATTCCCCCTAAACCCCCTACCCCTCATCCTCCCCCTTCACCCTCCCACTCCCTCATTCTCTTTAACCCCCCTTACCTCCCTCCCTCATTCTCTCTAACTCCCCTTACCTCCCTCCCTCATCCTCTCCCTTCATCCACCCCCTCCCCCTCCCCCTCCCTCATCCTCTCCCTTCATCTCCCCCCCTCCCCCACCCTCATCCTCTCCCTTCATCCACCCCCTCCCCCTCCCTCATCTCCCCCTCCCATTCCCTCATCCTCTCCCTTCATCTCCCCCCCCTCCCCCTCCCTCATCTCCCCCTCCCCCACCCTCATCCTCTCCCTTCCTCTCCCCCCTCCCCCTCCCTCATCTCCCCCTCCCCCTCCCCCCTCCCTCATCCTCTCCCTTCATCCCCCCCTCCCCCTCCCTCATCCTCCCTCCTGGTGAGAAGTATGAGGATTTAATTTTCTTGCTTTTTTATGAGTCCCGATAACATCCCCCGTGATTAATACTGGGTTCAGCTCGGTCAGTCATCGTAAGAATTAGTCAGGATGAAATATGACTGCTTTTGATTTAATCCTTTGCTTGCATTCATGTACACACGGACGAGAATTCACGCTTTCTAAGATTTCTTGCAAGCACACTCATACTTCCCTCTCTCTCTCTCTCTCGTTTTGTTCTCTCCCTCCTTTCTTTCCCTGCTTTGTCTGTGTATCTGTTTCTGCCTCTATTTGTTTGTCTATCTGTCTGTGTCTGTCTGTCTGTCTGTCTGTCTGCCTGTTTTTCTGTCTGTCTGTCAGTCTGCCTCTTGTTCTCGCTCTATCTGTCTGTCTGTCTGTGTATCTGTTTCTGCCTCTATTTGTTTGTCTGTCTGTCTGTCTGTGTCTGTCTGTCTGTCTGTCTGTCTGTCTGTCTGTCTATCTGTCTGCCTGCCTCTTGCCCTCGTTCTCGTTCTGTCTATCTGTCTGTCTGTCTCCCCTTCTCTCCCTATCTCCGTTTCTCCCTATCTCGCTTCCTGCCTACCCCCCTCCCTCCCTTCATAATTAACTCGCGGCAAATATCCAGCCTATTGCGCCGGGCACCGAGGGGATCCCAACAATCTTACCTGCTTAATTAGCCATGCATCGTAATGAGGTGGGCAGATACACACGGCGAAGCTCAGATAAGCTCTGTTAATTAAGCTCTGACTCCTTGTTTCATGAGGAGCGGGAGAGCATGTAGGGAGGGAGGGAGGGGGGGCTCTGCCTGTGCTTTGGCTGATCTAGCAATTGCCTTGTGTGTATATATAGCAATTGCCATGAATACACACACACAAACACACAAACACACACACACACACACACACATATATATGTGTGTTTATACACACACACACACAC
>NC_061836.1:7572122-7587122 GCF_019202785.1 Penaeus chinensis
CGGACGGTATCTGGTCAGTAAACACTGACACAGGATTCGGTAAGTAAACACGGACGGTATCTGGTCAGTAAACACTGACACAGGATTCGGTAAGTAAACACGGACGGTATCTGGTCAGTAAACACTGACACAGGATTCGGTAAGTAAAACGATTATCCCGGGAGACGCTCCGCCACAGACGCCCCCCCCCCCCCCAGCCCACCCCCTCGTCTACCCATCGCCACACCTACGTAGTCTCCACCAAGACAGCAACGTTCTCAGACTATAATGTTTGGCAATATCCGCCTGTCCCTTTTCTTCCCTTGATGCTTTTTCTTTCTCTCTTTCTTTTCCGTTCTTCCTTCTTTCTCTTCCCATCTTTCCCGTGTTTTTCCAATTCTATCTGCGTTCTGTCTTCTCTCATTTTCGTTCTTTTTCTTTATCTTCCTCTTTTTCGTCTCTCCATCATTCCTTCTTATCCCTGTTTTACCGTCACCTCCTCCCTCTCTCTCTCTCTTCCTCCCTCCCTCCCTTCCTTTACCTCTCCCTCCATCTCGTTCATCCTTCAACCCCCCTCCCCCTCCCCTTACCTTTCCCCCTCCGCGCCCCCCACCCGTCCAACTCCCCCTTAACCCCCCGTGGCTGCAGGAGACCACTATTTCACGCCCAATGTAGAGAGGCAAGACATTACAGATTCACAGATAAAAGTGGGCCTGGGTCTTGTTAGTGTTAAAAGGACGTGGTTCTTAGTTCAAGCTAAGAGGCTTGAAAGGGAGCTGGGATTGGTGGAGATGGATTTGTTTTGTTAGTCTATTACTGCAATCTGTCTCGTTTATTCGCTTTTATTTTATTCATCCTCTTTCTATTTTGGACTTTTCTTTCTTCGAAGTTTGTTTGGGGGCGAAGTATTTATACGTCATGGCGGAGGAACCCAACTGATGCCACTGCTCAATGGCACTGGTTGCAATTATCACTTTTCAATTTACATTAAATTCTCCCCGTTAGCATTTAACCCTTTTCTAAACGAGCAAGCACGTCAGCGTTACTGCAATTACTTGTCAAAAGCAAACACCGTTAAACGCATCCGTTCCAAACAGTTGTCTCGCTGTTTTCCTGCGTTTGGTGGGCGAAAATGCCGGAGTTTCGGTCTGTTTTTGAGCTTCCTCCAAACAATATGGCGTCGAGTTCGTTCGCGTGTCCGTTTCCTCTCGAAGTTCTCGTCTGCCGTGATTGTTAGTACTGTTTTTTGTGTCAGCTGATCTTTTTCGTTAAATTAATTTGAACTAGAAAAAAATAACCGTTGACTGACGTGTTTTTTATTTAGTAATCTTTTAAAAATCTATTTGAATGTACACACATTGATGAATAAGGTTAAGAGAGAGAGAGAGAGAGAGAGAGAGAGAGAGAGAGAGAGAGAGAGAGAGAGAGAGAGAGAGAGAGAGAGAGAGAGAGAGAGAGAGAGAGAGGGAAGAGAGAGAGAGAGAGAGATCACACGTTCCTAAAATACAATATGTTTTCATACCTGTAATGAATTCACTGCATTCAACATGCAAAAATCTATACACACCAACCCACAAACCAACTCGCTTTAGTTAAGAGCAAAAAGAAAAAGTAAAAGACGAAGAAGGAGAAGAAGAAGACGAAAACCACTCAATTGTCTCATGCTTTTCTCCCTTCCCCTAAAATATTAGGTGATAAATGCACTCCATGTGTCCAGGTAATAAGAACAAGCCTCGACACCTGCTGACTGTAAACAAAGTCTGACCATCATAATGTAAATTGACCACTCAGCAGGCGTCCCCCCGTACTCCAGGAACCAATCATCGGCCAGATAGTCCAGCCTCGTCCAAATGACTCTCCCCGACCTGTAAATTGGTCATTTGCCTGATGTTTGTTTATTGGAAGTCTCGTGTGATCGACATTCTTAAAACTAATGTGATTCATTCTGGGATATATTGGAACACGGGTGGGGGCGGGGAAGTTGTTGTATATGTTTATTGTTAACAAGCAAAAAGAAAGAAAAAAACAACAACATAAGAACAACAATGGCAACAACAAAAATGTTCCGATCCATTTGTACTATCTGTTATTTATGTTATATCAAAACATGTTCGCTAGATAGGGATCTGCACTCTGTACGTCTCTACATACAAATGTGTGTGTGTGTGTGTGTGTGTGTGTGTGTGTGCGTGTGTGTGTGTGTACGTGCGTGTGTGTGTGTGTGTGTGTAGTCGCGCGTGGTTATAATATTACCATGTGCGTCTGAAGAAGAAAAAGAAAATAAAAAGGAAGAAGAAAGATGAAAAACAAAAACAAGAAAAAGAAAAAGAATAAAGCTGAAAAGAGAAAAAGCGAAAAAATCTCATGATACTTACTTCGGCCTTAAACACCGAGATCCGAGTCCTCTGACCACTGACACTTGTGGTTATTACAGCCTCCCATTCTGAGGGGGTTACACACCAATAGAGGCCAGCTGGACTTATTATATGTGGTACTCGTTTTCTAATTCTCTGACCCTCTATGTCACTGGGAGAGGGGGGGCTCGTGTAAAATAGTGCCGGGCGAAATTTTGTTATTGTTTTAGGTTATATGGTAGTATGTTAGGCCTGCATTTTTTTTTTTTTTTTTTGAGGGGGGTTATTTATAAATGTTGAGGAAATTCTGGATAGTTTTTTTTTTTTTCCTATTTCTTCTAAACATCATGATAATAGTGCAATTATTAATATGTTATTTTACCATGCGTCCCAAGTAATTGATTATCTATTTCCACGCCTCTTGAATCCCCAGTCAGATGATTAAAAACCCTTCTTAAATTGAATAAATATAATAAAATTATCTTATCCTACTGGCTGAACAATATTACTTAAACCACTTCCCCCCCTTGAAAATCAGTCACGCCTCAGTTAAGAATCACGGCTATAGTGCAACTTGATAATTGCAAACAAGGGATTCGCATGGTTGATCAAATCGAGGTAAACATGCCATCGTTTTGTAGGTAGGGAATTATTTATATTTTAATCTCTAATCTTTATCTACCTATTTAGAAAAGGAAGCTAAAATAACATTGACTTGTATAAACAAAATGAGAAAAAAGTCATTAGTTTCCGAAATAATACATAATTTCGGGAGTAAAATGTTGCTAAGGTAGAGGCGGGTGTGAAGGTACCATGGCAACCCGTGTTAGTTTTGTTTTGCTTCGAAAACGTCAAACTTACAAATTGTTTAGACGAATGATTGTAGATGCGAGCTTTGCATGATGTGCGTTAATTTTTGGACACTGCTATTCGCCATGAATATCTATAATGTTCGTTCTCTATCTGTCTCATTTCGCTTATTTTTGCATTCGCGAAGCCTCGGGATTATTTACAACACCTGTTCGTGTGTTTTGTCACAGGCGCACGCGGCGGGTTTCGAGGCCTCGCCGAACATCGATACATCGACCCCCAAATCGCCGAAAGCTGCCGATAAAACGCTCGTGGATTCCGCTCTTATTTATTCCGGAGAAGTGTTTGCTCGGCGGTAATGCCTGCAATTAGCGGAAGCAGGCGAGTAAACGTGACCAAGGGGGATGGATCGTTTGCACAGGTTACACAGGCAAAAACAATTACCGGCCATCAGTCATCCTAGCACGACAGACGCGGATCATTCATACCGTCTCTGACACCAGCTGTCAATTGTTTTGAGGTATATTTACCGAAAAACATCATACATTTCCTCTCCGTAATTATAATCCCGGGAGAGACGCACGCACACAAGCCATTCACAGCGACACGAAAGAGGACGGGGTACTCTCCCTCGAAAGGGAATAACAGACGCTGCATTTTCGCTACAATTGAGCGGACTCTGCTAGTGGCTATGATACCCAATCTTTTCTCTATCTGCATGCTAGCTAGGGCACACAGAACCCATGTCGGGCTCGGTGTTGAGTTTGGTGTTAATGTTAGCTCTGGGACCAAATAACACCGTGCGCTGGCGAGATCTCCGGACTGATTCTAACACACCTGCGCGAACCGTCTTGGCCGCAGCCCTTAAGCGGTCAGGTGACAACACTCGCACCGTAAGTTTTTGATTCGTCATGGCGATGGTGATGATAGTCATATCGGTTTTATTTCCACGAACAGTCATGCTGCCGCGGTAAAAGTGGGAAAAAATGCACATCGCCAACTGCTCAGCATCTTATGCATCACTGGGATTTTTTTTTTCTTCTTAATTCTGTTTCTTCTCCGTGATGTTATCGGTACGCAAACGATCCAGCGGCGCCAAGCCTTCAAAACAGACTCCTAAAGTCCTAAATTCCTTTAACTCCGCGCCTTTTTTTCTGCCTTTGTAAACATCAGGATAACAATTTTAAAAGTATCAGTCTTTAGGCGACAATGCACGGCACTTTGAGCACACAACTGCAATTAGAAAATAGAGAAGGATAAAGCAAATGACAAAGTAAGGAATAGAAGAAGAAGAAAAAGAACAATAACAAGGAGGAGAAGAAAACGAAGAATGAAAGAAGGGGTTGAAGAAGAGAATAACAAAAAAAAAAAAAAAAAAAAAAAAAGAAAAGAGACGAAGGCGCGTTTGCAATTGAAATCCCTGGCGCAAACAAGATGGGACGACGGCGGCACCGGCCTCGCCCCCCCCCCCCCCCCGACCCCCCGACCCCCCGACCACAAGGCTCAAGTAAGAAAACACGTCAGCAGAATGATCTAGAATGATGGAATGAGGATACAAATACGGGACACGACTCGAAGCGAGCGATTTACCTGCATCACACCTTGTTTTATGTTTGTGTCGACACGAACCATTACTTCTGGGCTTGTGTTTGATGTCCCTGACGTGTTCCTGGCCGAGGATTTTTCCCGATTCTCGACGTCGATCTGAAAGCCTTCGAACTCGGGAACACGAGGCCATCATGCGTCCCAAGTTTGGTCGACTATTTTTGACCTGTTTGTTCCTTAAATCGACTGTCAGTGGTACTTCTGTATTTTCTTTCATCATACTAAAAGAAGATGAAGGGAGTCTTGAAAATAAAAAAACGATCAAATATTGGCACTCAATGGAAAGTAAATCTTGCCTTACATTATTTATATATCTATCCTTTACCCAATCTAACACCAGCTTAACACCAAGGCAGAGAGGCCAAGTGTAAAAATGCCACTGGAATAAGAAAAAAAAAAAAAGGCAAATAGAAAAAAAGATGAAGAAAAAAAAACTTTTTACCACGTTTGGGATTCTGTCAACCACAACATGTGATTTTGTAATTCTTTAACTTAGGCAAGATTTGCGAGACATGCGACCGGAAAATGATTCAGAATTTGGCCCCCCGAAATACTGCCAGATTAGAGATTGGTCGAGTTAGGATACGGTTCAGATCCTGCTTCAAATGACTCGCTTGATAATGAACCGGAACGTCCATTTCAGACACGACTGGTTCATTGACCGGCAGGAGTACGAGCCAGTCAGTCAGTCAGCGGCGGTTGGGATGCACGTGGTGCCTCTGACTGTCGAAAACTATCGGTTAGGAAATTTTCAGTGAACTATTCACACAAATTGTGATATGCGATATAAAATGAATGAATGAATATATATATTATATATGTGTATATATATAGTTACATAGATATACATATATACATATATAATATATATGCATATACATATATACACACACGCATATATATATGTGTATATATAAATATATATACACACACACACACACACACACACACACACATATATATATATATATATATATATATATATATATATATATATAAAATCCGAGCCCGCCCTCAACCTCGGACATTCCTGGCCGCCCAGGTGATCTGGCGAACCCGCTCGGTTCATGAATTAGCGGCGCCGCGTGCGAGGCCCGGCCGCCCTTATCAGGCCACGGCGCGGCCCTGAAATGTTATGGCAGATCGCAAAGTCTGAACAAGCAGTTTGCGCATTAAAGTGTCAGCCCCTGATATCTCGTTATCAATTAGAGTTATCGCCAGTGTATTAACTTGCAGAGTAAGCTGCAGGCTGCCAACACTACGTTATTTCTTTGTGTTAGATTTTGTTATTCTACTTTTTGTTGTGGTCGACGTCAGCGCCTTCGAGAGGGCCTTTTTTGGACACGAGTGAAGTCGATTTTTGCATATATACATACATGCATTCATACAAGCAGACATCCAGACATTTATAGATACATTCGTCCATATACTGATAAACAGACAGATAAGATGGTGTACTTGTATTTTTCTCTTTTTTTTTCTGTTTAATGCATGTAAATATATACATAAAAAGTATCACCGGGAAATACTTTGCGTTTATCTAACTCTCAACATTCTTGCATAATCATATACATATACAGTACACAGTTAGATAACGGTCAGCAGAGGTGATCTTTGACGCTCAAGACACTTCACATTCTCAAGGAAAAAAGTACTTTAAATCTATTCCAAGCACAAAAATGCTTTAAGGTGCGTGATAATATTTCCCTTTCCTCCGAACTCATTCTACCCCAGTGGACAAAAGTAAAAACAAGTGTCATAATAAATATTTTTTTTTTACTGTTATTTTTTTTATATTCAAGTTTCGTAAAAGAACTTTGTATTGTTGTGAAGAGAGACAGAAAAAGAAACAGTGTTACTAAGGTTTTTTTTTCCCGAGCACGTGGAGTGTCTTGGTATCAAAGATTGGCAACACTGAGAAGCAGGGCGTCAGCGTGGTTGGTATAATTAGTCATTAGAGTGCATGTTCCTGCAGGGTCTGCAATGTTGATATTCACCAGCATGGGGTTAATATGACTAAGCATTGCAGTCGAGGAAGTCAATTGCAACATGAAATTTACTTGTTGTTGTGTTTCCTATTTGTCGGTTGAGGAGTTCTGGGCGAACAGGTAACCGTAGTTTGGAGGAGGAGGAGTGGGGGAGGGAAAGAGTCAGGGAGGAAGGGAGGGAAAGAATGGGGGAGGGAGGGAGGAAGGGAAAGATTGTAGGAGGAAGGGAGGGTAAGTGGGAGGGAGGAAGGGAGAGAAAGAGTGAGGGAGGAAAGGAGGGAAAGAATGGAGGAGGGAAGGAGGAAGGGGGAAGGAAGGGAAAGATTGTAGGAGGAAGGGAGGGTAAGAGGAAGGGAGGAAGGGAGAGAAAGAGTGAGGGAAGAAGGGAGGAAAATAATGGGGGAGGGAGGGAGGAAGGGGGGAAGGAAGGGAAAAATGTAGAAGGGAGGGAGGGAAAGAGTGAGGGAGGAAGGGGGGGAAGGAAGGGCAAGAATGAAGGAGGAAGTTAGGAAGGGAGGGAAAGAGTGAGGGAGGAAGGGAGGGAAAGAGTGAAGGAGAAGGGGAAGGGAAGAGTGAGGAAGGGGGAAGGAAGGGAAAGAATGAAGGAGGAATGTAGGAGAGGAGGAAAAGAGTGAGGGAGGAAGGGAGATAAAGAGGGAGGGAAAGAATGGGGGAGGAAGAGAGAAAGGGGGGAAGGAAGGTGAAGAATGAAGAAGGAAGGTAGGAAGGGAGGGAAAGAGTGAGGAAGGGAGGGAAAGAGTAAGGGAGGAAGGGAGATAAAGAGGGAGTGAGGAAGGGAGGGAAAGATTGAGGGAGGAAGGGAGATAAAGAGGGAGGGAGGAAGGTAGGGAAATAATAAGGGAGGAAGGGAGATAAAGAGGGAGGGAGGAAGGGAGGGAAAGAATGTGGGAGGGAGGGAGGAAGGTAGGGAAATAATAAGGGAGGAAGGGAGAGAAAGAGGGAGGGAGGAAGGGAGGGAAAGAATGTGGGAGGGAGGGAGAAAGGGGGGAAGGAAGGGAAAGAATGAAGGAGGAAGTTAGGAAGGGAGGGAAAGAGTGAGGGAGGAAGGGAGGAGGGATGGAGAAGGGTAGAGAGCGAGAGAGAGAGAGAGTGAGAGAGAGAGAGAGAGAGAGAGAGAGAGAGAGAGAGAAAGAGAGTCAGTCAGCCAGAGACAGCAACAGACAGACATACAGACAAAAAGATGCAGAATAACACAAAAAAAACAACAGAGAACGAAAACTAACACACAAACTCGCCAAGGGTAACTGTTTCATCCACTCATCCGAAACGGCAGAATCACCTTCGCTGAGACATGTTTGTGCCCAAGTATGAAAACGGACACATTTAGGACACCTCTAAACCCAAGTCACATTATTCATTCTTGACCAGGCGTTAACAACCTCCCCCCTCCCCCCCTATCCTCATGATCAGCATATGTGTGGCATTGACGTTTTGATGGAAAATTTATCCAATTTCATTCAACTACGAAATCTTGATGGTTGTAAAGGTCGACGACTTACTATTTGCTATATAGATCTATTTTTTTAATTATTTTTAAAAATTCTTTCCCGCTTATCCTTTTTGGATTCGTCGAGAGATAGAAGGATAATCTGGATATCGACTGATAAACCAATTTCCTTTTTTTTTAAAGCCTGTTCAATTATTTTCCGTACATATGCTTATTATTTAACCTATCTATTATCTATCACTCGAAAACCGTCTTGGAAAAGTGTCGCACAGAGAATACACGCAGAGGTACAGCTAAATGCATAAGACACAAGATAAGTTTGTATGAGGCAAACCGACACATCCCGAAACTACAGAAACAATAACAACAACAGCACAACAATAACAAAAAAAGCGTACGCACACAAAAAAACAGAAAAACAATAGACACCAGCCAACAAAAAGAGGCTATGCAAACAAACAAACGTCGAGACAATTAATGCGAACAAAGCTAGAGTACACAAACAAACGCACACGTACAATAGACAATAGAAAATAGCCCGATGGAATAAAAACATACTAGAGGATATCAAACCAAATAAATGTACAGAGACATAAGCATGTAAATGTGTATTTACTAACATACCCAAGTATAAGTGTAGAATAAGAATTAATACATACTAGTTAAGTTAAATAGTGCATACTAATCAGCGTACGAGATAATGTACGAGTTAATATATACTAGTTAAGAGCTCAGAGTTAACGCATACTAGCCAACGAAAATTAACATTAACTCGTAAATTATGAGGTAATACAACTGAGAAATAAATAATACATACTAGCCACGAACAATATATACATAGATAACGCTTCAACTGATCTGGTCTCTGCGTTTCGCAATTTGTTTGTTCCGCTCTAACAATGATAACGATCCAGTTGCAAATGAAGACACGCATCATTAAGCAGCGAAGAACACCGATGCGGCCAGATAAACCCCTACCCCCCTGCCCCTAACATCCCTACCATACCCTCACCTTCATCCTGACACCCTTCTACACCCCACCATACCCCCATCTTCATCAAGATATCCTTCTACACCCCACCATACCCCCACCTTCATCCTGACACCCTTCTACACCCCACCAGACCCCCACTTCCACGACCTACACCCTTCACCTTTGTCGACGACCCAATCGGCCGAGACAGAGAAAAGTGCAAGACGTTCGTAAGGTATTCGTGAGTTCCTTCGGACTGGCGGCACGGGCATCTTTATATTTCCTGGAGGTGGGGAGAAAGACGAGAGGGGGTGAGGGAGTATACCAAATATTAGTATAAGGAGGTGAAGGAGGCTGTGTGTGTGTAAAGAAGAACGCTTTCCTCTTCTTCCTCTCCCCTCACGACCCTCTCCTCTTTTCCCCTCAACCTGCCGCTAATTACCGTAAAGATGATGCTCGCGCGATGCAGATGTAGCGGAAGATCAAGAGCGACCAGCATGCGAGAGAAAACCGCCGGTCGCTGTGGCACTGCGAGCAAATTAATGAATTTCTCTGATTCTAATTTACTTGTTTGCCTTATTGTTAAGCCACTCCAGTCAATGGCGTTCCGCTCTCATTCCGCAACGACATTCCAGCATTTCCTGAATTAATTACAAAATAATTCCCCGTCTCAGCTCGTATCGAACTGCCGAGACTAAACAACCGAATCACATGTTTAATGAATCAGCTCGACAAGGCGTCCGAAGCCGGCGAGAGTGCAGTGAAATGTGTTGCATAACAAGGTCAAGAGGCGTGTTTTTTTCCTGGTTCCTCGGGCTCCTTTCCTCTCCTTCGTACTCGCCCGTCTACCTGGCCTAAGACAGCGCTGCCAAGGTCAAGGAGCGGGAGAGTCTAGAGCTCCGAGTCTGTTTGTTTAATTCGAGAGATCTTTTTCTGTGAGGGATAGTTTGTACCTCCCAGAGCACCTCGAACTGTGTAATTTATGCGGCGCTGTTGTGCAGCACGTAAATTTTAGCAACGTGCGCTAAAAGAAGGAGAAAAAAGGAGGGAAAGAAGGAACGTAACGCCCGCCTGGAGTCGAGATGCGAAAGTAAACATTGGTTGCGCTGATTTCGAGACTATGTTGATACTGTGTCTGCTTTCAGAAGATTTCCCTTTTGGATAATACATCGTCTTTTTCTACACCAAACGCTGCACGTGACACGCCAGACGGGGCCAAGCATGCAATCTCCTCCTGCCGATGATGAAACTCACGTGCCACGATGCACGGCCTGGCGGACATCCATCACCGTACGTGCCGAGAGAAAGACGAATTGGGTGGGCATTTAAACCCCAAATGGCTGTCCAAAGCGTGGTAGAACGCGTCCAAAATCTGTGAAATCCTCGGCTGCAGCGAGGGAGCCCGGCCGTCAGCGCGCAACACAAATCAACCATCAGGTTCGAAAAGCACGACCCGGGCTGCAGGAAAACCGCCTCACAGGGTCCGTGTCGCTTTCTCGCCTATTGCCCCCGACCTCCTTCAAGAAACTCGGGCTAGGTCAGTGCGATAGTCCGGGGCGCCTTAGGTCTCTCCTGGCGGGTCGGGCCGGCCGTAATTCCGTCCTTGGCTCGGCCTGTGGCTTGTCACACTCTGCGCTTCCAGGACTAATTACCTGCGGCCTTTCATCCCGGCCCGTGAATATCTTAAGGAAGTCGACCTTTTTGTTCTTACGATTCTAAGAAAATGAAACGAGAGGCTGCCTTAAGAAAAGAGAGTTGAAGGAGATGAAGAGGCTGAGGCAGTCGGCGGTGCCTGGGGAAGGCGCTGCCGGCCGATTGGTGGCGCTGGGGAGCTTGTTGTTGGCGCGAGAGGGATATTGTTGGCGGAGGGGCGTGATTGTTGGAGGTGAGTTGTTGCTAGGGCCTGTCGAGTGTTTTCGGTGGAGGCGAGATTTTATTAGGGATTCTGGAGTGATACTGTGTTATTGGCGTTATTGTCCGTGTTATTGTTGGAAGTCACTAGGAATGTGGAGATCTACCGCTAGAGGTAAGGTGTTACCGAGGGCCATAACGTGTTACTGTTGGAGACAAGATGTTCCTGTAGTTGTAGCTGTGGGAGTTATAAAATTAAATTTCAGAGTTGGTATGCTATGTTGTAGTTTATAATCGTGATAATTTAAAATGTTCGTTTTGGTTAGAGATAAAAACAGCCTGCGCTTCCTCTTAGTGAGACAATATCTGATGTAATATTTCTGTGCTATACATTACGACGAGATTTCTTTGTCTGGCGATGAGGGATCAGACCGTGGGCCATTCTGACGAAAACTCATTCATCTCTGTAGTTACCCTTCTCTCATCCATAAGGAAAAGAGTTTATTATTATTACTGTCATCGTATCCTTCCCCTTTGGCTAGAGAAACGCTTTTCCGTGGCTGTTTCCTCTAAAGTATAAAGGCTAACGAGGTCGCTCTTTGTCGAGGTGAGTATTCGGATAAGTGTCACGATATTTTGCTGCTTAATGACGTCGGTGACAACTTAGCAGGTAAATGAGTGGGTCTACCGGAAGTGACCTGCTTTTTCCCTGCTTTTTTCCCCTTCGTCCTGCTCGTAAATGCAGCGACAGTGTCTACGGCTAATCACAGAAATAGGATTATAATGTCTCCCTTGACGGCCGAACGCGAAATGACGGAATGTTGTTCGCACACCCCGGTTTCAAGAGAAGGTTTACGTTGTTTTAGCTCGAAGTTCTGGAGCCGCCGAGGCATTCACTGCGAGATGGAATTTTGGGTTAGTCCGTGAGACCATTATTTTTTGCGGAGGAATTAATGCGGCAAAACAGAAGCTTAATTTTTCTCTCCTCTCCGGATGTCTGGGTCAGACCTTGGGTTATAGCGAGGTCAGAGGTTATTACAAAGGGGGACGGAGGGAGGGAAGGAGGTAAGGTTGTATGTGGAGGGAAGGGGGGAAGGGGGGAGGGTACGGCTGAAGGGAGGGAAGGAGGGAGGGGAGGAAGGAGAGGGGGGAGGGGTTAAGCGAGGGACGGAGGGAGATGGGTTTGGAGGAAGGGGAAGGGGAGGGAATTGAGGGAGGGAAGGAGGGAATCTAAGCATCTAAGGGTTGGGGTGGAAGGCACGGATTAAGAGAGGGAAGGAGGTGTAGGGTAGTCTGTGGGTAGGTAGGGGGAAGAGGGAGAGCGGGGAGGAGATGGACAGAGAGGCGTCATTTGCACAATTTCACGGCGCTGTCCGGGGTTTCCATGCCGGACAAGGTTGTTTAAGGGACGAAGTTAATGAGGAAGATTGGATGAACGTGACGGATGAGGACACGGAGGCCGCGCTGTGGCGATTGGTGGAGGGATGGATGGAGTTTCTGATGTGGATTTCCGCCGGCGGGGCGAGTGTGCGAGGGGAGGCTGATGAAAGGGGGGGGGGGGATAGGGGAGGCTGGTGTTTCGGAGTATTCCGTGGCTGATGAAAGGGTGGGAAGGGGGGGGGGGGGGTGAGGAGAGCAAGGTTGAGGACGGGAAAGGTGGGAGGTGGGAGATGGGGAAGAGGAGGAGGGGGAGGTGGAGGAAGGGGGAGGTGGAAAGAAGTGGAGGAGAAGAAGGGGGACTGAGGAAAAGGTGAGGTGGAAGGGAAAAAGCGAATAGAGGAGGAGGATATGGAAGAGAAGGAAGGCAGAGGGAAGAAAGAAGGGAGGAGAAGGTGAAAGGAATAAATACAGTCTAGGAAGAGGGGGTGAGGAGTGGAGGGTGGAGGAGGGGGACTGACGGAGGGAAGTGTCAGTGAAAAGGATAAACCACAGAATGGCAACCTATAAATGTCAGAAGAGGTGTCGTTAATGACAACCCAAACCTACATCCCGGTGACACAGGCGATTTATTCTTGCAACCCCAACAATATGCAACAACTGCTGCTAAATTCGATGAGGCTGTATATTCTTGTTACAGCTGCCTCATGCAACATACTACTGCACTTCACTTCCTGCCATTAACGATATGACCGTATGCATGACTGAACACACCATCACTACCGACAAAAAATGTGCATGCTGTTTTTATTGAATTAAGTACAGAGAGAGAGAGAAAAAAAAATCAAACGCATTGGCGAAGAGGGAATTATGCAAAAGGCGGATGGAAATAACACTAGCGATGGACAAAAGAGCTGGAAGTGACTCAAAGGGTACCCTCTTCACAGAAAACGGGAACGTCGATAAATTCTATGTAAAAAGGTAAGCAGGGGTTCCTAAATACCCTCAAAATGCCTCATAAAAAGCGAGGGGAAAATAAGCCAAACTCACATTTTTTTTTTTACGTGAAATGAGGCTTCTAACACTATTCCGCGCGCAAGAGAGAGAGCGCGATGGATATATAGATAGATAAATGGAGAGAGAGAGAGGGAGAGAGAGAGAGAGAGAGAGAGAGAGAGAGAGAGAGAGAGAGAGAGAGAGAGAGAGAGAGAGAGAGAGAGAGAGAGAGAGAGAGAGAGAGAGAGAGAGAAAGAGAGACAGTGCAAGAGTCAGAGACAGACAAAGAGAGAAACAGATAAAGAGAGACAGACAGCTAAAGAGAAAAAGAGACAGACAGACAAAGAGAGAACGAGAGAGATGAACTTTGTTGTTTATGGACATTTCAGCAAGCGAAGAACTTGAGCGTGCAAATGGCCACCCTTTCCCTTGACGCATACGGTGGTCAAGAACAAAATAGCACGGCTTTCGTAACTAAATGGTAATACGGAATTAAAGAATGAATAAATACGCAGAGAAACGACAAAGGATAATCGGCACGCGGATTAGAAGGAACGATTAATTCTTGGGGAATGCATGATTTTGTCGTCTAACCGTGGCAGTGTTTAAAAAGGGGAAAGGGAGACTGAGGGAGAAGGGGAAGGGAGAGGGAGAGGAGAAGGGTGAGGGAGGGAGAGGATAAGGGTGAGAGAGGGAGAGGAGAAGGGTGAGGGAGGGAGAGGATAAGGATGAGGGAGGGAGAGGGAGATTGAGGGAGAAGTTGAATGGGAGAGGGATTAAGAGAAGAGAGAGAGAGGGAGAGAGAGGGAGAGGGAGGGAAGGAGGGAGGGAGGGAGGGAGAGAGGAGAGAGAGAGAGAGAGAGAGAGAGAGAGAGAGAGAGAGAGAGAGAGAGAGAGAGAGAGAGAGAGAGAGAGAGAGAGGAGAGGGTGGAGAAAAAAAAAACAAAATAGACAGAGAATGAATATAGGGGAGAAAAATTATAAGAAAAAAAAAGACGGAGAAAAGGAAAAAGGTGAAGGAAGGGCAGGAAAAAAAAACGAGTAGCAATTTATTACGAAAGAGTGAAATGAGGAATAAAAGAGATCAAAAGAAAGGGAAAAAGAAGAAGATCTATAAAAAAGACGGGAAGAGGGATATGGGGGGGGGGGGGTGAGGGCCTACGCAACCTCCCCCCCCAAAAAAAAAAAAAAATCACAAGAGGACAAACAAAAGAGATAAAGAGGGGAAAAAAGAGAAAGAAGAAGAAAGTCAAAAAATGAAAATGAAAAAGCGCCGTCCACCAGAGATTAAAGCGGCAGGGGTTTAAGAAAAAGAAACGTGTTGAGAGCGTTCTTATTTTTTATCGAGCGAACGAGCAAGGCCTATGAACCGAGGCTTAGTGAGGGGAAGGGGAGGGGTGGGGGTAGGAGTGGGGGGGTGGGAAGAGGAGAGGAGGAGAGGGGAAGGATGGCAGGACTGAGGGGGGGGGGGGGAGGAGAGGGGAAGGATTGCAGGACTGAGGGGGGGGAGGGGGAGGAGAGGGGAAGGATGGTAGGACTGAGGGGGGGAGGGGGAGGAGAGGGGAAGGATGGCAGGACAGAGGGGAGTGGGAGGAGGAG
>NC_061836.1:7589622-7597122 GCF_019202785.1 Penaeus chinensis
TTTCTTTTTTTTTTCCTTTCTTTTTTAACCTTAACACCCTTTGACGGAAATGGAAAAGGAATATATATATATGTATACTTTTTGTTTATGTGTTAGTTCGTAAGTTATTTGAAGAGATATGGACTAATAGATGACGAGTGGGATGTTCATGTACTGGTGTCTGGTTTGGATGCGACAGGGTTAGTGTTGTAAGTGGGGAAAGTAAGTAAATGCGACGCGTTTAGTGTTATAAGTAGGAACAGTAAGTGAATGTGATAGCACTAGTACTGTTAGTAGGAAAAATAAGTCAATGGAAGTACATTTGCAAAGGCGGGATTGCACCATGACGCAGTACTAACGCCTAGCCGGTACTAACAGATGGTCAGTAACTGCACCTTTTCATTGCAAGAGATTCGAGGTCGCTGCCGTAAGTTGCGTTAGTGATCGATAACACTTAATTCCGTCGAGAGTGTGGTAATTATCCCAAAAGGAAGTCAGTGCGGCTTACATTAATTGTGTGTGCGTGTGTGTGAGCGTGTGTGTGTGCGTATGCGTGTACGTATGTGTATGCGTGTACGTATGTGTATGCGTGTGCGTGCGTGTGTATGTGTGTGCGTGTGTATGTGTGTACGTGTGTATGTGTGTGCGTGTGTATGTGCGTGCGTGTGTATGTGTGTGCGTGTGTTTGCGTGCGCGCGCGTGTCTATGTGGTCCCGCCGGGTGCCATAAGGGAGAAGACTCAATAGAAAACACTAGACAAAACGACCTTAAGTGGCGCAGCGAAACCACTCTGCGTGAATTAGTAAAAGTGGTGATCGTATTTTTCTAAGCAAATTTACAGTTACTGGACACATCAATCAGGCACAACATGCATAGTTGATGTTGCATGTTTAATTGTAATTATCAGTGTCCATTCAGTGGAACCCTCCTTTATGGTTCTGATACGTTGGAAATAAAACATAGTGGAGGTTTCCTTTAGCTAAAACCTGCCACGGAGCTGTTATTAATCACACCAACATTGCAAATTATAACAATTTTGCATATCACCTCAGCTCCCAAATCAGATACACACAATTCTACCTGTTGTAATTGTAGTTCATAGTTAGAGTTGTGGCTTTTTTTCTTTTCTTTAACTCTTTTCATACCCCTTCCCCCCCCACCTCAACCACATGCCCCCCTCCCCTTCCCCCACTCCAACCGCATGCCCCCCTCCCCTCCCCCCACTCCAACCGCACGCCCCCCTCCCCTCCCCGACCCTCTTTCTCCTGGTTATAATAAACTTAAATGTTCGTGAAATAGAAAGGACAATACATAGAAAGGAAAAAAACACGACGAGGAAAATAATAAGAAGGTAAGAAGACAAATAAAAATAAAAAAGACGGTAAGGAATATGGAATAAGAAGAAAGAATAACCAAAAAAAAAGTTGGAAAGAAAGGACACTAAAAGAGAGAAAAAAGAAAGAAAAAGAAATAAAGAACAGGAGAAAAGAAAGACAGATAGATAAAAAAGGAAAGGAAGACGAAGCTACTGACGCAAAATCCCACTCTTCGACCACACGATCCCCGAGTCAGCGCCTCGTCCTAAACCATCATCATGGCTTCCCTAAAGTGCCTTAAATATCGGCGATTTACGCACGCGAAATCATTCTACGGTCATCCATTACTCGCTCCCGACGCCCGCGCTCACTGCCTTCCACGCCCACGTCGCTGGCGTGTCGGGGGAGGGGTAAAGGGGGGGGGGGGGTGGAGAGGTTATGGGGGTTGTGTGGAAGGGGTATTGGGGGTAGAGGGGCTTAAGGGGGTAGGGGGGGGGGGTGATGGGGTGGTGGTGAGGTTGTGGGGTGTTGTGGGTCGGATAAACAGAGAGGAGAGAGAATGGAGAAGGTAGGATAGAAAGGGGAGGTAGAAGAGGTGGTTAGAGAGGGAGAGGATAAGGCGGATAGAGGATAGAGTGGCACTGGGTGGGGGGGGGGGGGCAGGAGGGGGTTTGGAAGGAGAGAGAACAAGGTGGGGGAAGTTGAGGACTTGTGAGTGTGGGGGGGAGGGGGGCACAAAATGAGGGAGGGAGGGAGGATGGAAGGGGCAAGGTGGGGGAGGGAGGGAGGATGAGAATGACAAGGTGGGGGAGGGAGGGGGATGGGAATGGAAAGGTGGGGAAGGGAGGGGGGATGAGAATGGAAAGCTGGGGAAGGGAGGGGAGATGAGAATGGCATAGGGGGAGGGAGGGGGAAGGATAAAAAGGGAAAGGAGGTGGAGTGACGAAGGATAGAGGAAGCAAAGAATAGGACAGAGGCAAGGTGAAAAGTGGGGGGAGAGCAAAGGCAGGGGAGAGAAGGGAGGGAGAGCAGGAGGTCAGCGGAAGAGGCTAGCCAACGAGCTCAGACACGCACTCGGGATAATACGTAACTTTTAGCAGGTAATGAAACTATATCAAACATGCGAACACAGTCGTATAAAACACGGCACTGGGTTTCAAAGAGTCCGGGGCGCAGAGGGTTTTTAAAAGCGGGTATGGGAGACGAATATAAAGAAATCCCTCCATTTATAGCAAACGTGAAATTGTTAAGATGGCAGAATATAAATCTTAGAAATTATTTAGAATAATTGGTTACATTTATTTGTTCTGTGTTATTTCGAGGTGCTATATTATAGTTTTCTAAATAAGTTAAAGTGTTGTTCAACATATGGAAGATAAATGCCAAATAATAATAAATATTATGATATATATTCTCTAAAACAATATATTTAAAATTCTGTTTCAACAATGTGGTCGTTTTAATGGGTAATTAATCATCGAATCTCTTACATTTTATTAGACTAAATTGGAATAAAAGTCAACAGGGGTTAATGACTGGCATCTCATGTTATCGTCATTCACATAAACGAGTTTTCATATTTATAATCCATAAATGAATAAGAGTTCCGTGTGCAGTTATAGCGCACTAAAACGGATTGGCTACTTCTCTTAATTGGGACAGAAAGTGGGAAATGAGGAGAGAGACAGAGAGAGGAAAAATAAATTAATTAAACTAAAATATCTCCCTATTGTATGTTCCAGCCAGACCCTCATATACAGACATCTCTCTGTACATAAACAAACATCCTTTTCATCTATCTCCCTCTATCTTACCCCCTTCCCCTCCCTCTTTACCTCCACCTTCCCCCCCTCCCCCCTCCACCTTCCCCCCTTCCCCCTCCACCTCCCCCCTTCCCCCTCCACCTTCCCCCCTTCCCCCTCCATCCTCCCCCCTCCCCCCTCCCCCACTACACTTTCCCTAACCAATCCCATTCCTGTCCAACACCCGCGCGCACCAAACACCTCCCTCCTCGTCACACCGTTTGCCGTGTGTATCCGAGGCGATCCCCGCGTCCTCAGTGTGGTGGCTTGGATGCGTAAAACCACGAAGACCGATCTGAGGGAGGCGACGAAACCAGACACAGAGGCAATGAGATGGTGGTTAGAGGCGTCACACGAGCGAGGTAATCACTGCTTGGTGCTCATTGCCTCGTCACTGCTTCGTCACCTTCGTCAGGAGTTGCGTTGCTGTGACGGGAAGAGAGGGAGGGAGGGAGGGAGGGAGGGAGGGAGGGAGGGAGGGAGGGAGGGAGGGAGGGAGGGAGGGAGAGAGGGGGAGAGGGGGAGAGGGAGAGGGAGTGAGAGAGGGAGGAAATTAGGGGGGGAAGGGGGGAGAAGGAGGAACTGAGGGAGGGAGGGAAGGAGGGAGGGAAGGAGGGAGAGAAGGAGAGAGAGAGAGAGAGAGAGAGAGAGAGAGAGAGAGAGAGGGAGGGAGGGAGAGAGGGACTGGTTCCCTTACACGATAGTTACTATCATTATCATTAATATCACTGCTATAGTTATTGTTATTATCACTATAACAATGATAACATGAACAGTAAATACTACTAGTAATGTTAGTAAAAACAATGGTAGTAATAATGATGTTATCATTTTCTTTTTTTCTTAATAATATCATCATTATCATCATTGTCGTTATTACAATTACAATCATTATTATTATTATTATGAATACTTTTATTATTATCGTTATTTTGAATTATCACTTATTATCATTACTGTTATAATAGTAATAATAACTATTATTGTTATTATTATTGTTGTTATTATTATTATTGTTGTAATTACTATTGTTATTAATATTATTATTAATATTATTATTATTAATATTATTATTACTATTATTATTATTACTATTTGTATTATTATTATCATCATCATTATTATCATCATCATCAGTATTACCATTATCATTGTCATTAGTATGATGTTACCACTGTTATTTTATTCATAATAATCATTACCATTGTTTTTCTATGGATGAAACATACTCTGGCCTTTTTTCCTCTTGATGTGGATGATGTGGATTTCTCAAGAACAAATTTGGTTTATAAACAGTCTAAGATTATTGGTAATATAAAAATCCAAGTATAGAAAATGTAAAAAAAAAAACCTAGATATTATCCAGTTCGCCTTTACTAATAATTTACGACAACTTTACAAGATATTACGTAATACATTCGGCCTCGCTGTCTTTTACAGCAAATTCTTCGTGTGGTATATTTGCAAAATTAAACCTAGCTTACGTATATCAACCGAATAAAACCAAGGCTCAAGATAAAAACAACATCCTCATCTTGAATTCGGTACACGCCCGTCTTTTCTTGGCTATTATCTTATTTTCTTAAGCTTAAAATCGGAAAAGTAAGTGTAACATTAAGCTTGATTTCTCGTGTCCTGTCGGCGAGAGAGGGAGGGGGAGGGGGTAAGAGAGGGGAGGGAAGGAGGGAGGGTGGGAGAGTGAGTTTGTGTGTGTGTGTGTGTGTGTGTGTATGTGTGTGTGTATGTGTGTGTGTGTGTGTGTGTGTGTGTATGTGTGTGAGAATGAGTGTGTGTGAATGTGTGTGTGTGTTTGTGTGTGAATGTATTTGTGTGTGTACGTACATCTACGTAGATTTATGCCTGTGTGTGGGTACGTGTATATGTCCGTATGTCTGCGTCTGTGTACCCCCACCGGACAAATTCTCTAGTGTCATTTAATTCATTCTCAAATATCCTTTATTTTCCACCATTCTTCTCTCGCGACGGAGAAAGTTCGAGTCACATCTCTCGTCATGAACTCGGCGAAACGAATATTCTGCGCCGCATTCCACTCAGTCATGCAAATTTGGAGGCAGGCAACTCCTAGTATCTGGAGCCGAGATTAACTTCGATACAGCAATGGGTTGTTCAACTTCAGCATATTTGATCAACTTCAAGACTAATATCAGCTGGATTTCCATCTTCACTCCATCTCATAAATGTGCGTAAAATAAGAATTAATAAATAAATACGTAAAGGAAAATAAGAGATATTGAATATAAAAAAAATAGTAAAAAAATATTTGAACAGAGCGAACAATAACTCGATTCATTGTGCTGTCACCTGGCCAATGTATTTTTTTTTTTTTTTTTCATATATAAATAAAATATTCACACAACTTCCTCTTTCTCCAGATCCTTATGCAATCCCCCCTTCCCTCCCTCCCTCCCTCCCTTCACCCCCTCTTCCCAGCATCCCCCCTCCCTTCCCCTTCCCACGTCCCCTCTCATTCTGTCCCTCCCCCTCCCCTACTCCCCCACCATCCAAACGCCCCTCTCCCTCCCTCCCTCTCTCCACATCCATAGGCCCCTCTCCCCTCCCTACATCCTAATGCCTCTCCCCCTCCCCCTTTCCCCTCCCCTCTCTCTCTCTCTCACTCCTTCGCTGCACTTCCCCTCCCCCCTCACATCCCAAACGCCCCTCTCCCTCTCCCTCTCTTTCCCCTTCCCCTCCTCCCTCCTCCCCCCACCTCCAACCCCCCCCCCCCCCCCCAGGATCAGCTGCATTAAGGTGAGTGATCATGCATTTTTTTTTCTTTCTCAATTTTAGGTTTTCAGTCTTATACATTTGCATATAGTTACTCCGGTTGCCTCTGGGGACTCGATGTGTGTTGGGGGGGGGGAGGGGGGAGGAGCTATTGAACGCCACCCAAGCAACAGTGAATATTAGTCACTGCTTAAAGATTATTTTTTATTTTTTATTTTTATCTATTTTTTTTTTTTTTTTTTTAATCCAAGGACATCCATTCAGATATTATGTTAATTAATTTCATCGTCGCAGGTGTGTGATCATCGGATTGGATTGACTAATTTCCGGCAGTTTATGTAAATGAAAACTATTTTTTAATTCGGCATCAATATGCAAAGGCTGGATGTATCGCTGCATGGTCATTGGAAAAAAAAAAGTTTGATACATCTCTTGCTGTTTGGTTTTGCTTTTTTATTTTTACTTCTTTTTCTTTTCGTTATCACGTTATGTCTATGTCCTTCTTCTCAACATTATTCACCCACTCTCTTTTACTTTTACTATTTCTCTCTCTCTCTCTCTTGCTCTTGCTCTCGCTCTCTCTCTCTTTCTCTCTTTCTCTTTCTCTCTATCTCTCTCTCTCTCTCTCTCTCTCTCTCTCTCTCTCTCTCTCTCTCTCTCTCTCTCTCTCTCTCTCTCTCTTTCCTTGTGTCTTTTCATCTTTTTTTCTGTTATTTCTTACCATCAGTCTGTGTGTTTCTCTTTCTCTTCATATGTGACTCGTATTTATCTCCTCTCTCTGTCTACCCGTCTGTCTCTCTCTCTCTCTCTCTCTCTCTCTCTCTCTCTCTCTCTCTCTCTCTCTCTCTCTCTCTCTCTCTCTCTCTCTCTCTCTCTCTCTTAAAAAAAAAGAATAAAAAAGAGGCAGAGATAAAATACAAAAAAAAAATCAAAGACATTAACCCCGACCGCCGTCCCTCGAAGGCTTCCCAGATGCAGGCGAAACCTCTGTCGCAAGAGGGAGGGGGGGGAGGAGGAGGAGGAGGAGGAGGAGGAGGAAGAAGACGACGACGAGGACGAAAACGAAGACGAGGAGGAAGAGCAGGAGTAGGAGGAGGAGGAGGAGGAGGAGGAGGAGGAGGAGAGGATGAGGTGGAGGAGGAGGAGAAGGAGGAGAAGGAGGAGAAGGAGGAGGAGGAGGTGGAGGAGAAAGACGACGACGACGACGACGAGGACGAAGACAAGGAGGAGGAAGAAGATGAAGAAGAAAAAGAAGAATGAGAAGAAGACGATGACGATGAGGAGGCGGTAGTGCAGATGAAGGTAAAGATGGAGGGTGAAGATAAAAAGTAGATGAAGTAGGAGAATGAAAAGAGAGGAAAAGAGATATGAAAAAAAAAAAAAACAGGAAATGATAGAAGGGAGAAATCTATCAAAAGACCAGTCAAATCGAAGCTACACGAGAAGATGGAGGTGGAGGTGGAGGAGGGGGAGGAGGAATAGGAGGGGGGTGGAGGAGGAGGAGGAGGAGGAGGAGGGGGGAGGAGGAGGAGGGGGGGAGGAGGAGGAGGAAGAGAAGGAGGAGGAGGTGGAGGAGGAGGTGAAAGAGGAGGAGGAGGAGGAGGAGGTGGAGGAGGAGGTGAAAGAGGAGGAGGAGGAGGGAGAGGAGGTGGAGGTGG
>NC_061836.1:7602122-7609622 GCF_019202785.1 Penaeus chinensis
GAAGAAATGTGAAAAATAGGTTTAATAACTCTCTCCCAGATATAAAAGCCAAGTATATCATAAATTAGGAGCTCCTTAAAAGGAACAATGAACGCTAAATAATTGCATCAAAACGCTCCGGCTGGCGAGGCAGTGTGAAGATATTTTGGGGTGATGATCCGTGTTTTGGCACTACATATTAATGATGATGAATCACACATAATGTGTATAATTAGAAGGAAAGCTAAATGCCTTCTCGTAGCCATTAATTTCGGCGTCGTTCGAGTCCCCGGGTCGGAACTGAGGGGGGGGGGGGCAGGTGGAAAGGTGGGGGGAGTAGGTTAGGGGGGGAAGCATACCATTATCATTACACCCGATAATGGAGTCATAATTACTCCCCCAGACCAAGGGGCGAGCGATCTTTGTAGGCTCTTTTCAGCAGGTAGGCCTACTTTATATGGCTCATTCTCTACCTCCTCCTTATCCTTTTATCTCTTTATAAAGAAAAAAAAATCTTAATCGACGATGTCTCCAAAGTATCCATAGATCTTCGTCCCTTTGCATGGAGGCTCCGGAGTCATTGCGTGTAGCTTGCATGCAGCGTTAGGCCTAGGCAGAAGGGATGGGCCCAGCACGAGGCAGAGTTCCGGATATTGTAGGTTTTTAAGCCTTATTCTGCTTTGTGTTACGTAGTGGAAGGTGAATGAGGAAGTGCGGGGGGTGGGGGATCGGGAGGGACGGGGGAGTAAATGGGGAGCATGAGTGGGAGAGGGGAGGGCAGGGGAGGAGAGGGAGAAGGGGGGAGGCGGGCGTAGGGGCAAGGTACCTTTCGTTACCCAAGGCTCTTGTCATCTCACTATTCTTGGAGGCATTGCATGTCTTTGACATGTTCACATTACTTGGCTTTGGCTTCGGAGACACTTAGATTAAACGTGCTTGGTCATCTCTCAGTAATTTCATAATGGGCATGGCATGTACAACATTATTATGCCAGTTTAGCCACTAGCACTCTGGGAATATAACTTACATTTGTGTAATGATCAGTACGGTTTTTTTCTTCTTCTTCTTCATTAGAGCTACGTTATCAGTTGCTGTTTATCAGTTCCAAGAACATACTGACATATACTGCCGTATAATTACATATGGCTATGTCATACATTCCTTATGCACATTATAGCCGTTACACGATGACACTGCACAGCTGTATCATGGTCACACTATGTGATTTACTACATGCTGTAACTATTTCATGGTCAAAAACAGACTTACACCTCGTTCATGAATTGTGACTCTTTCATGGTTAAATTGCATGACTAGTCTATGACTGTAAAAAGTAAAAGCACAGGCAGACACGTGTATACATAACTTAGAGGACAGTGAAACACATATGCACGCACACGCACTAATGCAAACACACACAGACACACGCATACATATATATATAGGTATATATGTATATGTATATGGATATCTATCTATATATACATGTATATATATACATATACACATATATGATTTATATATGCATATATATATATATATATATATATATATATATATATAATATATATATATATATGTGTGTGTGTGTGTGTGTGTGTGTGTGTGTGTGTGTGTGTGTGTGTATACATATATACAAGAAAAAATATATATACACACATATGCGTGATATATATATATATATATATACATATATAATTTACATATATATGTACGTATGTTTGTACCTCTACCTGCCTGTTTGTTTGTCTTTCTCTCATCCTCACTCCTTTATCTTTATCTTTATATCCTATTTATTTATATGTATACATACATACACTGATAAATACATACATATACACACATATTCATAATATATAAATATATATGTATATATATACATGTGATGTTCCAATCCACATACTATAAATATTTATGCTGATAAGGAAACAAAAAGTTGCAAAAGAAACATTGAAGGAAAAAGTCCCGCACCATCCTATTTCTTGGATAAAAAGGAGAGAATATAGTATACAATCTTACGAGAAAAAACTCCCTTTCGCCACATGTGTGTACTTTGCCCTCGTCTGATAAAGGAGTATCAATATTGAAATTAGTTACATGTCCCTCAGATGAAGGCAGCGCTTCTGTGTAAGTCTAAACAGGGAAAGGAAGGGGGTGGGGGTGGAAGAGGGGGAATGGGGGTCGAGGTGGAGGGGAGGGGGCCGAGGGGGAGACGGGAGAGGGGGTAGAGGCCAGGGAGAAGGGCTAATCGTGAGTGGGAGGCGGTTCGCATAAGGGTTAATCTCACTCGGTAGTTAGTAAGATTTTCGGCCTTACGATCATTGAGCGATAGGGACATTATCTCTCCTGGCTGCTCGGAAAAGACCAAAGGACTTCCTGACGTCACGGGAGCCTGACCTCGATTGACATGATGGGCTTACAGACACACACCCACACAGACACACACAGACACACACACACACACACACACACACACACACACACACACACACACACACACACACACACTCAGAGAAAGAGAAGAAAAATCCAACAAACCGTTTATAAAAAAGAAAGAAAAAGAAAGAAAGAAAGAACGAAAGATAAAAGAGAAGAAAGAAAGAAAGAAAGAAAAGAGAGAAGAAAGAAAGAAAGAAAAAAGAGAAAGAAAGAAAGAAACAGAGAAGAAGAAAGAAAGAAAACAGAGAAAGAAAGAAGAAGAAAGAAAGAAAGAAAGAAAGAAAGAAAGAAAGAATAAATAACCCATAATACACGGACTTCTTTCAGCGAGTGGCGGACGGGCGAGCGGCATTCCGCCAGTCTCCCAATAACGCCCGAACTACCGACCGGCATCGCCAACCACCCAACGACTGTAATAAATCGACGAACCAAAGCAAAAGCACAAGAATGAAGGGGGGGAAGGGAGAATCTGCAGGCGCGAAAGAGGACGTCGCATGGGGTGTCGAATACCACTAATGGCACCCTCTGGCACTAACCTGTCATTTGGCCTTCGTTTGCAGGGGAGTCAGACAGCACGGCAGGAATGTGGCACTCGATTCAATTGGATAGTCTGTATAGCCGTTATGGTGAGGCGGACGAGGGCGTGGGTAAGGGTGAAAAAAAATACTGGATATAGAGATGATTAAACGTTTGTGTACGTCGAAGTATAGGTGTGCGTGTGTGTGTGTGTGTGTGTGTGTGTGTGTGTGTGTGTGTGTGTGTGTGTGTGTGTGTGTGTGTGTGTGTGTGTGTGTGTGTGTGTGTGTGTGTGTGTGTGTGTGTGTGTGTGTGTGTGTGTGTGTGTGTGTGTGTGTGTGCGTGCGTGAGCGCGTGTGTGCGTGTGTGCAAGGAAAGGAGAGGGGCATGTTTGTACAGGTGAGGAAAGAGATAGAAAAATTATCTCGTAATTTCCAACCACCAATTGTAACGAAGACGAATGGCCAATTGCAGATGAAGAAACGTGTTTGCCGATTGCTTAATTGCACGCCTGGTATGAGAGGCTCGTGAGGAAGTCGCGCTCAAAAATGCCTCGAGATGCTCTACCTGTCTCACCTGTTAATTGCCTCATCAAGGTTAATGTCTGCCGTGTTACCGATTACCCGACCAGTTCTGGGGGTCGTATTCCAGATAGGTAATGATAGACGGGTTTGTTTTTGTCCTGCAGTTTCATGGCAAATGATTAAAATGACGAAAACTCATCGACGCTGAACTGGAATAGCAAGGGTTGCTATTTGGAATTGTAGCGGCTATGCTTAAAACTACATTAATACTTAATGATGATGCCTATAATGATAATATTGATTGATTGATTGATGATGATGATAAATAATAAATAAGAGAGAGAGGAGAGAAAGAGACAGAGAGAAGATAGAGAGGATGATAATGATGAGGATAGTGGAGATAGCGATGATGATGACATGGCTATGACAACAATACCAATCATTAATAAAAATAATAAATATGATAATGAATATGCTGTATTTGTATGAGTAGCTAAAATTCCACACCAGAGGGTTATCAGAAATAATGAATAACGAGACAATAACATCACTACGATACAACTCGAAAAGCTTGAATAACAAGGCAACAACTACAGCGACAGCAATACACATGCGGCTCAGGCAATGTGCCCAGAGTTTTTTGTTTTGTTTTTGTCAGCCAAATCACAAGAACATAAAAAAACAGGACCGCAGTATTTTTAGGATTTCGAAAAGACCGCAGTAAATAAGAGCATTGATGTATTTGCTTTGTTTCCCGCTTCGTTCTCTTCGGATGAAATGATCGAAATGGAATGGTGTTTTTAAATGCAAAGGGAACTGGGGCGTAAAAAAATGTAACATGGGAAATAATAATAATAGTTGAATAAGAAACAAAATACAATGGTTTATGAAGTGAATCAGCTAATGCTTCGTTTTCCCAATCTCTAGACCGTTGCATGTTGATGGGGAATATTTTCCTATGAACGTGTATATGAGATTCAATTTTGTTATAACTTTGAGGATAACATTAAACTCCATCGATCCAGACGCATCAATCGTCTCGACCAATGGCAGGCCTTCTCGAGGTTACCATATGCCTCAAGTTGCACGGCCATTCAGCGAGATTTTGACCCTTGTGCTTTATCGTCGGTTGGCTCTTTCTTCACCAGGGGAAATTAATCAGGCCGTTGGGAAGGAGACGATAATAAGGAAGAAACGTTTGCTAGGGCCAATTTGCTTCGGGTGGCCTAGGGACAGTCGACCTTACGCCGGAGGAAACATACCCGCGTTTTCCCCGCGACGCATATAAATCTAGCTCAAGACGGCGTGTTTATTCAGAGCCACAGACGTCATTTTATCAGTCTACCGTTTAAGCCCGAGTCTCGTTTAATCGTAGAAGAAGGAGCAAAGCATCCCCGGCTGGCGTCTCCCCGTCTCCCTGCTACAAAGGAGATGGCGAGCGTGTAACAGAGACCTCAGAGGCGCGGCGCCCACAATAAAATAAGTGCAGGCAGACGAGACAATCAAGGGATGTCATCTCGCACAGCAATTAACAATTAGCCTTGAGAATTGGCAACGTTGCAAACAGGTGATATGTGGCCGCGCCTGTTGCGTATGACGTCACACTAATGAGAGCCTCTGATAGGCTAATGGCTGGGAGGCGGTGCTTATCTCGGGAAGATGATAATTCGCTAGTTTGGCTAATGGACGCAGGCTGGCTAGTATAATTAAAACTGGAGGGGACCGGGTGCTTTGGTTATTTGCATATTATACGTAAATCGTCATGCTTTAAGTGCTTACCCGCTATGATGAAATGGCTTGCAGCGTCGGTACATTTTGTCCGATTAATAATTAGATTTTTTTCTCTCTCTGCCTTCGTATCTGAGTCTGGAAAACACCCCACTATAATTCATTAGTGGAGATATGTTCGACACATGCGACAAAATATTGTTGCTCACATCCATAATTAATTAGAGAGTAAAACATGATTTTAATGAGATTCCTTCTGTGTAGAATAGAGGTGTTTGTATTAGCGTGAAATATTAATTGATGTTAACGTAAAATGTTAACGTTGTAGAAGGGAAATATAACATCATCTTAACATTTTCTTGAAGCTTGCACCACGTTTATCCCTATTTGGCAAATAAGTTAATTCATTGAGCAAATAGCCACACAAAATCTTGTTAAGGGTAAACATAATTTTCTTGTTAAGTTGTTTGAGCAAAGAATTTTGTGTTTTCTTATGTACTTCGGACTCAGCACTAAGGCTAATGAAATACCTTAGAATTGACAGTTGCGTCAAGGGAAGACATCATTAGGGTAATTACTGACGACATGACAGATCTTTTACTATATTACCTCGGAAGAAAATTGCCCATACACAAATAAGGTATGTGTAAATAAGCTTATTATTTTTCGTCCGTTTTTTGTTTGAGTGCACGTTTGGTTTGTTTCCTCTAGGACTTTCAGAGGGATATCGGCTCTATGACCTTCTTTCTTTAGTTTCAAGATTTCCTTCTATCGTTCGTGCTCGCTCTCTCTCTCTCTCTCTCTCTCTCTCTCTCTCTCTCTCTCTCTCTCTCTCTCTCTCTCTCTCTCTCTCTCTCTCCCTCTCTCCCTCTCTCCCTCTCTCCCTCTCTCCCTCTCTCCCTCTCTCCCTCTCTCTCTCCCTCTCTCTCTCCCTCTCTCTCTCCCTCTCTCCCTCCCTCTCTCCCTCCCTCTCTCTCTCCACTCTCTCCTTTCCCACTTCTCCCTCGCCCTCTCCTCCTCCCAACCCCTCCCTCTTTCCCTCTGTCTGTCTGTCTCTCTCTCCCTCTCCTTAATTAACTCCGCTTATTCTTCCCTCATTCCCAAGGCCATTTTACCATTTCGTCAACGTTATCCATTAAGCAGCCGTGGCCCTTTTTTGTTTCTTTTGCGTTTCACTATCACAATCATACTCTTAACTGTCGAAGTAATTCACTGACAGTCTCCTGAAATCAAGATACTTAGCCCGCTGCCAACTGTTAATAGTACGGGTTCTTGATACTGAAAAAAGGTACCATGCTTTCAAGCAACAATAAAACTTCACAGACTGTTAGCCCAATTGTTATTCAGACAATATAATTGCGGTATATTTCCGTATCGTTTAACTCTTTGGTTATATTTTTGCTCAGTTCATATGACTCTGTAAATTCCACGAAGAATATACCAAGTTCATGAAATTTGCATACAGTCTTGATTGATTGTGCAAATTCATGGCTCGAAGGTTATTTCATGCATAGATATAGTTCCAGACCTAAATATCATCACACATATGTAAATTTGCCACTCTAATAATGGCGTGTTCAGCATTATCAAAAGCACAAGGTCAGATCGTGTCACACACACACGCGCGCACACATACACACACACACGCGCGCGCGCGCACATGTGTGTAAATATGTATATAAATATATATGTATATAACTATATACATATATATACATACATACTGTATATATATTATACATATGCACATATAAAATACATATACACATATACACACACACATACATATATATATATATATATATGTATATATACAATATTCAATACATATGGATATACGAACACATAAATACATAGATGTGTACGTGTGTGTATATGTATATATATATCACACACACACACACACACACACACACATATATATATATATATATATATATATATATATATATATGTGTGTGTGTGTGTGTGTGTGTGTGTGTGTGTGTATTGCACACACAATATATATAATATATACGTATATATATAAACATTATTTACATATACATATATATGTAAACACTATACATACATATATATGTATATATATATATATATATATATATAGATATATATGCACACACACACACACACACACACATACACACACACACATATATATATATATGTATGTGTGTGTTATATATACATATATATGTAAACACTATATATATACATATATATACACACACAGACACACGTATATATATATATATATATATATATATATATATATATATATCAGGCGCAAGTAATTCACCATCTCTTGGCCATC
>NC_061836.1:7612122-7619622 GCF_019202785.1 Penaeus chinensis
AACACCGTTCATTAGAACTCATTAAGAGTAATTACCACACAAATACACTCGGGCTGTACAAGGCTAACAATTGTGTGTCTGCGTGGTGCCGGATGATGCCAAACCGGGCAATTACCGGTTGGGAAACTACTGGGACCCGCCCACCTGTTCCTGGTTGTCATGGGGCCTGCAGTGGTTTTATGTGGGCGGATGGGGAGTGGGTGGCCCGTGGCACTTGGCACAGAGTACACATACGGCTTTCTGAAGGGTAGTGAAGTATGCGATGGTAAAAGCATGCTCCTTGCTGGATTTTATAATTATATACAGACACATACATACATATATATATGTATATATATATAATATATATATAATATATATATATCATATACTCATACATATATGTATGATGTAAGTACAGTATATACAAAAATGTGTATATATTTATGTTTGTATGTGTATATATATGCATATAATTATAACGTGTATGCATGTATAAATATATACTAATATATATATATACATAACATACACAATATAATATATATATATACACATATATGTGTATATGTACATATATGTGCGTATATGTGTTCTTATACAGGCACATATATGTAATATATATATATATATATAAATATATGTTATATATATTAATATATATATATGTTATATATATATATATTATATATATACACACACCAATTTCTATACACATGTATATGTATATATCTGCGTATATACATATACATATATATACTTATATATGATTATATGTATATGGATATATATATATATATATATATATATATATATATATATATATATATATATATATATAATGCGCATGCACACACACACACACACACACACACACACAGATATATATGTATATATACGTATATTTATATGTAATATATGTGTATATATACACATATGTAATGTGTATATATATACATATGTGTGTATACATACACATACACGTATGTGCGTGTGCGCGCGCGCCTATGTGTATGCACACCTGTCTTTGTGCGTATCTGTGTGTGTAGTTACTTCTAATGTCAAAGTAATTTAAGTGTAATGTCAGAAGAATTTGTATCAGTTGTATGCCGTGTAACATTGCATATACAGCGGATAGATTCGTGCAGGGATCTTGCACGTCCAAGTTAGTGTTCATATGTCAAGCACATTAATATACTAGTATATAAGAGGTTTTGTGTATGTCCAAACCTTATGATCATAAAGACTTACATTATTACAGATTATGGCGTAACAACAAATATTACATTTAAGCTAAATACTGACAGTAGAGAAAGAAATGACGTTTTTATATGAAAACACACACACACACACACACACACACACACACACACACACACATATATATATCATATATATATAGTATATATATACACATATTCATTATCGGGATTGAAATAATACTTTCCTATCCACAATTAAGAAATCACACTTTTTTTTTTACATTCTTTTTTCAAAGAGTAATGCAAGTGATTGTGCTAAGATTTTATTCATGATATACGAAGTAAGTTTGCTATGTATCTGCTATGTATGTCTGTTGTGGATGTCTGTTGTTTCCACAGACATGCATTTCCTGGCTTGGTAGTAATGGGCCTTTGTATACTTTAAGCATTTTTTTCGTCATTAGGTTAGACGTTCGTGCAGCGCGACAATTATCAAAAAGAGAAAATGATAATTGGCAGAAGAGAAAGAGGGGGGAAGGGGGGGGGGGGGGATGCCGCATTTGACATTTGAATTACTTATGTAATCCATTGCGCTCATGAGCAGCCGAAAATAAAATAAGTTAATGGGGTGGATTCATGAAATTACCATATTCTGTCTGTCTGTCTTTCTTCCTTTCTCGTTCTCTTTCTCTCTCTCGTTTATTCAATACGCTTCTTAAATAAATTTCTGTATCGCCGAATGAGTGATTAAGCACATCATTCTAATGATATGATGAACCCCATTATAGAAAAAAATAGCACTGCCTTTCGAAAACAACGTTTTCTAATCACTTTTTAAGAGTCAACAGCTGGTGCCGACAAGTATTTAAGCATTGCTATCCAAACTTAAAACAATCACAACAAACGCTTGCAAAACACACCGTCTGACTGACCATCTGGCTGCGTAGGATCTCATGAGAACCTATATATACATTCTTTATTTTTATTGTTATTTTTATTTTTATTTATTTATTTATTTATTTTATTTTTTTATTTATTTATTTTTTTTTTTGTCAGGTTTACTGGCATTATAATACGTGGATCGAGCGTGTTTTGTCCGTGTGTTTTCTTGCTGTGTACTTCCGGATATGGCAGTGTGTAATGTATCTTGCGTGAGTTTTTTGTGTGTGTGTATTTAGTTTGATATTGAATGTCTGTGTTTATGTTTGGATATTTGTTTGTCTGTCTCTCATCGTGTTATATATATTTTTTCTGGATGTCTTAGATTTACGCGCAATACACAGACAAACACACACACAAACACACACACACACACACACACACACACGCACACACACACACACACACACACACACACACACACACACATACATGTTTTTGCTGGAAACACCTTCCAACAACACGTATGAAATGATTAGGTTAGCTCCAGCAAGCAGACCCGGGGCTATGCATGAGACAGTTTGCCAAAAAGACTTGTTCATGATTGTCGACCGACTCACCGTGAGTAAAAGCTTGACTCACGGGATATTAGTTTGTCGTTAGTTTCCTTTGATCCTATTCTTTGGCGAAGATAAAGAATCATTCTCCTCAGTTTATAATCCTGAATGGTACATCAGACAGGCATAAAAAAATCATGTAAATTTGAAAAAAAAAAAAAAAAAGGCAAAACTTCCTTTAGAGATTTTATCGAATTTATATGCAAATTATTTCGACATTTTTCTTGTTGATATATTTCACTTTCAAAAAAATACAAAGCAGTGTCTTGAAGGAATGCAATCAAACGGAGCCATTTGAATATTCACAAAAAGATATTAATGTCTGAACAGCCATCAAAAATAATCAATAAGCACATAATCGAACGTATATACAGACAGGGTAGTAATAATAATAATAAAAAATAAACGCATTTGTCACGTTATTGCTTGCAACGTTGATGGACAGGATAATGCACAAGCTCGTTAATAATTCCCTAATGGTATTTGGCGATACAACCAACGCAACAGAAATATGGAAATTTTCGCTGTACTCTTCCCTGACAACTTCCGGGCCCCTTTTAACGTTGGAGCAGCAAGATAACGAGGCAAACTACCCAACTGCGTAATTATCAGGGTCATGCGATAATCTGCCTTGTTTGCATGTCCAACGACTTCATTGTGCTCGAGTAATGGCGCCGTAAAAGTAATGAGATATATTTTTGAGAGTTCCGTGTCGTGTGAATTTCCATCGGCAGAACACAGGCAGGGGCATTTCTCTCTTTCTCTCTCCCTTTATCTCTGTCTATCTGTCTGTCGGTGCACACGCGGGTACGTACACATATATGTACGCACGCATGCACGCACACACGTCAAAGGGGCCTGACCTTGTTTGACACGGTGGACAGAGACAGACAGACACACACACACACACACACACACACACACACACACACACACACACACACACACACACACACACGCGCGCGCGCGCACGCAAGCACGCACGCACGCACGCACACACATATACACTCATAATAATAATAATAATAATAATAGTAATAAGAATAATGTAAAGTTAATAGCAATTATATTTATAGTGATAATGAAAATAGAAATAATATTACTCATAATTATAATTATAACTTTAGCAATAATGATGTAAGGGATAGATAACTACGACAACGATAGTGAGAATGTTAATAATAATGATGATAATTATAATAACAATGATAATAATAATGACAATACTAATAATAATAACAATAACAAAAATAATTATAATAATAACGATAATCAATAATAGTAATACTAATAAAACAAATAATAATAATGATAATAAGAATAAGAATAAAAATAGAAATAATAAGAGTAGTAAAAGTAAAAGACAAACAATCATTGAAGAAGTTCCAAGTAAACAAAGAAAAACAAATTTGCATTCAAACCGTGACAAAACTTTACATTTTTTAGTCAATAAAAGAGAGAAACAGAAAAGGGGGAGTAACCACTGACAACTTTGTCTCCCATTCTTATTATGCAATTATTTATTTTTTTCTTTTTTTTTTCAACGACTTTCAACCCGGGTTAAAAATTCGGAATATTGACTTCGCTTAACTATGATAATTTGAGAAACCTAGTTACCTACAGACAAATATTGTCTTAAGCCCATTTCAATAATACTAACAACCCGTATTTTTTGTATTTTGTAAATTAATAACTTCACAGAAAAAAAAAAAAAAATCTGTAAGGTCCAGAACTGTAAATCCCTCGACATGACCCCTCTGTGTCATCATGGACCCTATGCCCTTCTGTTCCAAGGGCGTGTCTCCCGCGTCCTCATCCGTGGGTTCCGCCCCTCAGTCAGCTTGGGTGGAGACTACTCAACACGCAAAGTATAAACAGCGTTGCCAATAAATCCTTAATTAAATCTCTGTGGCTCATATCAGAAATCCCTTATACCGATGCTCGTAATCAAAGCGTATATTCCCAGATTATAGATCTGCAACATAAGAACAATTATAAAGCAATATTTCAAAGCAACGTTAGGGCGGCGGTCGGACCGGGCGGCGAGAGAGAGACACACGAATTTGCGCTCGATAATGATTGTAAGAAAGATTCCCCCCTTTTTCACCCAAAATTTCTCTGCGAAGATAAAGAAAAAAAAAATAGGGGGGGAGGAGGAGGAGGAGGGGGATTGATCTCTAAATCATTCCGTGAAAGTCATTTCGTGGTCAGAAGACTAAAGAAAAAAAAAAAAAAAAATCAATATATACATAATTTTTTTTTTCTCTGCTTTTCACATTTTCGGATAGTGACGTCAGAATCAAACAATCAACTTGAAGAAATAGAAACATCACGGGATTCTATCGTATCGCGCCCTCTCGATGAATGGCTGCAAGGGCGTGAGGGGGTGGGGCGGGAGCGAAGGGGGGAAGGCAAGGAGGGGGAGGAGAGAGGAGGCGAGGAGGAGAGAAGAGGCGAGGAGGAGAGAAGACGAGAGTAGGAGAGAAAATACGAGGAGAGAAAAGAGGAGAGGTAAGGGAGGAGAGAAGAAGAGAGTAGGAGAGAAAATTCGAGGAGAGAAAAGAGGAGAGGTAAGGGAGGAGAGGCGAGGAGGAGAGAAAAGAGGAGAGGTAAGGGAGGAGAGAAGAGAGAAATGCGAGGAGAGAAAGGAGGAGAGGTAAGGGAGGAAAAATGGGAAAACGACGAGAGGGAAGGAAATGGAGAGGAGAAAAGGAAGATGAAGAGAAAATGAGAGGAAAAGGAGAGAAGGGACAAGGGAAGAAAGGGAAAATTAATTAAGAAGAAGAAATAGAGAAAGAAAGAAATGGGGAAGAGGAAAAAAAGAGAATAAATGAATGTAGGAAGAGAGGGAAGAAAAAAAATAACGTAAAGGAAAATAAAGAGACAGATCCGAAGGAAGAGCGAGAGGAAGAGAAGAGAGAATAAACGAAGGAAGAGGAAAGAAAGAGAGAATAGAGGAAGGAAGGAAGAGATCACCGTGCTATCATCCACGTCTTTTGTCCTCGCATTCTGTTTCTCTAAGTCACTTTCTTGGGAGTTTCAAACACTAAGACAGTCTTTAGATGACAATCGATATTTTCTGCCGTTGTGCACAAGGGGGGTGGGGGTGGTGTGGGGGGAGTGGGGGGAGTGACATACCTTTGCGGTTTTCGAGAATCGGATTTCCACATTTTCTAAAAATAAACCAGGTATGAATATATTTCTCTCTCTCTCTCTCTTTATCTATCTATCTCTCTCTCTCTTTCTTTCTCTCTCTCTCTCTCTCTCTCTCTCTCTCTCTCTCTCTCTCTCTCTCTCTCTCTCTCTCTCTCTCTCTCTCTCTCTCAATCCTCTCTCTCTCTCTATCAATCCATCTTCAACACCATCATCACTATTACTATCATTATTTTTACCATCATCATTGTTGTAATCACTATCACCACTATTACCTAATGAAAAAAAAAAAAAGATATACAACCCACCAGAAAACACTAACAACGAAACCAACAAACTAATGGACAAACAAATACGTAAACAATCCGTTGAGTAATTCCTAATGCCATATTCTCAGCTTACAGTTGCATTCCAAATATTTACACACTAATATAGCTAATTAATCGAGAGATAATTTTAACCTGAAGGACAAACCCAAACAACCTGCACCGAAATGATAGAAGCCATCCGTCAATTTTACGGCTGAAGATTATACATTTGACTCGTAATTATCTGGTGTATAAAGTCTTTCGTTGTTCATCAAACAGTCTAACCAAACAATAGAAAAAAAAAAGCATAAGGCTAATAGCGCCCCTGGAATCGTGGAGAGAAAGGGGATTGATAAAGGGAGGGGGAGGGGAATGAGGGAGAGTAGGAAGGACAGAAGGTTGGAGGGAGATGGGGGAATGGGGGAGAGGGGAAAGAAGAGAAGTTGGGAAGGTTGGAGGAAGGGTGAGAAAAGAGGGGAAAGAAATTGTGATTGATAGAGATAGATACGTAGAAATAAATAGATAAAGAGATATAAATTGATACAGATATATATATATATATATATAGAGAGAGAGAGAGAGAGAGAGAGAGAGAGAGAGACAGAGACAAAGACAAGGAGGCTGAGAAATGAGACGGGTAAAGAAGAAAAGAGGGAGAAGAAAAAACAGGAGGAAGAGAACATGGGCTGTGCGTGGGGGAGGGGGGGGGTAGGTGGAGGGTGATGAGAGGGGTGTCTTTTGAACCACTGGCAGGACCCGACCCCTCACACCAAAAAAAAAAAAAAAAGTAAAGAAAAAAAAAACACATATTGCACATTGCAAAGGAGACAACGGATTATTATTTTCTACCCTTGTAATTGTGTACCTGCCGACTCCTTCTCTGACTGATCTCGGTAATGAAGAAAGAATATGAAGAGAGGGGAGGAGAGAGGAGGGGAGAAGGAGGGGGGTGCGAGGGTGAGAGAGGAGAAGGGAAAATTAGAGGGGGTTGGGGGTTGGAAGAGAGAGAGGGAGAGGGAAAGAGGAGCGAGGGAGCAGGAGGAGGGAGTGGGGGAAGAGGCCATAATAATGATTCGAAACATTTGGTTAACTCGCTAGCCATTGGGTGTGTTTGTGTGGACAGGAGATTGGGAACCGAAGAACAGAAAACGGAGGATGATATAAAGAAAATGGAGGATTTTTTTTTTTCTAAGGTTTAATTGTCATTTTTGTTTGGTTTTTGTAATATATCTGAAGGTAAATATATCCATGTAGATATCTATCTCTTTTTTTTTTTATCTTTCTCTCTTTCGTGTCTCTCTATAGAAAAGAAAAAGGATGACAACTATGATAGCAGGAAGAGAAGCAAAATGAAGAGACGAG
>NC_061836.1:7624622-7639622 GCF_019202785.1 Penaeus chinensis
CCACGACTCCTGTTGAGCTAGCCAGCGAGCCTTAATACCCCCCCCTGCCCCTCCCCCTTGACTCCAACCATATCTCCTTCCCCCCTCTCCCCTGAGGCCCCTCCCTCCCCTCTCCTCCCTCTCCTCCCTTCTCCCCTTCCCTGTCTTCTCCCCATCCCACCCCCTCCGTCAATTCTCCTTCCCTTAGCTCCTCCCCACCTCCTTAGCCCCTCCCTCCTTCCCCTCCCTCCCCCCTCCTCCTCCCACCCACCCCCTCTTTTCTTCCGCAGATTTGAAATAATGAATGAAATGAACTTGATTGTATGTTCAGAAGGGTAATTGTACGTGGCCATTGTTAGTATACCTGTTTGCCGAGCACCGAAGCATGCGAAAATAACCTTTATGGAGCATGGTCCGGGGTCAGTCTTTTCGTGGGGGTTGCAGAGGGGGGGGGGGGTGATGCCGGAGGGGTGAGGACAAGAGGGAGGGGGTAGGTGGGGCAAGGGGAGGAGGGGGAGTGGGTGATGAGGCTACAGGGTGAAGGGAAGTGGTGGGAGAGCCGGGGAGGGGGGGAGAGGGGGGCCATCGGGGGTGTGGTGGTAGATGCATCACGGACTTCTTAGGGTCAAGCAAGTTCTTCAGTTCTCACAAGTTGTATGTTATCTTTATATGAACTGTAAATAACAACCTTGAGTGTAGCTTGTTTTGTTGTCTCCCGATGGTGAGAATTATTGGCATGTCTGCTATAGAATGAATTTTCTTTTCATTTTTTTATAGTTACAAAAAAAACGAGAGGGATAACAAACTGTAATTTGTTCGGAATGCAGAGTCATGTGTATATATATAATGTTTATAAATGATATATATATGTATATGTACACACACACACACACACACACAACACACACACACACACACACACACAACCAACACATCGATATAAATTAGACCGTAAAAACACAAAGGACACAAAAGAAAAGAAAAAAAGAAGCAGAAGAGACAGCGAAAGAGACCAGTGCCACCCGAATTAGCTTCTGAAACAAGACGGAGACTTCACAAATCGCCTAGAGAAACTACACCGTCGGTCCGCGTGGCATTTTGCTTTTTTTTCGTATCGTGGACACTGACCCACATGCTAATCGCCGTGACACGCATGAACTCTCCCGCAGGCCTATGGCTCCGGGTGCGAGCGGTGTGGGGGGAGGGGGGAGAAATGACACTGAGAGGTTGGGGGAATGAGAGAGAAGCAGAAAAGAAGGAGGGAGAGGGAGAGGGGAAGAGAAAGAGTGGGAGAAGGAAGTAAGGAAGAGGAGAAGGAGAAGGTGGGGTGAGGGAGGGAGGGAAGGAGGTAGGTAAGGAGGGAGGGAGGGAGATAGATAGGTAAATAGGTAAGTAGGCTGATAGATAGGTAGGTAGGTAGGCTGATATATAGATAGAGATTGAAGGAAGGCAAGAGATAGATAGATAGATAGACAGACAGACAGACAAACAGACAGATAGATAGACAGATAGACAGACAGACAGACAGAGAGAGAAACATTCAGAGAGCCAGACAAAGCAACTAACAGAAGGAGAGAGAGAAAGAAACATAATAGAATGAAAGACAAGCTGCGATTTTCCTTCCATGGCATTGACCAACAGGAGTCAGTTTACGACGAATGTTAACGGAATAATAAAGCAGCATGATGAATTTCCCCTTTAAAGTTCACAAGATCATTTTGTGCGACGGGAGGCACTGCTAGCAAATGCCTTTCACTGCCATTTCTATTACTAAAACATCATGTATAGATTTTTCCTCTCTCACTAACCGTGCGGCGCCGAGTAACGTTTTCTGACTGGCCCGACCTCAAAATTAGAATAATTTGCCGTTTTCGATTTAAGGAAAGTCTAAGTCAAGATGGCTGAAAGTATGGCATTCAGTATTTTGTTCTGTAATAGTGGACTTTTTAAAGATTCTTTTTCTTATTTCTTATTTACAGAACGTCGGGATATAAAAGCTTATACTGGCAAATTGGAAGCCGGCCAAACTAGGCAGTTTTGGCATGCATTCAGCTGTGAAAAGTCACAACTTTACCCAATCATCAGGTTTTGTGTTTATTTATTTATTCAGTTCTAAAGGAGAGAGAAATTCGGTTTCAGTTGTGAGTTTGACGGATTACCTTGTATGTATTTAGGAATTATATAGTAATGAATGTATTTATCCACGCTCATTCTCTCTCCTGCTTTTTATTTCCCTCTTCCTTTTTCCGCCCTTCTCACTCAGCTAGATTAATTACACGTACATAAAAATCACTCGGCCAGAAACGTAAAATTTGAAAATTTACCCAGAAAGAAAAGAGTAAAGTAAAAGATAGAAAAAAAAAATAATTGCACTAAATAACTTCACCGAATTATCGTAAGCTACTTCCCAATTATCATAATCAAAGGAAGTTTATACTCATACACGTTACTCACCGATCCAGTGAATAAAGGCAATGAACAAAACCAGGTTTCCGGAACCGTGGCATAACTCTCATTGTGTCCAGGGCCTCTATCCCCCCTCCCCCTCCCACCTTTTCCCTCCCCTCCCCTCCCTTAGACTCACAATGCTCACTGAAAGGGTTAGGGAGAAAACCCTTGGCTGTCACTGGTAATTGGGTAGTTTGTAGCTCAATACCTTTGGTCGAGCGGGATTTAAATTCTCTCTCTCTCTCTCTCTCTCTCTCTCTCTCTCTCTCTCTCTCTCTCTCTCTCTCTCTCTCTTCTCTCTCTCTCTCTCTCTCTCTCTTTCTTTCTCTCTCTCTCTCGCTCTCTCTCTGTCTCTGTCTCTCTTTCTCTCTCTCTCTCTCTCTCTCTCTCTCTCTCTCTCTCTCTCTCTCTCTCTCTCTCTCTCTTTCTCTCTCTCTCTCTGTCTCTCTCTTTCTCTCTCTTTCTCTCTTTCTTTCTCTCTCTCTCTCTCTCTCTCTCTATCTCTCTCTCTCTCTCTGTATTTTTTTTCAGGAAGCGGGATTTAAATTTTCTCTCGCTCTCTCTCTCTCTCTCTCTCTCTCTCTCTCTCTCTCTCTCTCTCTCTCTCTCTCTCTCTCTCTCTCTCTCTCTCTCTCCCTCCCTTTCTCTCTCTCTGTATTTTTTTTCAGGAAGGACTGTGAGTGATTCAAATTTTGCGGCCCATTCTTTTCCACGGGTCATGCAACATCTAAGCTTGTTTGCGACCCACACGTGTCGTTTGCCAATCTTTAAAAAGACATACAGAACGATGAATGAAAACATAAACAGATTTTAGTTGTTTTTCTCTGAATACATTTTAGACGATTGTATACTGTAGGGCAGAAGTGGAAACGACTGAATGGTAATTTTGAAATGCATATTAGTGAATCATTCAGATTTGTAGCAAATTTTCTTTCAGTCCTTCTTTCTCTTGTGAATTCCTTTGTCTTCTTTTCTATCCACGAAACATACTGCGCCATTCTTCAAACGCGAAACAACAGCTGACCGCATTCCCCTTCCTTCAGTGATGTTGCAAATCAAGATTTTCTACAATGTGTTCCTCCATTGGGGTTTTACAACCAAAAATGGAATCCAGGAATGGTAATGACCGGGTTCCTGCCCTCTGGAATCATATGCACTTGCAATAATAAATGTTTTAACCTGAGCACAAATCTGGCCCATTGCACAAGGCCAGTGCCAAGCTGGGGGGGGTGGGGGGGAGGTCACTGTTGTGGGCAAAACGTACGAGTTTGTTGAATGGATTGGCATGAATACATTACTCCGTGAGAAACCTTCGTTCGAGACTCTCACACACTCTTAATTCAGCTTTGAGGTCGATTCATAATTCTCGGCAATTTTCACCTTTCTGGCGAGAGAGAATGACAAAAAAAAAAAAAAAAAATGATAGTCTACATAAAAAGGGAAGGTTTGTTTGCCTGTTGATATCCTCTGAGAGTATCGCACAGGCTGCTGAAAGTTCGAACATTAGCCAAAGATTAATATCAAAAAGGGGATATTGATATCACCGTAATTCACACTTTTCACTCTAAATTCTACCCTGGAGAAGAACAGGCGAAGGAGAAGAAGGTGCAGTAGAAGCAGAAGTAAACCCACACCCGCAAAAAAATGGCCTTTGAAAAATTTACAGCCACACCTATTTGCGAGCAATTAATCATGGCCAATGTTCCAATTCAATGGCCCAACGACCGAAGTCCATCTGCTGATCGATTTAATATGGAGTTTCTTTGGCTCCGAGTGTTAACATATTTCACCCTCTCCAAAAAAGAGAGAAAGAGAGAAAAAAAGGCAGCGAGGCAGCAATACTCCGCGATGAGTAATTCAGTAGCTCCACAAGGCCGCTTTAAATGCGAAATATCAACCTCTTCCCCATCTCCCTTTCCCCCCTCCTCATCCTCCTCCCCCCACCCCTGCCCCATTCCCGTCAATCCAGCCATATCCTTTCCCTTCCACTTCCCACCAGTCCTACCCCCACCCCTTACCCCCACCTCCCCAACCCTAACCCCACCTCCACCCCCATACCCTACCCCCTCTTAGTGCATTCAACCCCCATAACGAAAGCTCTGTTGACATTCAGATGGCCAAACACTCAAGGAAAAAAAATCGCCATTAAGGCAAATTTGACAATTTTCAAAACCCCGGTAATGCCTTTAGTTGTGTAACGGGTGCTTGGGTATTGCGTTTATTAAATTATTCTTTAAAGTAGTCTATATCGGTGCGTCTTGGCTGATCGAGGGAGAAGTACTTAGAGGGATTTTTGGTTTTATTTATTTTATTTCGTTTTGTGTGTTTTTTTTTTTTTTTTTAATCTTCTGTTCTCTCTCATTCTCTCTCTCTCTCTCTTCTCTCTCTCTCTCTCTCTCTCTCTCTCTCTCTCTCTCTCTCTCAGCCTCTCTTACCTCTCTCCAATATCTCTTAAACCCCTATCCCTTCCCTTTCTCTTTCCTTGTTCAGGCGTTCATTCCCTCCTTCCCTCTTCCCCTTCCCATCTCTCCCTCTCTCTTTTTGCCCTATCTTCCTCGCCTCCTTCCCTTCCCCTTCCCTCATTCCGGCTTTCATTCCCTCCTTCCCTCTGCCCCTACCCCCCCCACCCCCACCCACGTGTCATTACCGAACTAGATAGGTCAACACTCGACGTCTCTCCTCTCTCTCTCTCTCTCTCTCTCTCTCTCTCTCCTCTCTCTCTCTCTCTCTCTCTCTCTCTCTCTCTCTCTCTCTTCTCTCTCCCTCTCCCTCCCTCCCTTTCTCCCTCTCTTTCTCTCTGTCTCTCCCCCCCTCCCTCCCTCTCTCTCTCTCTCTCTCTCTCTCTCTCTCTCTCTCTCTCTCTCTCTCTCTCTCTCTCTCTCTCTCTCTCTCTCTCTCTCTCTCTCTCTCCCTCTCTTGTATTTTTTATCATTTTTTTTTTAATGAAGCGAAAGAGAAGCCCTTGTGTTATTATATACACACAGACATATAGTTTTTTTTTCTTTGATAGTATGTCCGAAAGAGCTTCTGATCGAACTGTCTCAAGTGTGTATTTGATTCCTCGAGTAATTTCAATATTAATATGATGACTTCTACTGCTTTGGGACTAGATGAGGTTCAGATATTTTTTTTTTAGTTTAAGGGGCCTATGAGTTTTGTGGAGGGTGAGGTGGTGGTGGGTGGGGGTGGGGGGGATACAAAATCAATTAGGATTTAAATCACAATTTTGAAACTAATCTATTCTGGTGGAAAAATGGGAAATTATTTACCAACGTTTAACAACATCTTGGAGACTACGAATACAGCTATTTAACGATCACAAACTATAATATACCTTTTTACTACCACTTTTCAAAAGAGATACACAAAATTACACACCTACTAAAAAAAAAAAAAAAAAAAAAAAAAAAAAAAATGGAAATTAATAAAATCAACAGTGAAATAAACACAACACTATTTCTTGACGTGTTATCAAGGTGCCCTGTCTTACCCCCTCCTCTACACCGGGGAAGAGAGTCTCATGAAATAAAACGGACAAAAACAAAGCAAAAGTTTCGTCGTGAGAAAAATTCAAAATGCATTCGTTTCTAAAACTCCGCCGTGCCATTAACTAATAAAACATCAAAGGCATTCAGCCTATATGCCTGTGACTGTAGCAAGTATTGCAATACAGACACACACACACACATGAACATGTACACATACATACGCACGCGCACACGCAAACGAATATATATATATTTTTATATATATATATATATATATATATACACATATATATACATATATACACCCATACATATACATATACATACATATGTATATGTGTATATATACATATGTATGTGTATATATATATATATATATATATATATATATATATATATATATTCCAATGGATGTTACAGTTTACCTGAAATTTGTGCTCCTATGTGTATATACAGTAAAGTTGTAAATTGTTATGCTGTATCTTCTCTAAAGGGAAACTGTAAATATACAACATCCTCGGGAACGGACGGAAGCTACAATTCATGGTCTCTGATAATAAGAAAGAGGAGAAACAGTGTACGGAGAAGGGAGAGAGAGAGATGGGACGAGGAAGAACGGGGGGCGCACGGGAAGGGGGGATGAGAAGGGAGGAAGGAAGGAAGGAAGGAGGAGGGGAGGGAGGGAGAGAGGGAGGGAGGGAGGGAGGGAGGGAGGGAGGGAGGGAGAGAGGGAGGGAGGGAGGGAGGGAGGGAGGGGAGAGAGAGAGAGAGAGAGAGAGAGAGAGAGAGAGAGAGAGAGAGAGAGAGAGAGAGAGAGAGAGAGAGAGAGAGAGAGAGAGAGAGAGAGAGAGAGAGAGAGAGAGAGAGAGAGTCCCAATGAAACGGCAAATGAAAGAGAGAGTAAAAAGAAAAGAAAAAATCTTCAAACAAACTCTTAACGCAAACGGAAAAGATAGGACGAGAGAGGATAGAGGGGAGAAGAAAAAGAGGAAGAGGGAAGGAGGAAGAGAAGGAGTGTAGGAAGGGAAGCGAGGAGGGAGAAACGAAGACAGAGAGTAGCAGAAGGAAGGAGGAAGAAGGAGGATGGGGGACGATAGGAGAGGGGAGGAGGTTAGAGGGAGAAAGGAGAGGAAGAGGGGAGAGGGGAGAGGGGAGAGGGTGGAGAAAGGAGAGGGGGGGGAGAGAGGGAGGGGGATCCAAAGACGATGTAAATAACATATTCACAGAGTCAATTACGATAAGAGATGAACCCACACACATCAATCGGGTGGCAGAAGTTGACGAAATTACAAGCTCGGAGGGAGCAAACAAGGAGCCAATGGAACGCATGTGGAAGGAGAGAGAGAGAGAGAGAGAGAGAGAGAGAGAGAGAGAGAGAGAGAGAGAGAGAGAGAGAGAGAGAGAGAGAGAGAGAGAGAGGGAGAGGAAGAGAGAGAGAGAGAGAGAGAGAGAGAGAGAGAGAGAGAGAGAGGGAGAGAGAGAGAGAGAGGGAGAGAGAGAGAGAGAGGGAGAGAGAGAGAGAGAGAGAGAGAGAGAGAGAGAGAGAGAGAGAGAGAGAGAGAGAGAGAGAGAGAGAGAGAGAGAGAGAGAAAGAAAAACTAACGTTTGAAGAAAAAAGGAAAACAAAATGACAGAATGAAAGGAAACCGAGTAAGGAAAAACGCAATAAACAGGAACAAATGAGAAAGATAAAAACAAAAAGATAGAGAAACCGAGGGACAGATAGGAAGAGAGGAAGAGAGAAAGAATGGGAGAAAGAAATAAAAAAGAAAGAAAGAGAGAAAGAGCGAAAAGTAGGAAAGATACAAAGAGAGAAATATAGAAATATAAAAATATAGAAAGAAAAAGAATAAGAGGAAGAGAAAAAGAGAGAGAACGAAGGAGAGAACGAGAGAAAGAAAGGGCACAGCAAAATGAACAAAGGCCAAACAACAATGTGTGTGTGTGTGGGGGGGGGGGGGGGGCACTTTCGAATTAACATGAGAGGCGAAACTCCAAAATATTCCCTCGTTACATGATCACTGTGAATAGCGTCGCGGAATAACAGTAATAAATAAGGAAACGGGCCTCTCCCTTCCTCCTTCCCTCCTTCTCCCTTCTCCCCTTTCGTTTCTTTCATTCCGTTCTTTCGCTCATTCTCTTTCGCCTGTGGTTCTGTTCTCTTTCCGCTTTTTTCTCGATTTTTTTTTTTTTTTTTTTTTTTTGTCCTCGCTCTTTTTTTATTTCTGTTTCTCTAGCTTATTTTTATTCTCTCTCTCTCTCTCTCTCTCTCTCGTTCTCTACACTTTTTCTCTCTCTCTCTCTCGTTCTCTACACTTTCTTTCTCTCTCTCTCTCTCTCTCTCTCTCTCTCTCTCTCTCTCTCTCTCTCTCTCTCTCTCTCTCTCTCTCTCTCTCTCCCTCCTTTTACCTTCCACCTTTTCCACCCCCCCCCCTCCCCCCCTTTACCATTGTCATCTAACCCTCACTTCTATAAACCCGCAACCCCTCCCCCCTTTCTCTCAACCTTTCTCTTTCTCTTTTCTTTCTCTCTCCCCTGGTCGGTCTCTCTCTGTTATTTTTCATTTTTCTCGTCTCTCCCTGTTTCTCTCCCTCTGTTATTTTTCATTTTCCTCGTCTCTCTCTATTTCTCTTCCTCTCTCTCTGTTATTTTCCAATTTCCCTCGACTCTCTGTTATTTTCCATTTTCCTCGACTCTCTGTCTCTCTGTCTGTCTCTCATTTTTTCTTTTTAATCTGATCATCATTTTTAACACTCCTAAGATTATATATTTTATTTAGAAAAACTGGAAACAATCTTGAATATTAAAGAAAGAAAGAAAACGAAAAGTCATACGAAATTATAAAAGTTGTTCGCTTTACCGGTTATATAATTCCGTTATCATTACCCCATCAGCCCGTTCCACAGGGGTCGTTCGCATAAACCGGGAGGGCAAATCGAAACGAAATCAAATATCTCTTTTTTTAATTCCCATTATGCGAATGTGACCATAAAACGCACGTTCCCATACATGTATATATATTTTTTTCTTCTCTTTTTTTTTTTTTCTCTCTCTCTCCCTCTATTCTCCTATTGGTTCACAGACTATGGGTAAGTACAGTCACCCTCCCTTCCCTCCCTCCCTCCCTCCCTCTCTCTCATCCCAGCCACCCCTTCGACCCGAATAACTGATGGTAAAAAACGCAGATGTTCAAGATAATGGTAACAGATCAAGGCCTCAATAAAACAGGGGAAATCCAAGTCTGTTTTGTCCGTTTTCCGAGGGATATATTGACGTTTTCCTCGCATTGGCCTCGACGCCATATTGGAGCTGGGGACTGTAGGGACCCATAGTATAAATGTTTATGTTTTTTATCATCGTTACAATTTTTTTCATTGGAAGTTGTTGGGGAGGCCGGGTGAAGCTTCTTTTTTTTTAACATATATTTCTTTTTTCTCTTTGTTGGGTAATGACGGCCGCTTTGTGCGAGCGTTGTCTAGGCAGATGATCCCGTTGTGTATAAATAAAACAAAATACGTTTATACTTTCTTTCTCCGCTCGCTCTCAGCCAAGTCCAAACGCGACGCAAATCTGTTTCTGAGAGAAAGAAAAAAGAAAACAATTTTGTCCAAAGTAATTCGAAGATTACCATGTCTTTGCATATAACGTGTTAAGGGGTGTAGCCGTACCTAATGATAATCATACGGCAAACATCATAGACAAGGGGTGCTTAAGATATCTTGCCGAATCTCAAGAGAGTTCATAAGCCGTTCAATCCAGCCAGTGTTGCCAATGGAACGTATTTCCTTGCCTCGCCACCAGCAGAAGGCAAGCAATGTCCTGTGAGCTCGCTGAGGAAATGAACTATTGATCAGAATTTTGCCTTTCTCTCTGGTCAGCCTAATACCATTATCTTAAAAACTTCCACATATATCGGCGGGGGCCACAGAGACGTATACTAACCTCTCCCTCCGCTTAGTACAAACAACTACCTCCTCTTTACCCTTATTACGGAGGGGTTATTTTTGCGTTTCATCCTTTTTTTTTTTCCCTTCTTCTTTCGCTCTCTCGCTAGAGCTCCTCCCGTTGCCAGCGGCCGCGAGATAAATATTTTGGTACAAGATGGTTTTATTACGACAGAGTTACTGTAAGGAATGTCATCTGGCCGAATGGATAGAGCACGCCAGCGATGACTCGTGAGTAAGATCAGGTAAAAGAGTGACTCATGAGTACGCTTACAACTCTGGAAAGAACAAGAAAACGGATAAGAGATAAAAATGGACTCGAGTTTTAGTCAAAATATGTGTATTTAATGTGTCCAGGGAACAAGGCAGGTGAAGTATATGGAAAGGGATAGTTGAGTAAACACCAACTGCGGCGGGTTAGATTGATCATTTATCGTCGAGTGAATAAGGAGCAAATGTGGAGGACGGAATCACTGGCAGAGGGATAAAGAAAGAGTAATAGTATTCTTTCTCTCTCTCTCTTATTATTATTATCCCTTTCTTTCTTATCTCTCTCTCTCTCTCTCTCTCTCTCTCTCTCTCTCTCTCTCTCTCTCTCTCTCTCTCTCTCTCTCTCTCTTCCTCCCCCTCTTCTCTCTCTCTTCCTCTCCCTCTTCTTCTCTCTCTCTTTCTCCTTCTTTTCTCTCTCTCTCTTTCTCATTCTCTATCTCCCTCTCTCTCTCTCTCTCTCTCTCTCTCTCTCTCTCTCTCTCTCTCTCTCTCTCTCTTCCTTCCTTCCTTCCTTCCTCCCTCTACCTCCCTCTCTCTTTTCCTCCCTCTTCTCCCTTTTCTTCTCAGTCTCCTTGCCCCCCCCTTTCCTTGGCCTCCCCCCCCCCCCTCTCGGCAGAGGAAGTGGCTAAGACATTTCGAAAGATTACACGAGGAATTATTCAGAAAAAGAGCGGCTGGCCAAGAATCATTAGCAGGTTGGTACCAGCTGAATTACAGGTGGCTTTGTCCGATAAAAGCCCTCTGAAGTTGGCTTGAATTACATGTCGGATTGATGAAAAATTTGGCTTTTCGAGGAAATCACGAAATCGGCAGGGCAAATCTCCCACGCGCCGCTGTGTAGCACATTTCTAAAACGACAGTAAAACATTCTCAAAGTCTTTATCGAAGAAGAAAGAAGAAAAAAAAAAAAAAGAGAGAGAAAAATGTATACACACACGAACGCACGCACACACATACACATACGAAAAAAAAAAAAAAAAGGTACAGAAAGCAATTCACCAATTCCGTAAACAAATTACCACTTGAAGAATTGTTATTCACAAGAGTAAAATCCATCAGTTGGAATGAACCGTCAGCAAGGGCGACACGCGTTCCCACGAAGACAGAAAATCCGAGGCAATAGAATTTCGTCCATTTAGCAATCGATTTACAGACCATTTCATCAAGTATATAGATATATTTCCCTTCGACAAAAGCATGGCATTCGGGGATTAAAAACGATATGTTTCTGCCCGAAGTAGTTAACATATTTTACTTTTATTGAAAAAAAAAAAAAATAGCATTCATCAATTCAAAATCAAAGCTATTTTAAGTGGGAAAAATATGCCTTTGTCCATTCGCAAATAAGTGTATTGAGGCAGCTAAGTAAGTTTCCAATGAGGGCAAAGAAAATCCTTAGAGACTCGAACAATAAAACTAACCCCCCCTCACCCCTTCCCCCACTCGCTTATCCCTCCCTCTTACTTATTCAAATGTCAAAATATCAGCTTTATTGCCATCTCCCTTAAGGCTTAAGAAAGGAGAAATTATGTTTAATTTTTCTCAGTTTCAAACGACACTCACGTTTCGTTTCTTCCGGCTATTTTAGTTGTTTGTGTTGTGTGATGAGTAATTTGGTTTACGCGAGTCTTTTTATTCTGTCTCTCTGTTTCTCCTTCTGTCCTTGTCTCTGTTTCTGTGTCTGTCTGTCTGCTTCTCTTGCTCTCTTTGCCTGTCCCGGTATTCGCTCCCACATTCAACACACTCACACACACACACACACACACACACACACACACACACACACACACACACACACACACACACACACACACGCACACACACACACACAGACAAACACACACACACACACACAAACACATAGAAACACACACTCACAAACAAACAAGTACACACACACACACACACACACACACACACACACACACACACACTTTGACTTCACCTCCCCCCCCCCCCCCCACCGGTTGCCTCCTACATATATTCAAAACTTACAAAGCACTGTTTACCTACTTACCCAAACATTATTTATCAAACTTCAGACATCTTCCCTATCTAGTCACTCTCGAACACATGTAGGAAGTAGTTCATTGTCTTTCAGATTATGCAAATAACGCAAAAATAAGGGTTAATGGGTGAACGACACGTCATTATAAAAAAGGGTTATCTGCAGTGATGCATAAATGTGGTACTATTACTTGACGTACTTCCTCGAAGGTAAGGCATTTACAGAAGGTATAATGTCTATATTTGCTGTATTTTACATTGAATTCGTTCTCTGTTAAGAAAAAAAAAAGGATTTTCATTTAATAATTCTTGTTTACTTTTTTCGGGTAACATATAGTATATTTTACAATGAAAAGCACACACACACATACACACACACACACACACACACACACACACACACACACACACACACACACACACACACACACACGCACGCATGCACACGCACGCACGCGCACACACACACACACACACACACACACACACACACACACACACACACACACACGCACGCACGCACGCACGCACACGCACGCACACACACGCGTAATATATATATATATATATATATATATATATGTGTATATATATATATGTACATATATATGAATATATATATATATATATATATGAATATATATATATATATATATATATCACAAATTGCGAAGAGAATCAGGTCTCTTCGTTTGAACAAATTCACTGGGGAAAAACTTATATATTTATATAATCTCAGATAATATGTATATATTTTTGGGGGAGGATAACACGTTCTGAGAAATTAATGGGAACTGAGGGCTGTGTGTGTTCTCTCGTGCGTACATGCTCATTCGCGTGTAAGTATGCATGTGCGTTTATATCTTCGACGTGTGAATCTGTGTGAATGAGTGAGTAAATGAACGAGCGAATGAATGAATTAGTAAGACTTGTGAAGAAAAGGTAGTTAGTGTTTGAATAAATGAGTGAATGGCAACTGATTATTTTTTTATTTTATTCTTAAATACTAAAGAAAAAAGAACGAGTTATGGAGATAAGACATTTCCTATTAATTTTTACTTCCTTTCTCTAAATCCCACTTAGTGAAAAACCCAAGAGAATAGGTCAGTAAGTTACGTATATATGAATATTTCTTAGACACAGCGCACCACACACACACAGATACACACACACACACACACACACACACACACACACACACACACACACACACATCTCCATATATATCTATATCTATCTATCTATCCCTCTCTCTCTATATATATATATTCTGCGACCCGTTTTTTTTTTCTATCAGTGTACCAATAACTACATATATTTCCATTTCTTCCTTCTCTCTCTCTTAATACACCACATGTAGACGAATATTTCTCTACACCAAAGGCATATGTACATTTCTTCAACTTTTCTGTCTCTCTCTCTCTCCCACTGTTATTCTCTTTTTGTACACTGCCCTTTATGGAAGAGCTTCCCCCGAACGGATCGATTCAATGTAAAGCGAAAATGTAAAAGTGTCACGTCAAACAAAGCCATAATTGACAGCGCTTGTTTTTATATTGAATTTATGCCAATAAAAAGCGAGCAGATCTGAACTGCGTGTGTTTGGGTAAGGGAGGGAAGGGGGGAGAAGGAAGGGAAGGAGGGAGAAGGGAGGGTAGGGGGGAGAAGGGAGGGACGGAAGGGTGAGGGGGACAGGAAACGCAGGAATGGGAAAGGGGGGGAGGGAAAGGGGTAGGGAAGGGGAGGAGTTAATGGGTGTGGGGAAGTGGGGAAGGGGGTTAGATAAGCTGTGGGAAGGGAGGGGGGGGGGGCGTGAGATAGGTGGGTGAATAGGGAGGGGCTGATGGATATAGGGAGACTCGTGGGGGGTGGAGAGTGGATGAAATAAGTGGAGAAGAAAAATAAAGAAGGTAGAGAAGGTAAGTTTACGAGATGCGAGGTAGGAATAGGGCAAGGGGTAAGTCAAGAGAAAAGAGAAAGGGAGGAAGAAGGTAAAGTTGGGAAAAAAAAAAAAAAAACACGTTTTGTCGCGAGGCAGATGATTGTCCTCGTTCACATATACCTAATTCTACTCTGGGCATTTCCAACGATCGGTCTCTGACGACAAAAGAACAGAACACAAAATATGTACAGAGGAGTCAGTTGCCTCAAGCGAGTTATTCGCTTTTTGTAGAGGTATAGAAACACACACACATTTATGTATGTATGCATTATGTATGAATGTATGTATGTATGTATGTATGTATGTATGTATGTATGTATGTATGTATGTATGCATGTATGTATGTATGTATGTATGTATGTATGTATGTATGTATGTATGTATGTATGTATGTATGTATGTATGTATGTGCATGTATATATGTATGTTTACTGTATGTGTATGTATATGTATGTGTGTGTGTGTGTGCATACACACACACACACACACACACACACACACACACACACACACACACATATATATATGAACATGTATAAGTTTGTGTGTATGTATGTGTATATATATGTGTGTGTGTGTGTGTGTGCGTGCGTGTTTCTGTGTCTGTAACACACACAGGCAAACACAGGTACAGGTACATCCATAAACATTCCCCCTTTTTGTAGAGCAACCCTTAATACACACAACCCCAGGTATGTACAAGCACACGTACACATAAACATCCCCTTTATTCCCACAGAAGCATACATAGAGAGGGACATATACCATCGGCTGCCGTATAAAAAGGGTAATTACTAGTAAACCACATTTCATATCTTTTTTTTTTCTCTCTCTCTCTCTCTTTTTTTTGTGCAAATTACAACATGGCGTGAGTCGGCTGAGTCTGTCATCCATTTCGGAGCGTTACTCATTCCTGGATGAT
>NC_061836.1:7647122-7669622 GCF_019202785.1 Penaeus chinensis
TCTCCCCCCCCCCTCTCTCTATCTCTCTCTCTCTCTCTCTCTCTCTCTCTCTCTCTCTCTCTCTCTCTCCCCCCTCCCTCCCTCCCTCCCTCCCTCTCTCCTCTCTGCTCTCTCCTCTCTCTCTCTCTCTCTCTCTCTCTCTCTCTCTCTCTCTCTCTCTCTCTCTCTCTCTCTCTCTCTCTCTCTCTCTCTCTCCCGCCCCCCGCTCCCTCCCTCTCTCCCTCTCTCTCTGTCTTTCTTATGTGCGTGCGTGCTTCTCTCCCATTCTTACAGTCAGTAACACACACATGCACATACACAGAAAATATCCGCCCACACAGCAACATTATCCTATAATAATATTGCAGTTATCGTCTCTAATATCCACTTTCAGCTATTTATGTGTAAGAAGGAAGGAATCTTTGTGTGTGTGTGTGTGTGTGTGTGTGTGTGTGTGTGTGTGTGTGTGTGTGTGTGTGTGTGTGTGTGGATAGAAGTATGGGTTAATTAGTTAACCAATTAATTAATGTCTACCTACCTATCTATTGCTTTATATATCTACCCATATATCTATCTATCGATCCATCCATCTGTGTCTGTCTGTCTATCTATCTATCTAAAGATCCGTCCTTCCATCTATCCATCCGACAATCTATCTATTTATATATCTATCTAGCTTGTTATATGCATTCATACACCTGCATGTTTGCGTGTCCACATACAAATATCTATGTACATTATATATATGTACTCGTGTTCCTCTATTCCCAAATGTTCGGAATACGAGCGGACTCATTCCCACTCGTTCCCATTCCCGGCGAGCACGTGACGGAGCGAAATGCAGTCGTAGCATTTGTCGCTCGTAATTCCACGTGGCTTGAGGTGCAGATGCGTAGGCCTATACATAAGGAGGCCTACGCTCGCGGCGTGTGACCCGACGATTCGATACAGTAGATGAAGCACAATGGTAGATTAGGAATCGAAATAAAACATGGGGCAGAAGGGAGGCAGTTTTTGTGGACTATATATAAATATATACCGGCGGTGTCCGAATGGGGCGAAGGTGTTCGATTTTGTGAACGATTTTGTGAACGCGCGTGTGTGCTGTGTATCCGCGTTTTAAGTGGGTGTATCTATGTTTTCTATATTTCTATCTACGTCCAATCTTGTCTACGTATGCATGTACATGTCTCTTCGTAGATATTTATACCTCATACCATATCATTCCCTCCTTTGTAGGATTTTATCGTAAATTACAAACCCCGACCTACACCATTTCTTTCTTTCTCTCTCTTTCTCTTCCTCTCTCGCTCTCCCTCCCTCCCCCCCTCCCCCCTCTCCCCTCCCTCTCTCTCTCTCTTTCTCTTTGTATCTTTCATCAGATTTCCGCTTGTCCGTTTTCCGTCGCCTTCAGACACCGGCCGATCCGAACAGAGCGAAACACACTCGCCCCGTTTTTCATTCCGACGTCGACGCCCGCTCGCCCGAAATCATTTACTTGGGTTAATTTCCATTGTAAATGCGCCTCGCCCCTTTTATTTCTCTCCCCCACCCCCCCCAAGTTCGAAAAAATCTTTTGTCCAATGCCTAATGCCGAACCCTTTCAACATTTATCTTTATATATATTTATTTTTTTGTATATGTTTCCCAGCGAATGTTATTAATCGTTATTTATGACTTGGGAACACTGACGAGCGCGTGGGGTGGGGGGGATGGGGTGGTTGGGGGAGGGGAGGAGGAGGAAGGGGGGGTTGGGGGTGTAAGGGGGAGGGGGAGAAGGGTGGGGGATAAACAGTGAAACAGACAAATACAAAAGAAAAGAAAAGAAAAGATAAAAGAAACAGTTCTCTCTCTCTCATCAGACCAAACGACGTCCGCACTAGAACGTATCCAGATTATCACGATTTTTAATCCCAAACCTCGAATACGTTTTAGTCAAGACGAAGCAAGTCGACACAAGACGAAACAAGTTGGAGCAAGACAAAAAAAGAACCTAAGCAACGCAACGCGAAGCAAGCCGACTCAAACCGAAGCAAGAAGCAGAGCGAAGCAAGGCTAAGCAAACCGAAGCAAGAAGCAGAGCGAAGCAAGGCTAAGCAAACCGAAGCAAGGAGCAGCGCGAAGCAAGACTAAGCAAACCGAAGTAAACGAGCCTGAAACAAACCAGGCGTCGACGAAGCAAGCTGACGTGTGGCGGGAACTCACGCTTAAAAATATAACCTTCATGAATCTCTAATCTCTCAGGAAGACCTCAGATGCACCAATAGCCATACACGCTAAGTGCCCACGCCCACGACCGCCCCAGCCCGCCCGCCCGCATGCACGCATTATCAAATTGGGCGTGAGAGCAATTTGGTGGGCTGCCGTGCATGGTCATATGAAAGTTCTAATTGTATTTACTGTGCGGACGGACGGATGGTCGAATTAATTAATGCTGAGTAAATATGCATATACTTTATATGCAGACGGGTATAGGTAAACGCATAATGTTTAAAGGAATTAATGTTATTTTTTCACCCATTTCTGGAGGAAAAGTTATATATAAAGACTCTGAGCTTTTTAATTCGAAACATGTAATCATCTGATATATAATAATAATTACACGAAGATAAATATATACATATATATGAATAAACAAAAAAAAAATTTTTGTTAAAAATATCCATCTTTTTGATCAATGGCGAATTTCACAAAATGGCAGTGATTAGGACATTAAATGAGATAATGAAAATAGCCACTGAAATTTTGATACTTAAACTTATCGAGCCGAAAACGAGATCTTTAAAAGTAATGGTCATTGTAGGTTAGCATGACATCAGACCAGGAAAAAACTAAGATATATATTTCCAGCTTTTTTTTCAAAGGGAAATTGTTTTTTTTTTTTTTTTCTAAGTCTAAATACGTCTAAATTGATATAAACTATTTGGTCAGTAGACTTTCCTATTATTACTATTATCATTATTTTCATCATCATTGTAATAATAATAATAATAATAATAATAACAACAACAGTAATAGTAATAATAATGATAATAATAATGATAATAATAATATTAACAACAGTTGTTATTATCACTGGTATTATCAATATCATCATCATCATCATCATCATCAATCATCATCATAATCATTATTACTATTTTTATTATTATGATTATTAATATTATTATTATAATCATTATTATTACTATTACTATTATTGTTATTATTATTATTTATCACTATTCTTGTTGTTGTTGTTATTATTATTATTATTATTATTATTATTATTATTATTATTATTATTATTATTACTATTAGCAATATTATCATCATTATGATTATTATCATTATCACTATCGTTATTACTGTCATCAAGATAATAATAATAATGATGATGTTGCTAGCGATGATAATATTAACACTAGTAGTGTGGTAGTAATAATCATAATAACAATGTTATTAATATACTAGTAGCAGGAGAATTAATACTACTATTATTACTGCAACTAGTACTAGTAATACCACTACTAATAATAATGATAACAACAACAACAATAACAATAATAATAATAATAATCAATATAATAACAATAATCAATATAGTAATAATAATTATAATAATAATAATAATAATAATAATAATAATAATAATAATAATAATAATAATGATAACAACAACAACAACAACAACAGTAAGTATAATGATAAAAAATAGTAAGAATAAGAATAGCAACAACACTAAGTATAACGGTAATACAAATAATGATAATGATAATAATAACAGTAAAGATCATATTAACAGTAAAAATAATAATGAAATTAATGACAATGATAATAATAACAATAGCAGTAGTAGTATTAATAGTAATAATAATAATAATAATAATAACAATAATAATAATAATAATAATAATAATAATAATTATAATAATAATAATAACAACAATAATAATAATAATAATAATAACAATAATAATAATAATAATAACAACAATAATAAAAACAATAACAATAATAATAATAATAATAATAACAATAATGATTATAATAACAATAATCATGATTATAATAACAACAATGAAAATAATAATGATGATGTAAATGTAAATGTAAATGCTAATTTTCATTTTTATTGTTAATGATAATAATGTTAATTAATACTGATAATAACAGCAATAACTAACAATAACGACACCAAAAACAACAACAGCAATAATGATAATAATAATAATAATAATGATAATAATAATAAAATGACTACCATTATCATCAATATCTTTGTCATCATCAATTTCCTTCTTTTTTATTTTGAAAGCTAGTTTACTCATACGTGTATTGAGACTCGAACAGAGAGCAACAGCTGTGGTAATAAATCTAGCGTCGAACTAATGTCCAAGGTCAAGAAATTTGAACAGGTAACGCAGTTCTAAAATGTACCGCGTTATGTGCAGTCATGATAAGGGATATTGATCAACTTTGATATGCAACTGGGATAGATAGATAGATAGATAGAGGAAGAGAGGAAGAGAGGGAGGGAGGAAGAGAGGGAGGGAGGGAGGAAGAGAGGGAGGGAGGGAGGGAGGGAGGGAGGGAGAGGGAGAGAGGAAGGGAGGGAGGAGGGAGGAAGAGAGAGAGAGGAAGAGAGAGAGAGAGGAAGAGAGAGAGAGAGAGAGAGAGAAAGAAAGAGAGAAAGAGAGAAAGAGAGAGAGGGAGAGAGGGAGGTAGGGAGAGAGAGAGAGAGAGAGAGAGAGAGAGAGAGAGAGAGAGAGAGAGAGAGAGAGAGAGAGAGAGAGAGAGAGAGAAAGAAAGAGAGAAAGAAAGAGAGACAAAGAAAGAGAGAGAAAGAGAGAGAGAGAAACAGTGAAAGAAAAAGAATCTGGAAAAAAGTAATAAAAAAAAAAACGAAGAGAGAAAATTATAATAAAAAGTAAATAACATACACCACTTTACTAATCCTAATACACATGTATCAACACCTTAGGAAGTTCTTAAGAAATACAAAGGGCACGCACACGCAAACAGACAGACAATACACGCATGACCTTTTTCCGTTCCTTCTTCGCGGGAGGGAAGAAACAGAAAAGAAAAGAAAATAAAATAAAATAAAAAAGACGAAGGTATATGTGTGCCTATTGAATGCGTGTGGAATGACCGGCATTGAATAAGGTTGCAAGGGGTTGACAGAGGAACACGGGGTGGGGAGGTAGGGGTGAGGGTTGAGGGGGGGGGGGTAGCTGGGAGGTAGGGTGGGGTGAGGGTGAGGGGGAGGGTGGGGGGGGGTAGCTGGGAGGTAGGGTGGGGTGAAGGTGAGGGTAGGTGGGGGAGGGAAAGGGGTATCAATTTCGACGGTTTGATGTCCATTCGGTATCCCTCCTCCTGAGTGTTCTTCGGTGATCGTGGTTTGCTGCGATTTTGACGGTGCATTTACGCCTTTGAATTTTAAATATATTCTTCCCCGCGTAATATGAGAGAGAGAAGGAGGGAGGGGAGGGAGGGAGGGAGAGAGAGAGAGAGAGAGAGAGAGAGAGAGAGAGAGAGAGAGAGAGAGAGAGAGAGAGAGAGACAGAGAGAGAGAGAGAGAGACAGAGAGAGAGAGAGAGAGAGAGAGAGAGAGAGAGAGAGAGAGAGAGAGGGGGGGGGGGGGAGGGCGAGAGAGAGAGAGAGAGAGAGAGAGAGAGAGAGAGAGAGAGAGAGAGAGAGAGAGAGAGAGAGAGAGAGAGAGAGAGAGAGGGAAGGGAGAGGGAGAGAGAGAGAGGGAGAGGTAGAGAGAGAGAGAGAAGAAAAACTACGAAATGAGTTTTTTTTCGTGTTGTTATATTCATGATCTTTTCCTTCTCGTTCTCCTTCTCCTCTTCTGCCCCCTCAACTTTTCTCTTTCCTCATTCTTCCTCTTCTCTTCTTCTTCTCCTCTTTCTCTTAATCTTTCTCCGCTGTCCTTATCACCTTTGTCTTCCCTCATTCTCCTTCCTTTCTTATTTGTATACTTCTTCTTCTCCTTCTTCTTCTTCTCGTTTTCTTCTCCTTCTTCTTCTTCTTCGTTTTCTTCTCCTTCTTCTTCTTCTTCGTTTTCTTCTCCTTCTTCTTCTTCTTCCTCCCACTCCTCCTCCTCTGTTTCACCTTCACTTCCTCCTTCACCTGCCACAGGTGAGAAGACTCGTATACCCTTTCATCCCAAAACCGAAGGGGAAGGAGGGGGAGAGAGGGAGGAGGAAGGTCGAGAAAGGGGAGAATAAGAGAGGGGAGGATAAGGCGGGCGTCACAGTAGTATCGCCTTCCTCCTCCTTCTCCCCTGGTCAGTTTCTACAACTGTTTCTCTGACTGACTTTTCGGCAGCACAATGGCCCCGCCCTCCGTGTGGCCACTGGTCAGTTAGATGCAAGGGCATTCTCATTGATCATATTATTTTCTTGCCCCCCCCTTTTCTCTTTTATAAATATATATAATGCGGTCGGAGCAGCCCGGGTAGGAAATTCCAGCCTTGATATAACACTTCCGTTGAAATAAAAGAATTGGGAATGGAGAAAAAAAAAAAAAGAAATAAAAGAATCGAGTAGTTCGCAGGCTTTTCATATTCCAAAGAGCGTTTCGCTAACAAAGCCATTTTGCTATTTGCTGGCCTTCTCTCTTTCCCTCTCCTTAAACGATCTCATTTCTTAACTGCCATTAGGATAGTATGTCCGGAAAGAGACGTTAACAGATGCATTCTTTCAAAAATGTTCTTTCACAGGAATGTACAATTGGCTTAATGGCAACGGCCAGAAATCAAAAACCTTCTATAACTGAAAGCTTTTGATATCTTTTTAAGAATATAAATATATATATATTTCCTCCTCCCCCCTCCCCCTCCCCCTCCCCCTCCCCCTTCTCGTTTCCTCCTTCCCACTTCTTGATCTGTCTGCGTGTCCTGGAAATCGTGCAGATGCAATGTACCGTTAAGAATGAGGGAAAAAAAAAGAAAACGAGAGAGAAAGAGAGCAGGAGAATAAGTAAAGCGAAAAAAAATGTACATAAGCTTGTGCCATTTTGAAATATTGCTTCTTAATTTGTACTGAAAAAAGCTCTACATTTTGGGGCAAATAATCACTTTTCTTGGATGAGAAATAAATAAATCGACAGACGAAAAGGAGGCAGATTAAAACGGGAAGAAGGAGAGAAAGTGGGTCGAAAATAGAGATGAATTGAGAGACAAAAACACACGCAAATAAAGAGAGATTAAACGCTAAGGAAAGAGAGATAGATTGAAAGAAAAACAAGGAGAGGAATTGAAAGCTGCCAGTGATTTATTTAATGGAATTAGAGGAAAATTGAAAGATAAAGAGAAATGAATTGACGGGAAGGAAAGGGAAATTGAAAAGAAGAAATGAAAAACGTGATAAATTGTAAGCAAGAGAATTATGATTAAACATAATATAAAACAAAATAAATGGAAGTGGTGAAAAAAATCATGAAAATGCAATTAATTATTTTTTTTTACCTCAAGGTTTGGGTAAATTCTGATCAGCTTCTAGGTAAGCTAAGCTAAGGGAAAGGAAAGGTGGGGGGGGGGGAAGCTGAGAAAACTTGGAGGGGGGGGAGGGGGAGCTGAACGAACTTGGTGGGGGGGAGGGGAGCCATTGCTTCCTTCTCGACCTTTCACCTTATTTTGACGATTAGTCCTACTAAAAGAATCCACTTTATTTATGCCTTTTTTCCCCCAACCCCACTTTTTTCTCATCTTTTTTTTTTCTTCTTTTAACCAGAATTGGAATTTTCATTAAATTTTTTGAATATGGCACCCGACCTCCAGCGCCATAATATGAGTCAGCGACCTCATTTGCATATTATTATCCGACATTTTTTTCATATGAGGGGAAATGAGTGAACGCCCGCAGAAGAAATGAACAGGCTAGGGAGACGCGGAGAAATGATAAATAAATAAATAAATAAATAAATAACCAGAATGAAAAGAGAAATATATTAATAACGACAAATAAATATCTTTGATTAATATCCTCGATAAATCATCACCGTGTATTGAATTCTGAGAAAGGAGACAAAAAAATAATAATAATTATGGAGAGGGCTGCCTGTATGTCTGTCTGTCCGCCTTTTCACTAAAATATAGAATATAGAAAACGATTTAAACTAGGGACCTTTTGCAAGTATTCTTAAGAATAGTTAAAAACAAAACCCAGATCATTTTCTTGTATACATACACACACATACAAACACATACTTTGTGTGTGTGTGTGTGTGTGTGTGTGTGTGTGTGTGTGTGTGTGTGTGTGTGTGTGTGCGTGAATATACCGTCCATATCTATATTTATATCAGTTTATCTATCTATCCACCTATCTATCTATCTATTTATCAACCCATTTACCTATCTATCTATCCATCTATCTATATATCTATATGTCTATCTACATACCTTCCATGTACATATATACATATTATGTGTGTGTTCGTGCATGCGTGAGTAACTTCCCAGAAGTTCGAGAAGTTCAAGAGAAACGACCTTATAATCTCTTTTTTTCTCTCTTTTTTCTCTCTTTTTTTTCTTTTTTTTCGTTTTTTTTTCTCTTTTTTCTCTCCTTTTTCTCTTTTTTTTCTCTCTTTTTTCTCTTTTTTCGCTTTTTTCTCTCTCTCTTTCCTCTTTTTTTTCCTCTCTTGTTTATCTTTTTTTCGCTTTTTTTCTCTCTCTTCCAACCTCAGAATCGAAATCGAGTCGCTGTAAAATGGTCGCCATAAAACCGTAATGAAGCTCGTAATTAATTGACTGATCTTTATTGCAAAGGGAAAGCGAAGTGCAATCAGAGCCGGAAATCACGCCATTGGATTAGATTTATTTATATATTTGTTTTGATAAAAGAAGTCTCGGGAGTGAGTCACATGGGATTTATTCTTTATTTAATGGATTATTTTTTGACCCAAGAAACATCGCGGGATCTATTGATTCCGGGATATTATTATTATTTTTTTTTTTATCAATTAGTTTGAGAGTTTTATAGAGTTTCAGCTATTGATGTTTGTGACTGATGCCCAACGGATGTCCATTATAGGGCGTGTGTTTTAGGGTACTTGATCTATAATATCAATATGGTTGCAATCTGTTGCAGAAGTTTTTTTTTTTTTTTTACTCTTTTCTCTTATTTTTTCCTTTCTTTCGTTCTGTTTGTTTTGGTCCATTTGTTTGCCTGTCTGTCTGTTTCTTTCACTTTTCTCTCTGTCTGTGTCTCTGTCTGTCTCTATCTTTCTCTGTGTCTCTGTCTGTGTCTCTCTCTCTCTCTCTCTCTCCTTCTCTCTCTCTCTCCTTCTCTCTCTCTTTCTCTCCTCTCCCCCTCTCTCCATCTCTCCCTCTAGCTCTCCCTCCCCCCTCCCTCCCTCCCTCCCTCCCCCACTCTCCCTCCTTCCTCCCTCCCTCCTCCACTCTCCCTCCTTCCTCCCTCCCTCCCCCACCACCTCTCCCTCTCCCATCCACCCACCCACCCATCCTCTCTCTTCTTGCATATACTAACACTTATTGACCTAAGTACGGATGTGAGTATACCTAAAGACGCACACACACACGCACACAACATAACCCCCCCCCCCCCACACACACACCAACGCACACAGTAAAAGAAGAAAAAAGCGACCGAACAATCACGTCTTATAACTGTTGCGTATTGCCCGCACTAACCTATTTATCCAGAAACAAAGTCCATTAACTCCCTTTTTTTTGGTAACTTTCTCTTAACATTCTATATCGCTAAGGGTGTTATTAGTAAAACGGATTAATAGAAACGATTAGATGTAATGGATATGTTATCTAATTTTTTTTTTTGCTCGGTTTTATCTTCTTAGTAGAATTGTTGAGATAGATAGATAGATGGATAGATGGATAGATATATAGATAGATAGATAAATAGATAGATAGATAGAGTTGTGTGTGTGCATGTGTGTGTGTGTGTGTGTGTGTGTGTGTGTGTGTGTGTGTGTGTGTGTGTGTGTGTGTGTGTGTGTGTGTGTGCGTGTGCGTGTGCGTGTGCGTGTGCGTGTGCGTGTGTGTGTGTGTGAATGCGTGTGTGTGTATGCATTTATGCATACGTGTGCGTTCGTGCATATATATATGTATACATAGAAGTTTGTATACCTACACACGAGCACACAAACACCATTCACCCCCCCACCCCTACCCCCCCCCCCCAAAAAAAAATGAGCCCAAATATCAATTCTGACTTAGTAATTGACGTTTCATTAAGGCTCTGGTCGTGGCGCGATAAGGCCGTCTAATTCGCGGGAAAATGAGTTTCTAATTCCCGAAAATGAAGTTAGCAATGGCAGGCAAGAGCGAGTGGCGGGGGAGAGGGAGGGGGGGAAGAGGAGAGGAGAGATGGGGAGGGTCGAGGGGATGGGTAGGAGGGTGGGTGGGGGAAGGGGAGAGGAGAGAGAGGGAGGGTCGAGGGGATGGGTGGGGGATATAGAGGAGAGGGGAGGGGAGGAAAGAGAGGGGGAGGACTGACTGAGGGTGATGGGTGGTAGGGGGTGGCAGAGAGGGATGGGGAGGTTAGGGGACAGATGGGAGAGGATACATGAGCAGAGGGGTGGGTGGGGAGGATAGTTGGAATGGCGGTGGGGGAAGGTAGAGGGGATGGGAAGGGGATAGAGGGATGGGGACAGGGGGAGGGAGGGGAGAGAGCAGAGGAGAGAGAGGAGAAACGTAAGGAAGAAGGATTGAAGTGGAGGAAAGGGGTAGGGAAGGGGGGAAGGGAGAGGAGATTGGGGATGGGAGGAGGAGGGGGGCCTCAGAAAGAAATTAATACTTGGAAGATTCGTAGCTGTGGGGGTGGGGGTGGGGTGGGGGTGGGGTGGGGTGGATTAGGATTGTGGGGGGTGAGAGAGGCTGAGCTGTATTGAGAGAGAGAGAGAGAGAGAGAGAGAGAGAGAGAGAGAGAGAGAGAGAGAGAGAGAGAGAGAGAGAGAGAGAGAGAGAGAGAGAGAGAGAGAGAAACAACTAAAAACTACGAGACTCACGTGACAATGACGTGTTCCCTCTCTCTCTCTTTCTCCCTCCCTCCACTCCCTCTCCCTCTCTCCTCCTCTCCCTTCCTCCATCCCCTCTCCCTCTCCCTCTCTCTTCTCCCTCTCTCCACTCCCTCTCCCTCCCCCTTCACTCCCCATTCTCCCCCCCTCACCCTCTTCCTCCCCCCCTCTCCTCCCCATTTTCCTCCAGCCCCTCACCCTCACCCTCTCCCTCTCCCCCTTCCCCCCTCTCCCCCTCCCTCTCCCCCGCCCAAAGTGCTTATGAGTGGAGGCCGATGTTCCGCCCACATCACCGCCGCCCACGCTGTCTAATGGGGTTTCGAGGCGCGCGTCGGAGTCAAAACTAAACTTAAAGGGATAATGGGCGAATCAAATGGAATGATTATGAAGAATAGAAAGAAATATGAATTAAAGTGATAGAGAAAAAAAGAGAGAGAGAAATTTTCTAAGATGATTTTATTTTATTTATTTTTTTTTTGTTATATAATAAAATTATTTTTTGTTATTTTTTAAAAATTATTTTGAAAAAGGGGTTAATGGGAGAATGAAATAGATTGATTGTGAAAAACAGAATGAAACTGTCATTAAATTGATAAAGAATAAAGTATATAAAAAAACTAGTTTTTTTTGCTTTTATTTCTCTGAGTTTTGGGGTTGGGTGGTGGTGGGGGGGGGGTATGAGAGGGGGGGAAACAGATTTATATCCCATTAAATCATCAATATTGTGACAGTTGACGATGGAAACAGGGGGGAGGGAGGGAGAGGGAGTTCATCACGTGATCTGTTCGTAGGGGGAGGGGGTAAAGGTGGGGGAGCAATTTCAATGTTTATGAAGGAGGGGAAGGGAGAGGCGCCCATCACACATACACTTCCGCAAATATATGCACGCACACACGTTTAAACACACACATACACACACACACACACGCACACACACACACACACACACACACACGCACACACACACACACACACACACACACACACACACACACACACACACATATATATATATATATATATATATATATATATATATATATATGTACATATACATACACACACACATATATATGTATACCCACACACAGACATTCACATATGAATATATATATATACATATATCCATATAAATACACATATATTCATACGTCCACGCATACATACGCACACACACACACACGCCTCCCTCCTTTCCTATCCCTCTTTCGCAATATTAAAATGGGTGTATGTCAATATTCATATTAATGACAGTCTCTCTCGCTGGATGTTGACTCTCCTTCCTTGACTCTGCGACCCCCCCCCCACCCCCACCCCCCCATAGCTCCCGCTGTCATTACGATGTTAATGTGCAAAGTTCTGTGATGAAAATGATGTTAGTGATAGTGATGGTGATTGTGAGGGTGATGGTGATGATACTGGCGATGCAGATAGTGATTAATAGTGATGATAATCAGGAAAATATGATTAGTAAAATTAATGGTAACAATAAAAATTGTCCTAATATATGAAATGATAATGGAATGGTGATAATGATAGCGAAAATGATCGTGATAATGATAATGATGATAATACAACAAAGACCATAATAAGGATAATGATAAAAATTATAACAACAAAAACAATAATGTTAATAATAACAATAATAATAATAATACATAATAATGATAATGATAATGGTAATAATATCAATGATGATGATGATGATGATAATAATAATAATAATAATAATAATAATAATGATGATGATGATAATAATAATAATAGCAACAACAACAACAATGATACTAATAATAATAATAATAATAATAATAATAATAATAATAATAATAATAATAATGATACTAATAAAAACGATAATAACAGTAATGATTATAATAATGATAAAAATAATAATGATAATAGTAATAAAAACAAATGATGATAAAATCGTACCTGTTCATCAAATAAATCACCGTAAAGAGAAAAAATCCAAATTAATATTGATTTTCAAAAAACCCACGTCACCTCCTTACCCCACCCCCACCCCTCCCCCTCCCCTCCTACCTATACACACACACCCACACCCAAAATCCACCCACGCCCACAATCCATCCACAATCCACCCACACAACAACACAACCACAACCCATCCACATCCTCAGCCCAAGCTCTATCCACACCCACAATCCACCCACGCCCACAATCCACCCACAGAACAACACAACCACAACCCATCCACATCCTCAGCCCAAGCACTATCCACACCCACAATCCACCTACGTCCACAATCCACCCACGCAACACAACTACAACCCACCCACATCCTCAGCTCAAGCACTATCCATACCCACAATCCCCCCCACGCCCACAATCCATCCACAATCCACCCACAGAACAACACAACCACAACCCATCCACTATCCACACCCACAATCCACCCACAGAACGGAATAGCCTCCACATCACCCTGTATCTTCCTCCTATCCATCCTTTTCTCCCTCTCTCTTTTTTTTCCTTTTTCTTTTTTTTTTTTTGACTTGTCGAACCGTTGACTTTTTGAAGACAGTGACTACTCCGCTAAGATTGGGGGAAAAAAAAGGCGAAGACGACGGTTTCCTGCTCAAGAAATCTCGGCAAATGGCTGTGCATATATTAGCCCATCTCTCGAGGAATCAGTTTCGTAAAGAGAAGAAGAGAGGGGGGTATAAAAAATAGATATACAGACGCGCACTCACACTCACACACACGCACACGCACACGCAAACGAACACACACACACACACATACATACATTCACACTCACACACACGCACTCACACTCACACACACGCACACACACACACGACTGTATAGAAAGATATCGATACCCTCTGGTCCAAGAAAAATAAAACGATGGGAACATCTAAATAACATAAAATATTCACAGTCTTTTCTTCACACTGAAATAGAACTCACAAACAATGCATTATCGATAGTTGACTCGTTACAATGCCTTTTATATATCGGTTGATCTCGTTTTCTTTCTCGTACAATTCCTCCTTCCTTCTCTCCGAATGTTTCAGCGCCGTTTTCTTTATCCATTTTTGTTGCTGTCCTCTTCCAAACACCATTTACTTTGCTTACCCTGCCAATCACTATTTATTTATTTATTTTTTTTTTCCCTAACGCTATCTTCTCTATTACCCTGCAACCACATTCTTCCCCTGCCACGTCATAATCTTCCCCTGCTAGTCCGTTATTTTCCCCTGTTACTTACTGACCTTCTTTTGTAATTTACATTTTTTTGACGCTGTTATTTTTTTTTTTTTTTTTTTTTTATCTGTTTAATATTTTTCTTTTACTTTAAATTTTGCTCTGAAAGGTTGCTTTTCAAATGTTGCAGATCCATAAGGCATCGATATGATTATCCATAAATATATGCTAGTAAATTATAAATCAGCCGGTATAGAAGTGAAAGATTTCACTGGTACACATATGAACATGAATACACACACACACACACACACACACACACACATACATATATAAACAGACACAAACATACCTACCTACATACATACATACATATATATATTTACACAATATAGATACACATACCTACATACATACATATATATATCATATATATATATACATACACACACACACACACACACATACACACACACACACATGGTCTAGTGTTCCCGTGGTCGAATCCCCGTCGTAGCAGTACGAGTATAAATTGATAGAACCTTGGCTTTGCAATCGCAACCGAGAGTAAGTACTGGAATCAGCATGATGAGGACAAAATCGGCCTGGAACGAACTGGCGACATTATCTCATGTTTTAGGGGCTTATATCTACCTATCTATCTGTCTATTTTGCTATCTGTAATCTGATGATCTACCTATCTATATCTATCTTCTATCAGTAACTTGATGATCTATCTATTTATTCCTTTGTATTCGTAATCTAATCTATCTATCTATCTATATTTTTATATCCGTAATCTGATGATCTATCTACCTATCTATGTATTTATCTATCTATCTATATGTACGTATACATAATGAGAAAAGTGAAATCAAACCAAATATTCTCTCTCTCTGTGTATCTGCCTCCCTCCCTCCCTCCCCCCCCCCTCTCTCTCTCTCTCTCCCTCCCTCCCTCCCTCTCTCTCTCTCTCTCTCTCTCTCTCTCTCTCTCTCTCTCTCTCTCTCTCTCTCTCTCTCTCTCTCTCTCTCTCTCTCCCTCCCTCCCTCCCTTCCCTTCCCTTCCCTCCCCTCCCTCCCTCCCACCCTCCCTCTCCTTCTCCCTCTCCCTCTCCCTCCCTCTCCCTCTTTCTCTCTTTCTCTTTTATTTGAAACCAAATAAAATAATATAATAAGTTAGACTGACAGGTTGACAGAAAAGAGACTATAGCACAAAAAGAAAAAGAAAAAAAAAAAACAACAAGAAAAAGAAGAATAAGAACAGAAAGAAGGAAATGAAGAAAAATTAATTACTTTCCTCCATATAAGTAACCTATTCTTGAACTTGTGAATTAATGCACATGATATCTGCCTTTTGATATGTTGAGTGATTCTTAATGCATGGGATCTGTCTCGCGCTGCCCGGCTCTCGTTCGCATTTTCTTCTTCTTGTCTTGCTGTCTTGAGGATTCTATGGTCTTGTTTCTGTTTTTGTTTTGTTTGTATGTTGTTGTTTTTTTATGTGTACCTTTTAATTGGTTTTGTTTCTATTTCTTTATTATGTCGTGATTTTTATTTTTTTTCTTTGTTCGTCTCTCTTTTTACCCTTCCTCCCTCTATACCTATCCTCCTCTCTCACCATCCCTTCTTTCCTCCCTTTCACTCTTATATCCTCCTTTATCTTCTCCCTTTCTCCCTCCCTCCCTTCCTCCCCTCCTCCTTCTCCCTTCCTTCTCCATTCGTCTCCCAAATTTATTTCGATTACTTCTTCCCTCATCCGTTTCCTCGTGATCAGAGATGTCAATCCTAGTAGAGACTATTAATATCACAAGTGAAGTAAGGCTAATTAGTGGGAAGGATATATACACATCACTCTCCATCTTGCTTTTATTTTGTCCTAAAGTATGTGTATAAGTATATATATTTTTTTCATCTCTCTTTCTCATAGATATATTTTTAATTAGTTTTAGTTTTTTTTTTTTAAGGGTAATACCTTCATCGACTGTTAAATGAAAGTGATAAAACAGACAAACAAACAAACTCGGCGTCTTGAAAAAAGGCTGATGTTAAAAGAATAACCTTCGTATTACTTATCGATACCCGCCCAGCCTTCATCGCAATAATGATTTTGTCTGCAGTTACCCCCCCCCCCCTATCCACCCTCCACCGACCCCCTTGCCTCCCTTCAGCATCCTCCTGTCCCCCTCCCCCTCACCCCCCACCCGTGGCACTCATCCAATATACAATTTTTATGATACATCTTTTATTATACCATTCCATCAAGGGCTCCCTCATTTACCAAAAATTCCCGAGGTCCCCCCCCCCCCCCCAACTCCTCCGCACTATCTCTCACCCTCCCTCCTCTCTTCTTCCTTCCTTCCCCCTCCTGAACCCCCACTCCTCCCCACTATAGTAAGAACCCCTCCCTACCCCCCCTCCTACCATTACCCCAACTCCCCTCTTCCTATCCCCATTACCCCAACCCCCTCCCTTCCTACTCTCCCCATTACCCCACCCCCCTCCCCTCCCCTCCCCAACCCCCTCCCCATCCCCAGCCTCGTCTACGCCGCGATCCCCCATCTCGGTTCCAATAGGTATAAATCTTATATTAATCGCCTATCGCACAATATCATTTCGGAGTCAGTGGCGGCCTTAGTTGGCGCGCGCGGGAAGGCATTATCCCAAGCGGCGAGACAATTCCATCTCAAGCTCATTTTTCTCGTCGTCTGCCCTCCTTCCGCCGCTGCGCCTTTGTTTCCCGTGGCGTCGCGGCTTTCCGATGACGAAACTAACCGCGATTAAGAGCGATATCGAGCGCGTAAGCATCGGGGAAGGGTCGTCGCTAGATTAGGGATCTGGCGAGACCCGGCAACGAGTGACCCGGCCTCATCCATTGCCCAAGAAATTGTGGTTGCAGGAGGCAGGCTGGGTGCTCTCGTCCCCTTATTTTTAGGTGGTAGGTGGTAGGTGGTAGGGGGTAGGGGGTAGAGGTGAGGGTAGGTGGATAGGGGGGTGGGGTGGGGGTAGGTGGATAGGGGGGTGGGGTAGGGATAGGTGGTAGGGGTGGGTAGGTGGTAGGGGGTGCCAGGGGTTAGGAGAGAGGGGGTTAGAGCCACGTAATATTAATTCCTATATGGGTTTTACACATATATCATTCCTCTGATATTCTCTCTCTCTCTCTCTCTATCTCTCTCTCTCTCTCTCTCTCTCTCTCTCTCTCTCTCTCTCTCTCTCTCTCGGGAACAAAGGAAAGATAGATAAAACGATAAACAATATATATTCTTTTTTTTTAATGAGATTATTATATATGTTCTATTTTTTTCTTGAGTCGTTATTTTTTACGAGTTATTGAGAATAAAAAGTACCGATCGGTAAAACACCTGAAAATTGAATGAGGTTTTGACCTATACATTAATGATGAAACGAAAATCAAACACATACACACGCTACTAGGTAATCACACGCACACATACACACACACACACACACACACACACACACAGACACACACACACAAACACACACACAGACATATATATGTATATATATGTATATACACACATTTATATTTATATAAGTAAATATATAAATACAAATATAAATATAAATACATATATATGTGTATATATATATATATATAAATATATATGTGTGTGTGTTTTTGCAATGCAGACACAACAAAAAGTTCAAACATTATAAACAACGAAACTAACATAATGCAAGATTTTAAAAAAAGCGCGACCCTCAATTAGGAGACCAAGATCTTTGACGATAAAGTACCAATAAAGAAATGAGCGAATGTAGATGAAACTTAAAAGGGCAAATCACGACTACTTTCATAGTCCGCATTCTTTCTGAGCGTTCGATATCACAGTCTATAGGACTTTTGACTTTAGGTTTAAGCGTCACAGCGAAATAAAAGCAAAATACATCGCTGATCTTAAACAGTGAAAAATATTAATTAATGTGTATGTTTGTGTATGCAGTATGTGTACACACGTATGTAGTATGTATGTATGTGCGTTTATGTATATGTATACTGTGTGTGTGTGTGCGTGTGCGTGTGCGTGTGTGTGTGTGTGTGTGTGTGTGTGTGTGTGTGTGTGTGTGTGTGTGTGAGAGAAAGAAAGAGAGAGAGAGAGAGAGAGAGAGAGAGAGAGAGAGAGAGAGAGAAGAGAGAGAGAGAGAGAGAGAGAGAGAGCAAACGAAGATCAAAGGGAGACAAAGGACATGCAATATGAAATACATACATAGAAATGAACCGTCTTTCCTTCCTTCGTTCCTTCCCCCCGTCAACGTCTCTGCCAAATCTCGGTTCCTTTTCCCGATCCTTATTTATCTGTATTTCCTATTCCCGTCCACTCCCAATTTTCATATCCCAATTTTCTCTCTCCCACTTTCTCAATCAGGAGGAGTTAATCACAGATATGGATCCCGGGTTTCGTCACCGCATCATTTTGCACCGTTGCCAACCCGGCACTACACCTTCCCGCTTGCGACGATGGAATCAGAACATCTCTCGTAAAGGCGAATGATTAACTTTATCGGTTAATTACGAATCTATTTCTCTTATCTTTTGATTAATTAGGGCAAGGTCTAATCGCGCAGGACACGAGACAAATCTCGAGCCACGACTCGGAGAGGTATGGCTCGGGTGTCGTTGGTAACGCTGGTCATTTCTCAGATAGGGTCCAGTTTACCACAGAAAAGAGACTACATGACAACCCCTCTTATCCGAATCCACCTCGCTGGGATCCGGATAAACGGAGATTCGTCTTATCTGATCTCCCACTAGGCTCGTGGGCGGCATGGGCGGCGATGGGGGCTTCGAAAATCGGCGGTTCTGTCTCACGAAGCGTTGATTCGGGGCTTCGGAAGCGGGGTTTCGAGCGGAAGCAAAGCGCCCGTTCTTTCTGGCCGCCGTTGTCATCTCTCATTTTAAAATGGTCCGGCGCGATCTTTCTAGATTACAACATGTTTCTAATGGCGACGATTTTTTTTTTTTTAATTTATATAGATAAGATGCGATGTTGTCGTGCGTAACATGTATGCGCGTGGAGTGCGTGCGCGCGTACTCGCTCTTCCCTTCCCCCCCCACCCCTCTCCTTCCTCCACCCGCCTCCCCTCCCCTCCCCCTCCTCCATCTCGCTGGAAACGCGGTAAAATGCGATCGATTGCCGATAGATTGACGCTGCCAGGATAAATTTCCGAAATTATTTGAAGAATGGATATTTGTATTCTATGAGTTGGGAGTCGCGGGAGGAGCGGAGGGGGTGGGGGGGTGAGGGAAGGTGGGGGGGAGGTGAGAATAGGGGAAGGAAATCGAAAGCAGATTGAAATGAGAAAGAAAGAGAGGAGATCGAAAAGGAGGGGGGGGGGGGAGGAAGAGGGAGGGGATGAAGAAGAAAAGAAGGAGGAAGAGAAAGAAGAAGAAAAAGATGTAAGGGGGAAGAGGTAGACGAGAAAAAAAAGAAGGTAAAAGGAGAAGGAGGGAGAAGGAAAAGAGGAAAAGGGAGGTAAAGAAGGAAGAACTGGGGAGGTGAAGAATAAATAATTAGAAATGGGAACATAAAGTAAATAAAAACAATGCCAGTGTGTGTGTGCGTGAATGAGTGAGTGAGTGTGTGTGTGTGTGTGTACACGTGTATGTATGTATATATATATATATATATATATATATATATATATATATATTTAAGTGTGCTTGTGTGTTTGTGTGTGTGTGTGTGTGTGTGTACACACAGACACACACAAACATATCCCTCTGACTCCGACAGATTTCAGGTAAATTAATTGCAAAGCAAGTTTCATTACAAGAAGCTTCATGTCGCTTCTACAAGTAGGTACATCGATTTAATCTCACTCTAATAATTAATTAATGTCACTCTTGCAAGTTCAAAGTATCGCAGAAGAGGATAAATCTAAGAGACACGATTGCGAACACGTACAACTGCTTTGTTTCCTTTCAAGTGAGTGAGAGAGAGAGAGATGGAAGGAGGGGGGAGGGGGAAGGGGGAGGTGGAGGGAGAGGGAGGGAGGGAGGGAGAGAGGGAGAAAGGGAGAGAGGGAGGGAGGGAGGGAGGGAGGGAGGGAGAGAGGGAGGGAGAGAGGGAGTGAGGGAGGGAGGGAGGGAGGGAGGGAGGGAGGGAGAGGGAGGGAGGGAGGGAGAGAGGGAGAGAGGGAGGGAGAGAGAGAGGGAGAGAGAGAGGGAGAGAGAGAGAGAGAGAGAGAGAGAGAGAGAGAGAGAGAGAGAGAGAGAGAGAGAGAGAGAGAGAGAGAGAGAGAGCGTTGTTTCACCAAAGCTACATCCTCTGCGGACTTTGATCAAATATCACAATTAATCTCCTGTGAATAATTATTCCGTTGATTATAATTCGAATAATCACGTTCCTTAGGATTATCATACACCGAACACTTATACATACTTAGAATCATTTACCTTAAACTAATCTCAATACCTTGCATAATTATAATTCTTTGAATAATTACTACCCTTCACACAATCACTATACTTTGAATAATCATTAATACACTAATTACCATAAGCTGAATAATCAACACGCTTATTACACTCAGCACGGTCATCATTAATATTAAAGCACTCTATGCAGGTGACGCTGATAAGAGCATGTTCTTGGCAAGCAACTCCTTCAGCATCATAACAAGACGCTTGATCCTTCGCTAAGCAAGGAACAGTGACCTCCGACGCGACTATAAACCGAGCGCATTCCAAGACAGAAATATTTCGTCAAAGCCAGCTGTGATGAGGGGAAGGGGAGGGGGTTAGAAGGAAGGTGGGGGTGGAGGGAGGGGTTTAGGAGGAAGGGGAGGGGGTTAGAAAGAAAGTGGGGGCGGAGGGAGGGGTTTAGGAGGGAGGGGAGGGTGTTAGAAAGAAGGTGGGGGTGGAGGGAGGGGGGAAGAGAGGGGGAGGGGGTTAGAAAGCAGGTGGGGTAGAGGGAGGGGTTTAGGAGGGAGGGGAGGGTGTTAGAAAGAAGGTGGGGGAGGAGGGAGGGGTTTAGGAGGGGAAAGGGGGTTAGAAAGAAAGTGGGGGCGGAGGGAGGGGGTTAGAAAAAAGGTGGGGTAGAGGGAAGGGTTTAGGAGAAAGAGGGGAAGGGGAGGGGGTTAGAAAGAAGGTGGGGGTGGAGGGAGGGATTTAGGAGGAAGGGGAGAGGGTTAGAAAGAAGGTGGGGGCGGAGGGAGGGGGGGTAGAAAGAAGGTGGGGGCGGAGGGAGGGGGGTAGAAAGAAGGTGGGGGGCGGAGGGAGGGGGGTAGAAAGAAGGTGGGGGTGGAGGGAGGGGTTTAGGAGGAAGGGGGGAAGGGGGTGGTAGAAAGAAGGTGGGGGTGGAGGGAGTAGATTTAAGAGGAAAGGGGAAGGAGGGAAGGGGGGGAAGATGAAGGAGTTAGAAAGAAAGGGGAGGAGGGAGGGGTTTAGAATGGAAGGGGAAAGGAAGGAGGGGACTAGAAGGAAGTGGGGAGGAGGGAGGGGGTTAGAAGACGGGGTTGGAGGGAGGGTATCAGAAGGGAGAGGGAGGGAGGGAGCTATTTAGAAGGAAGGGGAGAGAAGGGGCGTTAAAATCAAGGGGGAAAGGGGGAGGGAGTAGGATTTACAGAGGAAGAGGAGAAAGGGGGGGGGGGGGGTTCACAGGAGGAAGAAAATAGAAGAGGGTGGGGGAAGGAATTTCTGTGAGAGGGGGGAGGGGAGGGGGTCCAATGGGTAGAGAGAGAAGGGGGGGAAGAAGGAGTAAAAGTGAGAAGGGAGAGGGGAGAGGAAAGAGGGGGAGGGAGGAAAGGGAGAAGTGGAGGGGACGGTGGGGGGTGGGGGGATTAAGAGGACGGAGGGGGGGGTGGGGGGGATCTTAATGTAAGACGTGTCCCTAAAGATTCCCAAGAGGACGCAATTTTGGGTCTTCCGGCCCTTTGCGGGTAATGGCGACTTTCGCTTGCAGTCCTATCCTTTCTTCGCGATGACGTTTTCACAAATATTCATGGATATGGACGGAGGCTTATTTCTTTTTCTTTCTTTCCTTCTTTTTTGATGTATCGAAGGGTCTGCTTACGGTGGAGTTGCAAGGGCGTTTGTAATAAGAGTTCATTCAGATAAATTAAATAATAATAATGATAGAAAATAAGTAAATAAAGACTAAGTGGTTCTAAAGGAGACATACACAAATCATGTTATTCGTTAACCTTCAAAAATATCTACTGGCAGTAGTTTGTATTTGTTTTAATACTTCAAGGAACACACACACACACACACAAACACATACACACACACACACACACACACACACACACCATCTCACACACACACACACACACACACACACACACACACACACACACACACACACACATACACACACACACACACACACACACCATC
>NC_061836.1:7674622-7679622 GCF_019202785.1 Penaeus chinensis
TTCCCTCTTTTTTTCTCTTTCTCTCTCTGGTTTTCACCTCCTAACTCATCTCCCTTTGCTTCCCCTTACCCTCTCTCTTTTCCTACTCCCCCTCTCTCCTCCTTCCCCCCTCCACCTACCCCTCTACATCCTCCCTCCCCCGTCTCTCCTACCCCTTTCAACTCACCTCTGTTTTCCCTTTCTCCCTCTCCCTCTCCCCCTCTCCACCTACCCCCCTGTTTCTCTTCTCCCCCTCTCTAACTACCCTCCTCTGTTTCCCCTTTCCCCCTCTATTCCCCCCCCCTCCCCCTCTTCGTTTTCCCTCTTTCCCCTCGCTCCACAAAGTCTGGCCGCATATTTGAGTATAATGTTTTAATCCCGCGTTCACTTGTTACAAATAAATTATGCCCGGGTATGTGGGGAATTTTGCTGTTCCTCTCGACTTCCCGACAGGTCTGCATCTCGCGAAATATTTACAGCCGTATGCAAATGTACCGCAAAATAGATCGTTCGCACTAAATTTTATGTAGGGATTTAGTGCGATTCGTGATAAGTATCAAAAGGTAAATGGCTCTAAGGCTCACATTCACGGGCTAACGACACCGCCTCTTCGACCTTAGTTACGTCAACGTTATCTCACTCTTTTGCCTCCTTCTTGAAATTTGAGAAATCTCTTTCATTCTTTCAAAAAAAGAGAGATTTTTTTTTACTCCCAAAAAACGTGTGACATTAAAGCTACCGCCCTCTTCATTGCCATTCTGAATATAAGCACTCCACACACACACACACACACACACAGAAACATACACACACACACACACAAACATACACACACACACACACACACACACACACACACACACACACACATTTACATATCTGCACTAGTTACTTTGGAATGTTCTTCTTAAATGGAAATACATATACACATAAATCTCTCCTCACATATATAATTTTCTTATTTTCCGAAACAGAAAGAACTGTGTGAACAAAATCCATAATAAATCACTATAAAAAATAACAACGTCAATAGCAACAGCAAACAATAGCATTGATACTAATAATAAAAAAAAACAAAAACAACAAAAACTGAACAAATAAAGCAAACACAAAAAACAAATAAAGAACTCGAGACGAAGCTAAGAAAGCGATTCATACAGTGACCAAAATACCCTTCTACATGTCACCTGTAATTATCGTATTTATCATTTTTTCTCTCTTCCCCGAAAGGAACTAAGCAAGCCGGCGTCGTGTCCTAAAACTGATTAGCCCTTTTCTCTCCTTTCTCTCTTCCTCTCTTTCTCCTCTTTTGGCGTAGGAAGTAGAATGAACAAGGGGACTAGCATATTACAGGGGGAGGTCGCGTGCTGCAAATCTACCGGAAATGCTATACCCTTGTGACTTTGCGGCTTACTAGGCATTTGCACCCCTTCTCTCTCTCTCTCTTTACCTATCTTTCTCTTTTTTTCTTTCTCTCTCTCTCTCTCTCTCTCTCTCTCTCTCTCTCTCTCTCTCTCTCTCTCTCTCTCTTTCTTTCTTTCTTTCTTTATTTCTCTCTCTCTCTCCTCTTTTTTCCCTCTTCCTCCGTCTTTTACTCCTTTTTCTCCTCGTTTCCTTTCTTCTTCTAATTCTCCCTTTCCTTTTCCTTCTCCTTCTCCCCTTTCTTCTTTTGTTTATTTTCCTCCCTCCTCCTCTTCCTCCTCTTCCTACCCCTCCCCCCTCCCCTCCCCCTCTCCCAAGCCCCATCGAAGACAAAAAGAAAGAGTAAGAAGGAGAAAGGAATAAGAATAAGAGCAAAGAGGAGAAAGGAAGAATAATAAATAAAAGTAAAAGAAGAAGAAGAAAAACAAACAAAAGAAACGGAATAATAATAAATAAAATAAGAACAAGATATATACACAGTAGAAGAATAAACACAAATCAAAGAAAACGGAGAAGACGATGAAGAAGAAGAAGAAGAAGAAAAAAAAGAAGAAGAAGAAGAAAAAGAGATTAAAGGGATTTAAGTTTAGAATTTTAGTATTACATTAATAGCTGCTTTGTTTATCGGCAGCCAATCGAGAAAAGAATGTTGTTCGCCAGGTTGGAAAACATTCGAGCGAGGGACAGCGTCTTCAAGTGCCATACCTCACAGCCGTTAGGGGATTCCCCTCAAAGTCGAAAATATTTTGGTTAGTAAATGATATTTGTGTGTGCGGGTGTGCGTATGTGTGTGGCGAGGAGGGAGGGAGGGGGGGGGGATGAGAGAGAATGAGAGAGAATGTGTGTGTGAGTGAGAGAGAGAGAGAGAGAGAGAGAGAGAGAGAGAGAGAGAGAGAGAGAGAGAGGGAGAGAGAGAGCGAGAGAGAGAGAGAGAGAGAGATGGAGAGAATGAAAGAGAGAGAGAGAGAATGAGAGAGAGAGAGAGAGAGAGAGAGAGAGAGAGAGAGAGAGAGAGAGAGAGAGAGAGAGAGAGAGAGAGAGAGAGAGAGAGAAATAATGTCTCATGCTTATACTCTGCAATTCGATACTCCTGTGTCCTCTAATTGAGAAGTAAATAACTATTCATGAGAGTTACTGCACTAGTCAGCAAGTTTTCAAATTGAGTGGACTTCCAGCAATACAGTCATTATAATTCCTATTATCATCATTATCATTATTATTATAATTATACTGAGCATGGTTATTTTTTGCAATAATTGCAATCGACTGAAATGACTGCCGTTTTTATCATCCTTCGATACCTTTATTATATTATCATCACGAATACCATTATCATTTGCAAATGGAATTAGTCATATCTCTCTCACTCACTCACTCATTCTCTCTTTCATTTTCTCATTCTCTCTCATTTTCTCCCTCCCCCCCTCTCTCTCTCATTCTCTCCCTCCCTTTACCTCTCCCTCTCCCTCCCTCTCTCTCCCTCTCCCCTCCCTCTCTCTCTCCCATTCTCTCCCTTTCTCCCTCTCCGTCCCTCTCTCTCCTCTCCCTCTCCGTCTCCCCCTCCCTCCCTCTCTCTCTCCCATTCTCTTCCTATCTCCCTCTACGTCTCCCCCTCCCCCCCTTTTCTCTCTCTCATTTTCTCCCTCCCTCTCCCACCCTCTCTCTCTCCCATTCTCTCCCTTTCTCCCTCTCCCTCCCTACCATAACAAAGGTATGCCTCGCTCCACGCGCAAAAAGAAGCACACTCAATCCACGATCCGCGTCTTCATTAGCCTCCATAAATCACACAGTAAACAAATTACGAAGAATTATTGCACTTTTTTCTAATGGAGTGCATAACAACACCAATAATGACTATGGTGGTAATATATATATATATATATAAAAAAGTGTTCGATAAATTAGCAACAAGTGTGGTATTCCGTGTACATTTTTATTTTATTCTATTTTTTTTTTTTCGTTGTTCACGGAGTCGCTGCGGCCGTCACAGAATTAGACAAATGAGTGATGAGTAAATGAATAAATTACCCAGGTGCAATATCTCCATCGTTTTTTTTTATTTTTTCTTTCTATCATTAATTCGAAAAGCAGGTCGCTCTATATTCGACGAAATCGGACTGGGCCGGTGAGAATAATGGCCGCAAAGAGACTACTTGGCAACCCCACGTACTCGGGCTTAATTCCCCAGGAATGTTTACTTCTTAGACAGGATTACGAACGTATTATAATGTTGCTTACCTTCTTTTTTTTATCTCTCTCTCTCTCCTTTACTACTGCGCTGCTAGAGAAGCTTCTATGCAAATTACCCCCGGCATCTGTGGGTGCCATATACCTCGCTATCTTCCGTTGCCATCTGCGGTGCCAGTTAAGACACGGGTTATAGTGCCTCATCCTCCTCAATCTCCAACGCCATCTGGACGGGGATTTACCTCGATATCCACCGTTTGTAGTAGACCGTTTACAGGGCGAATTTACGTTGCGTTATGGCAAAGGTGTGCTAGTATGTATTATGTCGTTCTAAATACTTAAGCTTTGTCTTATACTCGGCGATAAAGTCCGTTACGGGTTATGAGTATCTATAATGGGGTTTACTTCGCTATACTAAGAGGAATTTGCCGCAATCATGTTGACCAAAAATGAAAATCGAAAGAGAGAGAGAGAGAGAGAGAGAGAGAGAGAGAGAGAGAGAGAGAGAGAGAGAGAGAGAGAGAGAGAGAGAGAGAGAGAGAGAGAGAGAGAGAGAGAGAGAGAGAGAGAGAGAGAGAGAGAGAGAGAGAGAGAGAGAGAGAGAGAGAGAGAGAGAGAGAGAGAGAGAGAGAGAGAGAGAGAGAGAGAGAGAGAGAGAGAGAGAGAGAGAGAGAGAGAGAGAGAGAGAGAGAGAGAGAGAGAGAGAGAGAGAGAGAGAGAGAGAGAGAGAGAGAGAGAGAGAGAGAGAGAGAGAGAGAGAGAGAGAGAGAGAGAGAGAGAGAGAGAGAAGAGAGAGAGAGAGAGAGAGAGAGAGAGAGAGAGAGAGAGAGAGAGAGAGAGAGAGAGAGAGAGAGAGAGAGAGAGAGAGAGAGAGAGAGAGAGAGAGAGAGAGAGAGAGAGAGAGAGAGAGAGAGAGAGAGAGAGAGAGAGAGAGAGAGAGAGAGAGAGAGAGGAGAGAGAGAGAGAGAGAGAGAGAGAGAGAGAGAGAGAGAGAGAGAGAGAGAGAGAGAGAGAGAGAGAGAGAGAGAGAGAGAGAGAGAGAGAGAGAGAGAGAGAGAGAGAGAGAGAGAGAGAAGAGAGAGAGAGAAGAGAGAGAGAGAGAGAGAGAGAGAGAGAGAGAGAGAGAGAGAGAGAGAGAGAGAGAGAGAGAGAGAGAGAGAGAGAGAGAGAGAGAGAGAGAAGAGAGAAGAGAGAGAGAGAGAGAGAGAGAGAGAGAGAGAGAGAGAGAGAGGAGAGAGAGAGAGAGAGAGAGAGAGAGAGAGAGAGAGAAGAGAGAGAGGAGAGAGAGAGAGAGAGAGAGAGAGAGAGAGAGAGAGAGAGAGAGAGAGAGAGAGAGAAGAGAGAGAGAGAGAGAGAGAGAGAAGAGAGAGAGAGAGAGAGAGAGAGAGAGAGAGAGAGAGAGAGAGAGAGAG
>NC_061836.1:7684622-7689622 GCF_019202785.1 Penaeus chinensis
TACCCCTGCCCTACGCAGTCCTACCCCCCCCCCCTATCTGTGCGTAGGCCTCCTTAAAATTGCATAGGCATAATGATCGATGAGGAGGGAAAAAAGAACTTTGCTCTGGGTTTGAGATACCTGTTAGACTGATTGCTTCCCTCCTGCCTCCTGTCTATCAGTCTCTTTGCTATCCCTTCTTTATTCACGTGTTTGCTTTCTCTTAATTATTTATGATCCTTTTTTTTTTATGGTTCTTCCGTGGCACTACTGGGTCGTATATGGGGGTTTCTCTCATTCTCTCTCTCTTCTCTCTTCTCTTCTCTTCTCTTCTCTTCTCTTCTCTTCTCACTCACTCACTCACTCACTCACTCACTCATCACTCACTCACTCACTCACTCACTCACTCACTCACTCACTCACTCTCTCACTCACTCACTCACTCACTCACTCACACATACACACACACGCTTGCTTGCTTGCAATATATATATATATATATATATATATATATATATATATATATATATATATACACACACACACACATACATATATAAATATTTACACACACACACATATAAATATGTATGTCAATAAGCACACATACATATATGTACAGCCCATACATATATCGACGCACACATCCATACAAACCCACAGATCAAAGATAGATAAATATAGACGCAGCCACAGCCCGACGCAGATGAGATTCTCCAAAAGAGGCCTCTCTCTCTCGCTCCTGACGCAGCCACGCGGGGACGTTCGTGTAAGGGCCTCGATGAATAATCCCAAAGACCGGACGGACACGGAGGAGCCTTATATTGACTTCGCTATATTCTAACACAATCTCAGATAATGAAATATGTAAATGCGATCTCACACCTTGTGGCTTAGCGTTCCGGAGGTGGAGTCGATTAAACGGCCAATAAAAGTGGGATTATTATTACACACCATCTGTAGGCGTCGAGAAGGGGGTAGGTAGGTGGTTATGTGAAGGCTCTCCAGCTGGTTGGAAATTCACAGCTGGTGGAAGCTTGAGGCAAAGTTCGGAGAGGGGCATCAGTACACTTACCTGTGGGAGAGAGAGAAATAAATCGTATTAGTGGAAAATAATATTGTGGAAAATGGGAGGGAAGTATTAGTGCGAAATAATTCTATTGGAGGAAAACATTAATACGAAAAATTATGCTAGACGAAACTATTAATGCGAAAAATGGCACAGGAGGAAAATATTAATACGGAAAGGGGCATTAGAGAAAATCACTAAAGCGAAAAATGGTATAGAGGAAATCATTAAAGCGAAGAATGGTATTAGAGAAATATGCTATTGTAAGAATAAGAAATACATAAAGATACCGATGTGAAATGTCTTACGTAATGCTGATATCTTTGTTATCATTTACGAATATGCATTAGTGGCAGTGGTCTTTAATTAACTTTATCATTCCATTAAAAATTCTTTACTTATTACGAAAATAATAAATAGAGACACATAGATCAAACAAAAAATATTTTATCATTGCTCTACGCAAGTAATTATCTTTCTATTTCGTTAATAAAAATTGGCCTTCAGGTTTCTATATCACAAAATAGGGCTGGCTTAATGATATCAGAAATAAGTAAAGTATATCAATGAATTATGATTCTGAAGTTAACGAACGAACCAATATATAAAAATCCAGAGACATCTTAACTCGTAAAAAAAAAAAAAAAAAAAAAAAATATGATGAAACGATTTATTGTTAGTAATCCGTACCAAAATGACTTAACAAAAAAAAAAAAATATATATATATATAAAAACATAATGATTCGAATAAAAAAAAAAAGGTAGAGCGAATCAGTAATAAAGAAGGGTATAAGAAAATCCATGATAATGAGATAAGGCTGATGATGATAGATGAGATAAAAAAAAAAAAAAGAAGATTTAATACTGTGAACGAGAAGAAAAAAAAATATAGACATAAAAAACTAAATGACAAAGAGGCTAGACAAATTATAGCGGAAAATTATGCAAGTATCATTATAACTTGATACCAATTTATAACATAATTAGACATAATGCCATCAAATAAGGACAAATAGAATCAAATATCACCGAGATCATAATCGTCAAGCAAATTACGGACCTAATGATGTATTTATAGAAAAGAGAAGTAAAAATCAATTGCTATCACATTTAACCTAATGTTGCAAGTGATATTTCAACACAACAATAAAAACATTGACAGAACGTAATGTCCGGGTTAGCTGATTAGCTGATTCGATTCTCATATATAGATATAGATATAGATATAAAGTTAATGGCAATGCCTAATAGAAATATATTAACGTAATAACGCGGCCATATTGAAAAATAATGATAATGATTGCATTGTTGGTCGTCATGGTAACGGAGATGATAGGAATGGGATGGGAGTAATAAGATGAGTGACGATAATGGCAGGAATGATGGTGATATGGTGATGATCTTGATGATGATAGTGATGGAAGTTATAATCGTGTATAGCATGGTGGTGTGAGATGGATAATGATGACGAGTGAGCGATGGTGATGATAATGAGGGTGATGGTGATGGTGATGATGATGATAATAGTGATGGTGATGATGATGATAAGGGTGATGGTGATGATAATAATAAGGGTTATGGTGATGGTGACGATATGAAGGGTGATGATGATGATAAGAGTGATGGTGATGGTGATGATGATAAGGGTGATGGTGATGGTGATGATGATGATAAGGGTAATGGTGATGATAATAATAAGGGTTATGGTGATGGTGACGATATGAAGGGTGATGATGATGATAAGAGTGATGGTGATGATGATGGTGATGATGAGGGTGATGGTGATGATAATAAGATTGATGGTGATGGTGATGGCGATAGCGATTGTGATGGTGATGGCGATGGTGATAGTGACAATGGTGACGGTGATCATAATCGTGTTAGTTTACACACTGATTAATCAATAACAAAGTAAACTGTAGAGCATAGAGATACTAAAAACCCCTTCAAACAAACAAACGAACGAACAAGCAAACCGATAAACAAACAAATAAATAAATAAACAAAAAATGTCAAGAGCAGAACAGCACGCAAGAACAGACAATCAAAATTACCACAGAATTGGCTCTCCTAGACCCCCTCCCCCCCCTTCCTCCCCCAACTCCTCTACCCTCTCCTCCTCCTCCTCCTCCTCCTCCTCCTCCTCCTCCTCCTCCTCCTCCCCCTCCTTGTCCCCCTCCCCCCTCCCCGCCCCCTTTCATAACACGAAGAATGAAGAAGAGAAAGAACCAAGATTCCCGCAGTGCCCCTCCCCCCCCCAACCCTCACCCCCTACCCAACCTTTACCATCTCCCCTCGCCCTCCTCCCCCTCCACCCCTCCCCCCCACCTCCTGAGTGACGTCACAGTCCTTCGTTAAGCGCCCCTTGTCCGGTTCCTTCGCGTTAATCAAATCTTACCCAAAACCAGGACTTCGAACACTGGTGGAAGGGGGAAGGAGGGAGGTGGGGGGAGGAGGGAGGGGGGAGGTGGGGGAAGGAGGGAGGTGGGGGGAAGGAGGGAGGTGGGGGGAAGGATGGAGGGGGAGAAGGATGGAGGAGGGAAGGAGGGAGGGGGGAAGGAGGGAGGTGGGGGAAGGAGGGAGGGAGGTGGGGGAAGGAGGGAGGGAGGTGGGGGAAGGAGAGAGATGGGGGAGAAGGGGATAAGAAAAGGGAAGGGGAGGAGGAAGGAAGGAGGGAAGGGGAGGAGGGGAAGAAGTAAGGTGGGAGAGGAGGAGATACGAAGACGGAAGGCGAGGAGGAAGGAAGGAGGGAAGGGGAGGTAGGAAGAGGAAGGGGAGGGTAGGGAGGAGGGAGAGGAGAGAGAAGAGGGGGAGGAAGGAGAGGGAGAGGGAGGAGGGGGAGGCGGAGGTAAGAAGAGGAAGGAGAGAAATGGAAGTAGAACATGGGAACAGGAAGGGGAGGTGGGGGTAGGAAGAGGAGGAGGAGGAGGGAGAGGAGGAGGAGCAAGGAGGTAGGAAAGAAGGTATAAAGGGTGTGAAAAGGAGGAGAGGAGGAGGAGGGGAAGAGGATGTAGGATGAGGAAAGAGGAGGGAGGAGGAGAGGGAAGGACGGATAGGAGGAGAAGAGCCGGAAAGGAGGGGATGGGAGGCGAGAGGGTAGAGGGGGAGGGAGAGATAAAAGATGGATGGAGGGGATGAAGGAGAAGTAGAAGAAGAGGCAAGAGGAATGGAGAAAGGGGAGGGGGATGCAATGAGAAGATAGGAGGGAGGGGAGAGAGAGGAGAAAGACAGATGATGGAGAGGAAGATGGAACGAGGAGAAGGGAGGGGAATGGGGGGGGGGGGGGAAAACCACACATTGTCTGGATCTTAAGAAAGAAAGTTCCAGGGTGACACCTTCGTGGGGGGGTAGGGGGTGAGGGGATGGGGAGCAGGGGGTTACCACTTATGATTTAACTAGATTTCCCTTATTATTGCTTAGATTGGTCTTCTCTTCTCTCTTCCCTCTTCTCTCTTCTCCCCCCACTTTTTTCTTTCTTTCTTCTTCCATTGTCATCCTTCAAGATTATTACGAACAGAGTATATATACTGTACGTGCTTTCATATACGTTTACGACATATGTATAAACATAACACACACTCAAACACAGACACAGGCACACAAACAGACATATAAACAGATACACACACATTTATACGCTAACTCAATCATCTGTGATTACATACACATTCATCATTAATCCATGCACTGACGTATGTATTTCATGTACGTATGTATTTCTGCGTTTCAAGTATTTTCATGCATTCGCTCCCATCGCCCCCTCTCTCCCCCTCCCCCACCGCGGAGCCAAGGAATCGCAGGATCCGCCAGGGACACCGCGAGGAAAATCAGTGCTCTGGATCTTTTTCTCCTTCGCGGAGTCTCGGGGCGTCACAGATACCCGGGCGAGAGCTCCGCCGCCGCGCCAGTTCGCCCGCTATTTTCGACTCCCCTCCCGCCGCCCCGCCGCTC
>NC_061836.1:7694622-7697122 GCF_019202785.1 Penaeus chinensis
CCCCCCCCTCCCCCTTCTTCTTTTCTCTCTCAACACAACTGTTTATTTATTTACACATTCCCTTCAACAAACAGGTGTTTCAACATGTATTTCCACCGCCCACACGTAACACAATTTAATTCTTCTTTATCAAAATCCGGTGTTTGCTTTTGTAGTCTAAACAAGTAATCTCGCCCACGCAGTCGCTCCGTGTGCCAGTGAATTCCATGCAGCTCCACCATTTGTAATAAACGATTCATCCCGGTGGGAGAAAGAGAGAAAGATAGATAGATAGATAGGTCGGTGGGTGGTATGATTTATATATATATACAAAATTAAATTTTTATAAAAGAGAAGAAAAGAGGGGAAAGGAGAGAGAGAGAGAGAGGAGAGAGAGGAGAGAGAGAGGAGGAGAGAGAGAGAGGGAGAGAGAGGAGGGGAGAGAGAGAGAGAGAGAAATGAGAGAGAGAGAAAACCAAGATTAAAAAGAGAAAAGAAACAATAAAAAGAAAAAAGAAGCAACAACCATTAAAATATAAAAAAACAAAAACTAAAACACACCTTCAACAAACACCACTCCCCACTAACAACAACAAAACAACAACAACAACAGCAACAACAACAACAGCATCGCAGACAACGCATCCCCAGCGAGCGAGCGGGAGCCAAGCCGTCGACGCGGGAAATTTTATTTCAAAAGTAATTTTAAAAATTGCGGACTTTAATGGACAATATTCGTTCGTTGAAAACCCCGCGAAATTGAGAGTTGTTCCCCGCTAAATCGGGTCTAGTCGGGGGTTTGTATCTTGAGTGTGAAAAATTGGGCGGGATATTGAAAAGAGAGATGACAAGCGAATAAGAGGTCAAGAAAGGAGAAATGGAAGAAAGGAAAAGAAAGGAAAAAGAAAAAAGAGAGAAAAAAATATGCATGGTTGTTTCTATCCCACTTTTAGATCGCGTAATGTGATTCACTTTCTTAAATCTGAATGGAAAACGGCATAGCTTTCTCTCTCTCTCTCTCTCTCTCTCTCTCTCTTCTCTCTCTCTCTCTCTCTCTCTCTCTCTCTCTCTTTCTCTCTCTCTCTCTATCTCTCCCTTTCTCCTTCTTTCTCGGGCATCTCCAATACAGAACTCTCGGCTGTAATTCCCAGAACGAGAGCGAGATTTTCCAAAACATGTAATCTGACGTCATAAGTTCCTCAGCCATTCAGATACCCCGTGAGATAGTGACGTCACAATGTTACCTTAACGAATCACGGTGCTTTATGAGTTTCGAGGTGCCATATTCATTATTTACAGTCTCTTCGTCTTAGCGCCTCTGAAATCGGGTCCTCGTGGGTGAATCTGTCCGGCTTTTCTCGGAGTGTGGACGAAATGCCACGTAAGAGAGAAAGTAATTTAGCAAACCGAAGAGTGCGTTGCTTTAGAAGTGTTTAAAAGTCGTTATTTCGTTAATGCGAGGTGTGGCTACTCGCGCATTTGCCATTTGATGTAACAAAAGGGGACAAAAATAAAAACCACGGGAGCTCCTCGGCGGGGGTATTCGACTCCCTCCCTTATGCCCCTGTGCCATAAGGTCGAAAAGTACTAATCAGGCAGCCGATCGTTTATGACTTAACGGCAATTAAAGATACGGAGGGATAAGGAGACGTAGAACTCACATTTTTGGGGGATTATCATATCTGTCCGTCTGTTTCGTTTATTTTGGGACGAAGTCGATTTTTTTTTTCCATTTTTATTTTGGTACGACCGAAAATTCTTTCCCGTAGTTAATAAAAAGGAAGACAAATATATAACAAGAAGAACACTGCCACACAGAAGAAGAAGAAGAAGAAGAAGAAAGAGAGTAAACAGAAGAAGAAAGAACAGAAAATCCCTATCACGTTAATTAATCTCTATTTCATTTTATGCCTCGAACCGCCGAAACTCTCCACCGACGGAATTTACAAAACGAAGGATCAAATCTTTATCCACGAATCTCCTGCCACACACCACACACACACACAAAAAGGGGAAAAAAAAAAAAAGAGAGAGAGAAAAAAAAAAAGAAAAAAAAAAGAAAGAAGGAAAAAAAAAAAAGGTCGATGCTCACAGAAAAGTTTGGAAAATCCTATAAAATCCCTTTGTCTATCTGATAGCTCGGGATAACAGATGACTTTTGGCCTTCTCCAAACTGCTCTTAACAAACACGGGATCCTGCCTTGATTTGGGATTTATAAAAGTTAAATACAAACACATAGGAAAGCTGGGGTATGGAGGGGGAGGAGAGAGAGAGAGAGAGCGAGAGAAGAAGGGGAGAGGAGGTGGGAGGGGGACGGGGAGGGAGGAGGGGGGGAAGGGGGAGGAGAGGGAGAGGGGAGAGAGGGGTGAGGGAAAGGGGAGAGGGAGAGGAGAGAGAGAGAGAGAGAGAGAGAGAGGGGGAAGAGAGAGAGAGAGAGAGAGAGAGTTTAGAGAAGAGGAGGTGGGATGTGTTTGTGTGTTGTGTGTGTGTTGTGGGTGTGTGTTTGTGTGTGTGGTGTGT
>NC_061836.1:7707122-7709622 GCF_019202785.1 Penaeus chinensis
TCGGATTTTTCTTCTCCCTTCCATGCACTCTATTTATCACGTGTTTCTCCCCTTTCATTCTAAAACCCATTTCCTGGTTACACTGTCGGTTCCTCAATCAATTTCCATTAGCCAAGCAATTCCTGTTCTCCTTCAACTGATTTGCTTTGTCTAATTCCTTCGTTTTTCGTTCAATTCTTATTCGCTATCCGCTTCTCCTCCCCCCCCCCCCTCTTCCCCTCCTCTTATCCTAACACTTCATTCCCTCCTCATTTTTTTTTTCTCTCCTCCTCCTTTCCCTTCCCTATCACTCCACCCCCTTCCCCTACCCACCCGACCACCCTACCCCTATGCCTCCTTTCCCCCTTCCCCCACCCTGCCTTTAAACCCCCCCTCCCTTCCTCTACCCTTATACCTCCCCCCTCCCTTCCTCTACCCTTATCCTCCCACCCTACCTCTATGCCTCCCCCTTCCCCACCCTCTCTCCCCTAACCGCTATTCCTCCCCATCACCATATCCCCTCTCACATCCCCTCTATTTACCCTCACCGCCTCAAGGCCTTCCCCCCACCCCCTCTACTCCGTCCTACCATACCCCCCCCACTCCCCCCCACCGCCTATACCTTCCCCCTCTCCCCCACCTTCTCTCCCACCGAGCCCCCATACCTCCCCCTCTCCCCCACCCTTCTCCCACCCACCTCCATACCTCCCCTACCTCCCCCACTCCCCTATACCACCTCCTCCCACCCATCCATTCCTCCCTCCCACCCACCCCATACTTTCCCCTCCTCCTACCCTCTCCCCCCATACCCCTACCCCCCACCCCCTTCCATCCATGTCGTCTCCTCTGACACTTCTTCTTTGGTATCTTGGCTTAATCCTCCAAACCCACGGATGAATTTGGTACCCGTCTTGCCCCCTCCACCCTCTCTCACCCCCCTCCCCCTTCCTCTCTTCTGCTGCCTCCTTTTATTTTCCTCCTGCTTCTTCTTTTTCTCCTCTTCCTCCTTCACGCTCTTCCTTCCCCTTGTACTTCTTTCTCATTATTATTATTATTATTATTATTATCATTATCATTACTATTAATATTATTGTTGTTATCATTATTATCTTCATCACCATCATCATTATTATAACTATTACTATTATTATTATAATTATTAATATTATTATTTCTATCATTATTATTATTTCTATATTCTTCTGGTAACGTTGTTGATGTCAAACCCTCTCTCTACTTCTCTCTCTCTTTCTCTCCCTTCCCCTTCCCCTTTCTCTCTCTCTCTCTCTCTCTCTCTTTCTCTCCCTTCCCCTTCTCTCTCTCTCTCTCTCTCTCTCTTTCTCTCCCTTTCCCTTCCCCTTTCTCTCTCTCTCTCTCTTTCTCTCCCTTCCCCTTCCCCTTTCTCTCTCTTCTCTCTCTCTCTCTCTCTCTCTCTCTCTCTCTCCATCCTCCCTCTCTCTTTCTCACGTGGTAGATCCCCCATTCGTGGCATAATTGCAACTTTACCCACTCCTTTTCAACATCAGATCCTGCAGCGTGGTAGCAACCTTGCAACTTACCCTAGCCCTCCTTTCCTCCACTCCCCCCCCCCCCATTCCCCATATCCCTCCATCCCCATTCATTCCTTTCAATATCAAATGGTCCATCGCGCCAGCCCTGCTTTGCCCATTGCCATTGCCATTGCCACTCCATCATCATTGCAATGTTGCACCTCCTTGTGCCCTTCGCCCTCCCTGTTGTCGTCATATCGCGACTCCTACAATAGTTATCCGTATCTGGCTTTTCCCACTCCTAGGACTGGCACCCTCGCCCCTACCGTGCCACGATTGGCGCAGAGGGTTATTTAAGCCGTGGCACCGCTCAACGCAAAGATTAGCACGGTTATTCTTTTCGTCCCGCCTCCTATTGTGTTTCTCTTGTTTTATTTCGTTCGTGAGAGTTCCCTGTGTGCGTTTGATGTTTGATGTTTGCTTGTTTGTTTGTTTGTTTTACTTTTTTTTTTTTTTTGGGGGGTTATGTCTGTTTGTGTGGGTCTGTCTTCCTCTCTCTGTCTGTCTAGCTTTCTCTCTCTCTCTCTTTCTCTCTCCCTCTCTAAGTCTATCTTCCTTTCTCTCTCCTTCTCTTTCTCTTTTTATTTGTTCACCTACCTCTGTCCTCCTCTCTCTCCTTCCATCTCTGTCCCACCTCGCCTCTTCTACCATTCTCTGCTAATTCATCTCTTACCCCCCCCCCCCCCTTTCCTCCTCTCGCCTCTCCACCACCATACAGTTTCTCACCTTATCTTCTTTTCTCTCCCTCTCCCCCTTTACCCCCACCCCTCCTCCCCCTCTTTCTCCACATCCTCCTCCTCCCACTCCCTCTCCTCCTCCTCCTCTTCCTCCCCCTTTCTCATCATCATCCTCAGTTTCTCGTTGTTCTCCTCCGCCTTCTGAAGACACCGCCCCCCCCCCCCCCCTTTCCTCGGCGCGGTGTCGGGCGGTCGCCACAGCCCGGAGGAGGAAACAAAACGCCGAGAAACAAA
>NC_061836.1:7717122-7727122 GCF_019202785.1 Penaeus chinensis
TCCCTATTCCTCCTCCTCTCTCATTCCTAACCCTCTCCCCCCTTCATTCTCCTTTATTTTCTCTCTCACTCTCCTCCCTCTCCCACACTTCTCCCTTTCCGCGCTCCCCTTCTCTCTTCCTCCCTCTTTCTCCCATTCCACTTTCTCTCAGATATTTCTTCTATATCTATACCACTCCCCTCCTACACACACACATAACAAACAAACAGACAAACACATACACACATAAGCACACGCACATACAAACACACACACATATACAAACACACACAATCAAACAAACAAACAAACAAACACACACACGCACACACAGAAACAAACTAAAAAACACGCACACACACACAAACAAACAAACACGCACACACACACACACAAACAAACACACACACAAACACACACACGTTCTCCCGGGCAGCCTCCGCCCCACCTCCCCTTCCGAAGATCCGAACCTCTCTTTTGTGTCCGTCGGGTCGCTCCCAGGTGGCGGTGGGGGGGGGGGGGGGGAGGAAGGGGGGGGTTGAAGGAGGGGGATGAAGGAGGAGGGATGGTCGTGTGAGGGAATGAGGGAGGGGGAAGGTGGAGAGAGGAATGAGGAAGGAGGGGTGTGGGGATGAGGGATGGGTATGGGGGAGAGGGAATGAGGGGGGGGAATAAGGGTGGGGGGGTGTAGGGAGGGGATTGAGAGAGGGATAGGGGGGTTGAAGGAGAAGGGATGAGGGATGGGGATGGGGAAAGGTGGTGGAGATTGGGGAAAGAGGAAGAAGGAGGGAGAGGGAGTGAGGGAGGGATGGAGAGTTGGGAGAAAAGCGGAAGATGATGGCGGAGAAAAGGGGAATTGAGGGAGAGTAGGGAGGGAGGGGAATTCGGGAGAGGGAGGAGGGGGCAAGAGAAGAGGAATGGTAGTTGAGGGGGGAGGGGGGGGGGCACAGCCGTCGAAATGACCCTTCGAAAACAAGCAGGTCTTAATGCCGGTCGGCCATTAATTTCAGGTCGCCATACATGCCTATCCCTCTTGTGATATTTTTTTATTTATTTTTATTTTTGTCTTTTTTCGCATTTAAGGGCGTATTGTTCATTGACTTTCGAGACATTTATTTTTCTTTCTCCTTCTTCTTCGCTTCCCCCTACCTCTCTTTTATGTCTACCTTTTCTTTATTCTCTCTCTCCCTATTGTGTATTTTAATGTCTCTCCCCATTTTGTTGTATTGTTTACGTTCTCTTCCTCCTCCTTCTCCTCCCTTCGCTTCTCTTCCCCCTCCTCCCCCCTTCCCCTCCGCCTCCCTCCCTCCCCTTCCCCTCCGCCTCCCCCCCTCCCCCTTCCCCATCCCCTTCCCCACATCCTCCCTTCCCCTTCTCCTTCCCTCCCTCCCCCTCCTCTTCTCCCTCCCTCCCTCTCCTCTTCTCCCTCCCTCCCTCTCCTCTTCTCCCTCCCCCTCCTCTTCTCCCTCCCTCCCTCTCCTCTTCTCCCTCCCTCCCTCTCCTCTTCTCCCTCCTTCCCCCTCCTCTTATCCCTCCCTCCCTCTCCCCTTCTCCCTCCTTCCCCCTCCTCTTCTCCCTCCCTCCCTCTCCTCTTCTCCCTCCCTCCCCCTCCTCTTCTCCCTCCCTCCCTCTCCTCTTCTCCCTCCCTCCCCCTCCTCTTCTCCCTCCCTCCCTCTCCTCTTCTCCCTCCCTCCCCCTCCTCTTCTCCCTCCCTCCCTCTCCTCTTCTCCCTCCTTCCCCCTCCTCTTATCCCTCCCTCCCTCTCCCCTTCTCCCTCCTTCCCCCTCCTCTTCTCCCTCCCTCCCTCTCCTCTTCTCCCTCCCTCCCTCTCCTCTTCTCCCTCCCTCCCCCTCCTCTTCTCCCTCCCTCCCCCTCCTCTTCTCCCTCCCTCCCCCTCCCCTTCTTACCGTTTTCTCTCCCATTCTTCCCGTTTTCTTTTCTTCTCTCTGTTTGTGATATTGTTTACTTTCGACATTTTCTTCTCGCGGTAATTCTTATCCTATTCTTCTTCTCCCTCTGTGGCATGTGGACTTTTCTTCTTCTTCTCCTTCTTGTGTGCTTTATCCGCTTATCTATTTATTTATTTACTTAACTTATTCTCTCAAATGTGATTATCCGATTTTGACGTTGATTTATTATCTTTAAAGTCATTTTAATAGCGTGTGTGTTTTTTCCTTTTGATCCATAGTTTATATATATATATATATATATATATATATATAATGATATTGCATATACCCAATATCTATCTAATCGAAAACTTAATTATATTTTAATCATAAATGTGCAATTCATATTTTTTTCTTCATTATTTTTTAGTTCGATAATGCTACTAATAATTATGTGTTTGTGTATCATTATACAATTCCATAACCAGTTTCAGCAACAACAAAACAACAACAACAACAACAACGACAACAACAACAACAACAACAACAAAACCTTTTTATTATGGTAGTCACACTATCTCAGAGACCGTCACAGTGTTGCCAGAATAAGCCTAATTATAGCAGTGATGCCACAGTCAGATTAACACCTATAATTCAGGCCCAGAACATTTAGGCATTCGAATGTCAACTAAATCCAAGCCATTATGGTGATGGGGGGATTATAGGGCGAATCAAACACGTCTTGACCCCCCTCCCCCCCAACCCCAACCAACCCCCTCTACCTCTGTATCCCACCTCCCTACCTTCCATTTCTTTTCACTTAACGTCCTCCCTGTTCCCCTGCTCTCTCTCCCCCCCCCCTCTTCCCCTGCTCTCTCTCCCCCCCCTCTTCCCCTGCTCTCTCCCCCCCCTCATCCACTGCTCTCCCCCTCCCCTCTTGTTCCAGCTTCGCCTCCTCTTTCTCCTTTTCCTTCTCCTCCTTCCTGTCCTTCTCTGTCTTTCTGTCCGTGGTTCTCTCTCTCTCTCTCTCTCTCTCTCTCTCTCTCTCTCTCTCTCTCTCTCTCTCTCTCTCTCTCTCTCTCTCTCTCTCTCTCTCTCTCTCTCTCTCTCTCTCTCTCTCTCTCTCTCTCTCTGTGTGTGTGTGTGTGTGTGTCTTTCTGTCTCTGTCTCTCTCTCTCTCTCTTTATCTCTCTCTCTCTCTCTCTCTCTCTCTCTCTCTCTCTCTCTCTCTCTCTCTCTCTCTCTCTCTCTCTCTCTCTCTCTCTCTCTCTACCTCTCTCTCTCTCTCTCTACCTCTCTCTCCCTCTCTCTCTCTCTCCCTCTTACTCTCCCTCTCTTTGTCTGTCTGTCTGTCTGTCTGTCTGTCTGTCTGTCTGTCTGTCTGTCTGGCTGTCTGTCTCTCTCTCCTTCTCCTTCTCCCTCCCTCCCCCCTCTCTCCTCTCTTACACCCCCATCCCTCTCAAGCGCAAAGCACCCCATACCAACGCTTGCATACCATCACGCAGGAGAACAGAGACAAATCTGCACAAACCAAAGAACTCGTAAGCTGTACGAGGCGGGGGAGGGGGGGGGGGTGAAGTTGTCCTGTGAAGGGGGAGGGAGGGGGAGGTAGGGAGATGGAGGGAGAAGGAGAGGTAGGGGGAGGGAGGGAGAGGGAGAGGGAGAGGTAGGGAGAGGGAGGAGGAGGGAGGGGGAGAAGGGAGAGGGAGGGGATAAGTTGGGAGAGGGAGAAGGGAGAAAGAAGAGGGAGGGAAGATGTTGGGATAGGGAGAGGGAGAGGGAGAAAGGAGAGAGAGGGAAAAGTTGGGAGAAGGAGAGAGAAAGAGGAGAGAGAGGGAGAGGGAGAATGGAGGGAGAAAGTAGAGAGATAAAGGAGAGAGAGGGAGAGGGAAAAAGGAGAGAGTGGGAGGTGGTTCTGAGAAGGAGAGGGAGAGAGAATGAGGAGAGAGAGGGAGAAGAAGAAAGTGAGGAAGAAAACGGAAAAGGAGAAGAAATGAGAAGGGAGACAGACAGGGATAGAGGGAGAGAGAGAGAAAAAAAACGAGAGTTAGAATAAAAGGGGAAAGGGAAAGGGAAGGGCGAGGGTCGGGGGGGGGGGGGTAGAGAAAGAGGGCGGAGGAGAGATAAGAGAGGGTAAAGGAAGTGAGGAGGAGAGGGACAGAGAGGGGGAGGGAAGTGGGGTGTGAGTGAGAGAGGGAAGGGGAGGTGAGGTGAGGGGAGGGACGAGAAGTAGATGGGTGGGTGGGTGGGTTGGGGGGGGGGGGAGATGAGTGTCCGCGCGGGTGAGTTACCGAGACTGGCGACTCCCCCCCTCCCCCTCCCTCCCCCTCCCCCTCCCCCTTTCTTCATTGCATGTTGTCGTCATGTTACTCTCATCTCCCGGGCTCTTTCTTCGGCTACTCATAATATTGTGGCTTGGGCGTGATTGCGCTATTCTCCGGCGGGCGTAGGGGAGCCCGGCCGCCTCGCCCATCACCGCCCCATCGCCGCCCATCGCCGCCCATCGCCTCGGCGCCCGTCAGACATCTTACTGCTCGAGTACGACTTCGCGTGTCCTTGGTTGGGGTGTGGGGGGTTAAGGTGGGGGTGGTGGGGGCGGGATGGTTGGGGTGGGGGTGGTGGGGGCGTGGGGGGTTAAGGTGGGGGGTCAAGGAGGGGGTGATGGGGGCAAGAGGGGTTGGGGTGGGGGTGGTGGGGGCGGGAGGGTTGAGGTGGGGGTGGTGGGGGCGGGTTGGTAGGGGTTATGAGTGGGGTTGAGCGTAGGGGATAGAGGGGGTGGAGGAAGTTGTGGATGGAGAAGAAAGATGGGGAAAAGATGAGGATAGAAGTGGGGAGGAATGGCGATCGGGGAAAGGGATGGGGAAAGGGATGGGGAAGGGAAGGAGGGGGTAGAGAGGACGGGGGAGGAGGAGGAGAGGAGGAGGGGAGGAGGGGAAAGATGTGGTTTGTCCTCGTGGTGTGTTTTGGCAGCTTTGATGTAGGGGTGCCGGTATGGAAGAAATTGTTTGTGGTGGAGGCGGTGGAGGAGGCTGTGGTGGAGGTGGCTGAGATGATGGGGATGTGGAAGAGATGGAGACAGAGGAAAGTGAATATGATAATGGTGATGATGATGACAGTGGTGGTGGTGACTATGGTGATGATGATGGTAATTTTAATGGTAATTTTAATGGTAATGCTGATGACAATGATGAAAATGATAATGATAATCCAATCACTAACCATGATAGTGACGATGACAATAAAGCAAACCACGATGCTAAATAAACACACAAAAAACATTTATATTAAAACATACCGCTTCCCAAGTACCACACGTACCCCAAAGACACTGTACCCCCCCCCCCCCTCCTCCTCTTTCTCTCCTCCTCTCCCTTCCCCTCTCCTGCTGTCCTTGGTCCGCCGAGTCTTTGGTCCCGGGAGGGCGGGGGAGCGGGGGGGGGGGGGGAGGGGGGGGGGGGTGGCCGGGGTGACAAAAGTGACACTCGGGTGATGCTAATGAACAATCCCCGCTGATAATTGCAGGCTCCGGACGACCCTAATTGCCAGAGAGCCGTCGCTGTGACACGCCTGTTGACAGAGCTACTTGCGGGAGTCAACAAAGGTCAGAGAACCATATTCAAAACTAAAACAAAAACAAAAAAAGTTCTTTTCTCTTGTTAAGGGTTATTTTGGAGGTTAAGCGGAGTTAGCCGTGAACATCTGACAGTGACGAAAGCAGGTCATTTATCATTGACAATTACTCCCCCTGGCGATTCTGGCACCACTTCTGTTCAAGGGATATATAAAGGGCAGCAAGTGACCAATAATGCCACTTTAGCACTTTTTTTTTAGATGCTTGGCTTAGAAGAAGGAGAAGGAGGAGGAGGAGTAGAGGGAAGAGGAGAGAGAGAGAGAGAGAAGACGGAGGTGGAGAGAAAGGAGGAGGAGAATGGGAAGGAGGAGAGGAAAGAAAGAGAAGATGGAGGAGGAGAAGAGGAAAGGGGGGGGGGGGAGAGAAGGAGAAGGGGAAGGAGGAAGGAAAGAGAAGATGAAGGAGGAGGAGAAGAAAGAGGGAAAAAAAATGTATAAGTGATATAAGCGAAACTACTTACTTCTTATGTGCGATGTTCAGCCTTTAACGTTCTTTTGTCCCGAATCGCTCTTCTTACAACTGCCGTCCCTTAAATCACTCTACATCCCACGCCTTCTATATCTCCCTAAAGAAACATTATACAAAAACCCCTCCCTCCCCCCTCTCCTCCCCCCGTCCCATCCTTAACTCTCAAATCCTACCCTCCCCCCCTACCTCTGTCTACCTTCTCCCTCTTCCCCCTCTCACCCGTTATCCCCTCCCCCCTCTTCTATCCCTCCATCCTTTACCCTCCCCCCCCTTCTAGTAACACCTCCCTTCCCCCACCCCCACCAACCCCCTACTGTCTATCCCGCCTCCCTACCACATCCCCCTTACCTTCCCCTCCCCCCTGTGCCTCTTCCCACTCCTCCCCCTTCCCCCTACCCCCTTCCCCTCTCCCTCCTCCCCCCCAAGTAATCGCCACAGTGATCACAGATGCCATTATCATAATTAATTTTGCTTCATGATGATACTTTGGCCCGAGTCTCAGCATCAGATCTCTCGAGGACCCCGTAGGTTGAGGCCGCAGCTGACCTGTGTTGCCAAGGCGGGCGGCCCATCCCTGCCAAAAGGAGGGAGGGAGGGAGGGAGGGAGGGAGGGAGGGAGGGAGGGAGGGAGGGGGAAGAAGGGAGAGTTGGAAGGAAGGTGGGTGGGTGGGAAGATGAGTGGGAGGGAGGGAAGGAGGGAGGGAGGGAGGGAGGGAGGGAGGGAGAGAAAGAGAGAAAGAGAGAGAGAGAGAGAGAGAGAGAGAGAGAGAGAGAGAGAGAGAGAGAGAGAGAGAGAGAGAGAGAGAGAGAGACCCAGACACACAGAAGGAAAGACAAAATAGAAAAAAAAAAAGAAAAAGACCCCCCCACCACTCAATCTTTTTCCTCCGTTTTTCTCCCTTCGAAACTGTCATTTCCTTTTCGTTTATTTACTCACTATGATTGTTGCTGTACCCCCTTCCCCCATCCCCTACCCAACCCCCCCTCCTCTCCCTTCTTCGACTGTGGTTATTGTTTTAATTAAGCAGATGTTATGCGCCCAACTCCCCCCCCTCTATCCCCCCCACCATACAGCGTCCGAGGCCCCCCACTCTCCCCTCGTGGTGGTGGGTAATATCGCATAAACCCCCGCTCAGGTTTTAGAACGGCGGGGGGCAGCCCGTAAATTAACTTATTGAATACTTACAAATTCTCCATGACTGTTCACATTCCAGGTAGGCACTAGGGACATGTTTTTATGTCTCTAATTGCCGTTTTTTTTTTTTTTTTTTTTTTTTAAATCTCCCCCTCTCTCTCTCTCTCTCTCTCTCACACACACACATACACTCGCGCTCTGTGTTCTGTTCTGTTCTCTCTTTTTTTCTTTCTTTCTCTCTCTCTCTCTCCCTCTCCCTTTCTCTCTCTCTCTCTCTTTGACTACATTCCTCGTTTTCCTTCTCTCTCGTTCTCTCATATCTTTTCTGAGTACATTTTCTCTCTCTCTCTCTTTATCTCCATCTCTCTCTATCTCTATCTCCCCCCCCCCCTCTTTCTCTCTATGGCTCTCTCTCCCTTCTTCCCTTCTTCTCCTCCTCTCTCCCTCTCTCCCCTTCCTCCCGATCCCCCCTCATTCCCCTGCTATCTTTCGAAATATAATCACTGCACACTATGACAAATACAGAAAAAAGTTAAATGAGAATTAACATTAACATATTTCGACTTTCATCTGACTTATATGGAAAGGCTCAATGCACATTTTCTATTCTATTATTTATTTCCATTCTTTCTCTTTTTATTCTTTTATATGAATCCTTTTAGCATGTTTTTTTTTTTTTTCAAGTGAAATCTTTGGTATACATTCTTTTGTGTGAATAATATCGTACGTATTTTTCGTGTGATTTTTTTCGTGCGTATTCTTCTTCAGTAATTCTTTCTTACGTATATTTTTCATACGCATCTATTCGTATCTCATTCATTATTTCGTACGTATTCTTCTTCACTTATTTTTTTATGTATCATTTTGTACGTATCTTTTCGTATTAAAAAAATCGCACGTATTCGTCCTTACGTATCCTTTGGCACGTATTCTACTTATGTGTCCTTTGGCACGTATTCCTTTTTACGTATCCTTTGGCACGTATTCTACTTATGTATCCTTTGGCACGTATTCCTTTTTACGTATCCTTTGGCACGTATTCTTTACGTATCCTTTGGCACGTATTCTTTACGTATCCTTTGGCACGTATTCTACTTATGTATCCTTTGACACGTATTCCTTTTTACGTATCCTTTGGCACGTATTCTTCCTTACGTATCCTTTGCCACGTATTCTACTTATGCATCCCTTCGCACGTACTTTTCCTTACGTATCGTTTGGCACGTATTCTTCCTTACGTATCCTTTCCTACGTATCCTCTTACACGCATTCTTCCACATGAATTCTCTCGTGTGTACTAGGGCCGGGCAACGTCTGGCCTAATCAAAAGTGAGGTTTCGATGCGTATCACTGATATTTATGGCTCTTCAATTTATCCAAGACGCAGTCTGATTTATCTCGCTGAACGAAGAGGAAAAAACAAAGAAAAGGGAGGTTTGAGATGATAAATGAATGAATATATAGAAGAACAGAAGAGAATTTGGATGATATAGATGGAACTATTGATGATGGTGATGTGAGTGACGATCGGGTCTATATTTAGATATCATTATTATTGTGATTTTTTTTTTTGTTATTTGTGACTGTGGTAGTTAATTAAAATAAAAAAAGAAGAGTGATAGGCAAAAATAAAGAATGATGACGTCACCTAATCCACGTGAAATATAATACAAGTTATAAATGAAGAGATAAATAAACAAAGAAATAGATAGATAAATAGACAGAAAAACAAATGGATAAATAAACAAATAAACAGATACAAGACGAATAGCGAGATAAACAAACAGATAAACAGACAAATCAAGAAATAAAACAACAGACAGACAAATAAACGACCAGACAAGTAATTAGACAAACAAACGGACAAATAAATAACAAAAAGGAATAAAAACCTTTCGTACTGAACTGGCTGAATCCCTGAAAAGCTTCCCTCCCTGAAAATGACATTCGTGTATATATATACATTCCCCGGCAGGATGTAACTAATGCCTGGCAGCGTCCACGTTTGTAAAGGGCAGAAGGGAACTAACTTGTCTTTAATAGTGAAACTTCAGGCTATATTTGTGTGTTGGCCAGCGAGGCAGAGGCATAAAGTGGACGCGCTCCCTAATGGTGCCGTACACACACACGTACACACACGCACACAAGTATACACATACACGTACACGCACTGGCACGCATACAAGTATACACACACAGACACGCGCGTATGGGGACACACACACACACACACACACACACACACACACACACACACACACACACACACACACACACACACACACACTTATGTCGGGCCCTTTGTTCATTTTCTTTAATCATAATTTATCCGTTTTATCCGGCTTTTAGTTGTTGTATTGTTTTGCTTCCTTTTATATATATATTTTATTTTTTGGAGAGAGAGAGAGAGAGAGAGAGAGAGAGAGAGAGAGAGAGAGAGAGAGAGAGAGAGAGAGAGAGAGAGAGAGAGAGAGAGAGAGAGAGAGAGAGAGAGAGAGAGAGAGAGAGAGAGAGAGAGAGAGAGAGAGAGAGAGAGAGAAATAGGAAGAGGAAGAAGAAGAGAAAGAGAAAGAAAAAGAGAAAGAAAAAGAAAAAGAAAAAAAAAAAGAGAGCGAGAAAGAAAAAGAAAAAGAAAAAGAGGAAGAGAAAGAGAGAGAGAGAGCAAGAAAGAGAAAAAGAAAGAGAAAGAGAGACAAAGGAAGTAGATCACACTATCTTATAAAAGGCTTTCCACCTCCCTTCCGGGACTCCACACGTCAAACAGTTATCAAACAGTCATGATGCTGTTGCTACGTCGCACGAACACACACACGTAATGCCATTCTTGCACAATGTAAACAAAATGCACACAACCCCCATGCAGTCTAAAAAATCACAAAAGCTCTTATAAAACACAAA
>NC_061836.1:7739622-7747122 GCF_019202785.1 Penaeus chinensis
GAGTAAGAGGCTGGAGGAGGGGAGAGGAGGGAAAGGGGATAGGGGGAGGGGGGAGGTGTGGGAGGGACGAGGAGGTGTGGGAGGGGGAGGAAGTGTGGGAGGGAGCGGAGGTGTGGGAGGGGGAGGTGTGGGAGAAGGGCGAGGAGGGAGATGGACGGGGATGGGGAGATGAGGGAAAGACGAAGGGTGGTGGGAGGGAGTGGAAGAAGGGGGAAGTGTAGGAGGAAGGAAGAGGAAAGCGAGAGAGTGTAGGGGGGAGGTGGAAGGGGATGAAGGAAGGAGGAGGAGGAGGGGTAGGAGGCGTGTTGGAGGACGAGGTGAGGCTGTAGGAATAGATGGGGAGGGGGAGAAGGGAGAAGAGAGGGAGGTGTTAAGGGAAGGGTGCGCGTGGGGGGAGACGGGTGGGAGATGGAATCGGGAGGGGGTCCTTCGATGCGTGGGGCGTCGGGGAGGGGAGGAGAGGGTAGAGCCGGGTGGGGGGGAGGGGGTATGTGTTGGTAGGAGTACTTTGTGGCGTGTGTTATGTTATAAGACAAATGAGTGTGTATGTTCAGGTGAGATGCCAAGTAGCTTCGTTCACTGAGACTGTGATGTACGAATCGGCTTATATCATATATATATATATATATATATATATATATATATATATATATATATATATATATATATATATATATATATGTATATTTGTTTTTTTGTTTTGTTTTTTGTTTTTTATTCCCACAATAAATTCCTTTTTTCTGTAGTTTCTCTTTTTTTCTCTATTTATTCTTCTTTTACGACTAAATTGCTCCTCCTCCTATTCTCCCTCCTCCTCCTCCTCCTCCTCCTCCTCCTCCTCCTCCTCCTCCACCACCTCCTCCTCCTCCTCGTCTTCCACCACTTCCTCCTCTTATTCAACCACCTCCATCTCTTTCTCCACCTCCACCACCTCCCCTTCCACCTCCACCTAAACCACCCCCACCTCCACCTAAACCTCCCCCACTCCCACCTCCACCTAAACCTCCTCCACCTACACCTCCACCTAAACCTCCTCCACCTCCACTCCCACTTCCACCTAAACCTCCTCCACCCCCACCTCCACCTCAACCACCCCCACTCCCACCTCCATCTAAACCTCCTCCACCGCCACCTCCACCTCCACCTCAACCATCCCCACTCCCACCTTCATCTAAACCTCCTCCACCCCCCACCTCCACCTCCACCTCAACCACCCCCACTCCCACCTCCATCTAAACCTCCTCCACCCCCACCTCCACCTCCACCTCAACCACCCCCACTCCCACCTCCATCTAAACCTCCTCCACCCCCACCTCCACCTCCACCTCAACCACCCCCACTCCCACCTCCATCTAAACCTCCTCCACCCCCACCTCCACCTCCCCCTCAACCACCCCCACTCCCACCTCCATCTAAACCTCCTCCACCCCACCTCCACCTCCACCTAAACCTCCTCTACTCACACCTCCATCTAAACCTCCTCCACCCCCACCTCCACCTCCACCTAAACCTCTTCTACTCACACCTCCACCTAAACCTCCTCCACCTCCACCCCCACTTCCACCTAAACCTCCTCCACCCCCACCCCCAGCTCCACCTAAACCTCCTCCACCCCACCTCCTTTTCATGATCAACCTGCCACCTCGTCCTCCCAGCAGAGACAAAATCCCGAATAGGAATCAAAAGGAGACAAGCATCGACGGCGTAGGAGTCTCGCAGGATGGACGAGGACAAGCGAATGACGTGTCCTCGAGTCCACCACGCCGTCTAGGGCCCGTCTAGGGGGGGGGGGGGATGAGAGGGGGGAGGGGGAGGGGAGGAGAGGGGGGAAGGGAGGAGGAGGAGGTGGTGGTGGTTGTGGTGGGGGAAGGGGAGGGGAAGGGGAAGGGGAAGGAACATGGGGGGATTGAAGGAGGGGAGGAAGGAGGTGGATGGAGGAGGAGGAAAAGGGGAAGGAGGAAGAGGAGGAGGAGGAGGAGGAGGAGGAGGAGCAGGCAGAGAAGGAGGAGGAAGAGGAGGAGGAGGAGGAGAAGCAAGAGGAGGAGGAGGGAGAAGAGGAGGAGGTGGAGCAGGAGAAGTAGGCAGACGAAAAGAAGGAAGAGAAATTAAGGAAGTGGAACAGGAAGAAGGGAGAGGAGGAGGACGAAAAAAAGGAGGGGGATAAGAAGAAAAGGAGGAAGAAGGAGAGGGAAGAAGAGGAAAAGGAGGAAGAAGGAGAAGGAAGAAGAGGAAAAGGAGGAAGAAGGAGGTGCTGTAACAGACGGTGAATTATGAGACGTGATATTCAAATCTTGAATACAGATTTAAAGGAAGAGATATAATTCTCTTATGGAATCTGGATCAGGTTCAGTTATTACGGTCATTTTTTTTTTTAAACATATGAATATCCTACGCCATTCATTTAAATTTTCTACCCGCGGGTGTGTACACAAGTTGACAAAACAAATACCCGTTCATAATACCCGAGTTATGATACCCGGACGAAGCGGGTCCCACCCTCCCTTACCTCTCCCTCGGCCATTTCCCCTCCCCCCCACCACCCCGCCCTCTTCCCCCACCCCACCACTACCCCGCCCTCTTTCCTCCCCTCCCCCACCACCCCGCCCTCTTCCCTCCCCTTCCCCACCAATCCGCCCTCTTCCCTTACCCCCAGCACCCCGCCCCCTTCTCTCTCCCCCAGCACCCCGCCCTCTTCCCTCCCCTCCCCCACCACCCCGCCCAACCCCACTTTCCTAGACCACCTCCAAGCGCTTGTAAAACCCGCCCACCTCGCCTTCAGGGACTCCACACCTCCCTCAGGTAAGATCGGTGGGAGGGAGGAGGAGGAGGAGGAGGAGGAGGAGGAGGAGGAGGAGGAGGAGGAGGAGGAGGAGGAGGAGGAGGAGGAGGAGGAGGAGGAGGATGGGGAGGAGGAGCAGAGGAAGAAGGAGGGAGGGAGGGAGGGAGGGAGGAAGAAGGAGGGAAGGAGGGAGGGAAGGAAGTGAAAAGAGAGATAAGGGAGGAAGGGGGTAAGGGCGTATTAGGGAAATGGGAAAAGAAGGTGGAGATGGAGAATTAGGTGGAGCTTGGGGTGGTTGAGGAGGAGATAGAGGTGAAGGAAGAAGAAGAAGAAGAAGAAGAAGAAGAAGAAGAAGAAGAAGAAGAGGAAGAGGAGCAGTAGGAGGGAGAATTAGAAGAAGGAGGGATGAAATTAGAAGAAAAAAGAAGAGGAAAAGAAGGAACACGATAACCAAAGATAAAAAAGAAAAGGGGGGGAAGTGACCAGAGAGAGGGTGGGGGGGGGGGGTTCGGAGAGCTGGAGAGCGTGGAGCCTAAAACCTCTCGAATCGGTCGCGCCCTTAATCTGAACGAGTGAATCCTTTTAATCCCTTCCTCCCCGGATTATGAAGCACAGCGCTGGGTGGTGATACACAAGATTTACACGTGCATATTATGCAGTCCCAAAGTGCATAAATCACCACACACATTAAATCACCCGATGCCGAGAGACCGAAAATATTGGATTCACAGCGAGATAACATCAGCGACCTCTTATGGCTGTAACGAATAAATCTTACATCAAATTTAATCCGCGTCCGAGAGAGGTTACTCGATCTCGACATCCTGTAAAAGGATTTCATGATTTGCAGATGCGCCGATGAAAAGATTAATTACCATAAATCCATGGACAACGGGTGCATTACGAGAGCCCCGGCCGCACCAGCGAGAGAACATTGGAGAACAGCTGGAGCGTCTCTTCAAAGCAGCAGTGTTCTTCGGGGGAGAGGCTCCGGGTGGGCCAGAACACACCTGAGAACACTCGCTTGTTAATGAGGCTCGGGGAAGTTATCTAACCTGTGTTCAGGGCGGGGGAATGGGCGCCGGGAACGATAATGATAAAATGCCCAAGAGGTATTCCCTGATAACGCAATAATATATACATATTAACGGGCTCCGCCTCCGCCTTTACGATACGAACAGAAATTACTTCGCCCATAAAGCAAACTCCATATCATGTCATATGTTAATGGTCACTGATAAAGTATAACGTGATACAACTTTTCATGATCTCAGTGACCAAAACCTGCCTAATGTTTAATATTCTCTCAATTATAATGACAGTTTACGATCAGCGGAACAGGGATAGCCCGCTGGCATGTTAATGATGTACGTTCGTTATTGCCGACTTTACAGACTGGGAAAGTGGCAGAGTCATTACGGGATTCACAAAAATCTTTTCGTCTTTCTTTTCCAAATCATTTGCTTTAACAAGGAATGGAGGGAGCACCCCTTGGGGAGGAGGGAGGGGGAGGAGGGAGGGAGAGGGGGAGGGAGGAGGGAGAGGGGGAGGGAGGAGGGAGAGGGGGAGGGAGGAGGGAGAGGGGGAGGGAGGATGGAAAGTGGGAGGGGAGGGGGAGAGGGAAAGATGGAGAAGGTTGAGGGGGAGGGAACAGATGAGAGTCGGAGATGAGACAGAGAGAGAGAGAAGGGGGGGAGGGAAAGAGAGAGAGAGAGAGAGAGAGAGAGAGAGAGAGAGAGAGAGAGAGAGAGAGAGAGAGAGAGAGAGAGAGAGAGAGAGAGAGCGCAGACGATATCCAAACCAGTATCGATTGTAAAAAAGGATTTATTACACCAACCTGTCAAACGTCACCTGGGAGCACGCCAGCCGTAAGGGACAAACGGTAACAACCATGCCCTCCTCTGCACGCCCTCCGGACAGGGACAGAAGCGACCGCCTTCCCCTTCAGGAACGGAAATCCCCTACCCTACCTACTTTCCCTCCCCTCCTCCCTTCCCCCTCACACCTCCCTTCCCTCCTTCCTTTCCCTCCCTTCCCCCCCCCCCCCCCGACCAAATATTTTGAGAGTTCGGTGTAACGCGGTCTTGTGGGTCCCCCGCTTTAAATATTCATCACCCCCTGTAGTTCTCAATTAATCCTTGTTGCCTTGTAATTAACAATTCATAGTCCGGGATCCTATCATGACCCTCCCGCTGGCATGGGAGAGCGGGGCCGCGGGGAAGCTTAACGGGTTAAACCGAAGGCACCATCACCTAAATCATGGCGCCGAATGGACCACCTTCCGACGGCGCGAGGCTTCAGCGGCCCGGGCCATTGTCTCTGGGAGAGCACAGGCGGGGGAGGGGGGGGTGGCGGAGGTGGGGAGGGGGTGGAGGAGGTGGGGGTGGATGAGGTGGGGAGGGGGTGGAGGAGGTGGGGTGAGGAGGTGGTGGAGGAGGTGGGGGTTGGAGGAAGGGGGGTAAGGAGGTGGTGGAGTAGGTGGAGGTGGGGGATATGGAGGTGGGGGATGTTGAGGTGTGGGGGATGTGGAGGTGTGGGGGTAAGGAGGTGGAGGTAAGGAAGTGGTGGAGGAGGTGATGGAGGTGGAGTGGAGGTGTAGATGGAGGTGATGCAGGTAAGAGGTGGAGGTGGAAGTGGAGGTTTGTAGGAGATGGAGGAGAAGGAGGTGGAGGAGGTAGAGGTGGAGAAGGAAGAGTAGAAGATTTAGGATTGGGAAGACAAGGAAGAAGTGGAGAAAACAAAGAGGAGGAGGAGGAGGAAGAGGAGGAGGAGGAGGAAGAAGAGGAAGAGGAGGAGGAGGGGACGTAGAAGAGAAAAACAAACAAGGGGATGAGGCGGAGACGAAGGAGGAACAGGAAGACAAAGAGGAGGAAGGAACGGAAAAGAAGAAACGAGAAGGAAGATAGTAAAAAGTGAAGGAAGAGAAAGAAGAACCGGAGAAGGGGGAGGAGAGGGTGGGGGGGGGTGCGAGACCAATGAGACCGAGAAAAACGAAGCAAGAAAAGGAAGAGAAGGAAGAGGAAGAGAGAGGCGACGATAAAGAAGAAGAGAGAGGCGACGATAAGGAGGAAGAGAGAGGCGACGATAAGGAAGAAGAGAGAGGCGACGATAAGGAGGAAGAGAGAGGCGACGATAAGGAGGAAATGAATCGTGGAAGGGAAGGAAGAGAAGGAGGACGAGGTAGAACAAGACCTGAGTGCGAGAGGCTACTACTTCAGGAGGAACGATACCCAGAGGCCCACTTTTGGAGTCGTGGGGGGGGGGGGGAGGCAAAGGTAACAACAGCGTGAAACCCACAACGTATAGGTAATCAGCGTGGGGGGGAGGATGGGGGGGGGGGGAGGCTTGTTAGCAGGGACCTTGATTGGTTAGTCGCCGGTGTTTAGGGACGGAACATTCTTTCTCTTTCTGTCAGTCTGTCTGTCTGTCTGTCTGTCTGTCTGTCTGTCTGTCTGTCTGTCTGGCTGTCTGTCTGTCTGGCTGTCTGTCTGTCTGGCTGTCTGTCTATCTTTCTGTCTCTCGCTCCCTCTCTTTCCCTCCTCCTCTCCCTCTCTCTCTCTCTCTCTCTCTCTCTCTCTTCCTCTCCCTCTCCCTTTCTTCCCTCCCCTCTCCCTCTCCCTCCCCACCCCTCTCCCTCCCCCTCCCTTCCCTCCCCTCTCCCTCCCCCTCGCTTTCCCTCCCTCCCTCTCTCTCTCTCTCTCCCTTCCCTTCTCTTTCCCTCCCTCTCTCTCTCTCCCTCCCCCTCCCCCTCCCTTCCCTCTCCCCCTCCCTCCCTCTCTCTCTCCCTCCCTCTCTCTCTCCCTCCCTCTCTCTCTCCCTCCCTCTCTCTCTCCCTCCCTCTCTCTCTCCCTCCCCTCACTGATCACCCTTTCACTCTCCAAGTACCTCTTACTTCAACACAATGACACGTGTCTCAGCTAACACAAAGACATTTAAAAAAAAAAAACGAAAAAAATAAATAAATAAAAAAATAACAAAAAACAGAAAATTCCAACAAATACGGTAAAGAGAAAGGTAGCGATCATCCCACTGGAGACAGGGAGAAGCAAGAGCCCATTGGCTATGCATGGTTACAGATGATGGCCATTAGACTTGCAATAGTGGCATTTAGATTTGAATTATGGCACTCATTGGTCGAATCGTTTCTCATGTATGTGTGTATGTATTTATATATATGTATATATATATGTATGTATGTATGTATGTATGTATGTATGTATGTATGTATGTATGTATGTATGTATGTATGTATGTATGTATGTATGTATGTATGTACGTACACACTCTTTCCCTTCTTCGAAATCCTCATCGACAGGTTAAATATTAAATTAAAAAGACTCGCGTCGTGAATCATACCTGCAAATTTGCCCAGGTGACTAATTGCAATATATTCCCGCGGCAACTCTGATCATATCATCGTTTTATAATGAATGCTCCATCAAAGGGGAGATATGTATGATTATAGTCACATATTTATCTTTCACGCAGCTTTGGAAAGAAGTGTAATGACAAATGCTTTAATTGATGAAATTTAACTCAAAAGGAGTGTCCTTTTTCTTTTCTTTTTCTTTTAAGAAAATGGGAGGTGAAAAAAAAAAGTTTCTAGAAGACCCATGTAAAGAGAGAGAGAGAGAGAGAAAGAGAGAGAGAGAGAGAGAGAGAGAGAGAGAGAGAGAGAGAGAGAGAGAGAGAGAGAGAGAGAGAGAGAGAGAGAGAGAGAG
>NC_061836.1:7759622-7764622 GCF_019202785.1 Penaeus chinensis
CAACATAGACGGGAATAATAAAAAATAAATGTGGCAAAATGTGATATAAAAGGTATATACTAGGCCTGGTATGTACTTGATTTTTCTGCTGTAGTATAGGATGAAAAAGAATGTATTTATAGAAACAAGCGCTTACTTAACTACAGTCAAATGTATACTTGTTTTAAACAAGATTATTCGTATTTAACTGTGTCCACATCTCATATGTGTGTGGGTTTATATATGTATGTATATATGTCTGTTATTGTGTGCGCACGTGTGTGTATATGTATATGTGTATGTGTATGTGTATGTGTATGTGTATGTGTAGGTGTGTGTGTGTGTGTGTGTGTGTGTGTGTGTGTGTGTGTGTGTGTGTGTGTGTGTGCGTGTGTGTGTGTGTGTGTGTGAGAAACAAAGACAGAGAAAGAGAAAGAGAGAGAGAGAGAGAGAGAGAGAGAGAGAGAGAGAGAAAGAGAGAGAGAAAGAGAGACGAAGAAAGAGAGAGAGAGAGAGACAAATAGAAAGAGAGAGAGACAAAGATAAGGAGAAAGAAAAAAAGAAAACCAGCGATAACCTCCCAACAACATTTCCAAACATACGAAACAACTAACAACTCATCTTCCCCCCCCCCCCCCCCCCTCCACGAAAAAAAAAAAAAAAAAAAAATCGCGTCCCACCTCACCTGTTTACCAACACCAGAAAGGGAGCTTGTTATAAAGTTATCGCTTATCCCGACTTCCTGTTGTAGCAAAGGGTTCAGTTCTTCTTCAATATCTCTCTATTTCCGTGTGGACTTTTTTTTTTTCTTTATACGAAATAAGAAGAAGGAAAGATGTAATAGAACAAGATGGAAATGACAGAGAGATAGATAAATACATAGATAGAGAGATAAAGAGAGAGAGAGAGAGGGGGGGGGGGGTATCATCAGCATTTTTCTTTATCTTTCATCTTCTTCTTCTTCTTCTCCTCCTCCCCCCTTCATCTCCACCTCCATCTCCCTTTCTACCTCTACCTCTACCTCCCCCTCCACCTCCACTTCCCCTCCCCTTCCCCCTCCCCCCTCCACTTCCCCCTCCCCCTCCCCCTAACCCTCCACTTCCCCTTCCACCTCCACCTCCTCCACCTCCTTCCATTTTTTTTCCTTCATCTCCCCCTCCCACTCAACAGCCAAATATGATTAACAACCGAACGAGGTCAGTGCCATTAGGCCAATCTTGATTATATTGAAAAGCTATCGGAGTGAACAACGCAGGTAAGTTCAATAAAAACTGCTCAATTTAAAGGTCTAATTCGTGCTCATCATACGGTAATGACAATAATGACAGTGTCATTAGTAGCATCATTATTATTATAATCACTATCGTATTTTTTAGAATGAGTAAATATGATGGTGATTGTTGAAATGGATAAGATGATGATGATGAGAGTAAAAGTGATAATAATAATAATAATGATAATAACGATGCTAGTGATATTGACGGCAATGATAACAATAAAGACAATAATGGTGATGATGATAATAGTAATAATAATAATAATAATTATCATTATTATTATAATAATAATAATAATAATAATAATAATAATAATAATAATAATAATAATGATAATAATAATAATAACAGAAACAATGGGGCAAATTATGATGATCATAATAATCACAAAAATGATAATAATATAAAAATTATGATAATATCAACAACATAAAAACGCGGTTACCGTAACCCTTAATTGCTTACACAAGAAAGTGCAAACATATAACAAAGATTCTAAATTCAAAAGAAAAACCTTGTGTTACGTTGCGATTCTAAGAAACTGATATCAAAAGTAAATAATTACATATTGCATTTGATTACTCCTTGAACACTCAAGATCTACGTTTTTAAAAGTAGTGAGAAATACAGTGATTTCTTCAAATTCGTCTTGAAAGTTCATTGGATTAAGATAATGATAAACAACCGACTTTCCTAAGGTCTGAACTGAACAAATCTATGATACAAAATTAAATATATAATAACAATAATAATCCTATCACTGTCTTTTTATTGCAGTCTGCCGTTTAGACACAGTATCATCAAGGCTTCATTCCATTTATCATTATCATCGATATCTTATTTATTGGAAAAAAAAGTAAGAAGCTAAAAATATATATATATGTAATCATACTGTTCCTTGCTTGCACCGAACGCTCACAACAAGAACACACTCGGGACAAAGGAGTAAATTATACGCTAGGACCCCCTTTAATCTCATACCCTGCCGTCTATTAATCTCGTGTCCCTTATAGAAACAATCACGCATCGCCGGGTTCTCATTAGATCCTTCATACGAAGCACTCGACCCTCTTATATTAATTATCCGATGCTGTGTGTGTCTCCTTTGCTCCTGTTGCTCTTTATGTAATAATATTATCTCTGTTGTTTGTTTCGTGGGGGGGTAGGGAAGGGGGAGGGGGGGGATGCTGGTGGAAGAGAGAGAAAGAAAGCGTAAATACGATGTAAATGGTGTGAGGAAAGTGAGTGATGAATCTTTGGAAGAAGAGTAATCCAATATTGATTGCGTTTCTTAAGAAAGCTGAACATTCAGTGGCGTTATTACTGTCTGTCTTACTTTCCTTTCGGTCTCTTTGTTTTTGTTTGTCTTTGTCTCTATCTCTCCATTCCTCATTTTCTATTTTTTTATTTTTCTGATTTCTCTCTCTTTCTTCCTCTCCCTCTCTCTTCCGCACCCCCTCCTCACCCTCTCTTTCTCTCTTCCTCACCCTCTCCCTCTCTCTTCCTCATCCCCTCCTCACCCTCTCCCTCTCTTTCTCACCCCCTCTTCACCTTCTCCCTCTCCCTTTCCCTCACCCACCTCCCCTCTCCCTCTCTCTTCCTCGCTTCCTCTTCACCTTCTCCCTCTCCCTTTCTCTCACACACCTCCCCTCTCCTTCTCTCTTCCTCACCCCCTCTCCCTCCCTTCCTCTCTCTCTCCCATTCTCTTCCTCTCTACCCTCCTTCCCTGCCGTCCACTTCATCTCTCCTCGTCGTCCACCATACATCTTCCTCCCCCCCAACCCCCCATCCCCCCGACCACGCCCACTCCCCCCATCCCCCCCCCCCCCTTCAGTCGCGACACTGCTGACCCTCATGATATTAATTAATTACCAAGCCTCTTACTGCCCGTATCTTCTCAGGCGGCACCTCTCCCTTCTCCCAATTTTGCCTTGTCCTCTTGTCTTCTTCTTCTCCTCCCTCTCTCTATTCTCTCTTTTTTCATATCGAGTGTTATGCTTATTCCCATTATTATTGTTGTTGTTGTGTTATCGTCACCATCATGATCATAATCATGCTTATCACATCAACATCCTAACAATACCAATTAGCACAATCATCTCCCTTTTTATCACGACAGTTATTAGAGTCATCATTATCATCCCAATCATCCCAATCCCCACAAAGAATGAGAAGAACAGTATTACCAGAATTCAAAGAAAAGCAAATGACCCCATAGTCTGCGAAGGTCAAATTGCAGTCTCAGAGGACGGAAACTGCCTGCACTGATAATGCTTGCATAGACACTGCTTAGAACCTATTTCTTCTTCTTCTTTTTCTTTTTTTTTACTTCCTTCACCTCTTCCTCCTTCTCATCCTCCTCTTCCATCTCCTCCTCTTCCTCCGTCTTCTCTTCCTTACTACTGCTCCTCGCCCTACCCCTCTTCTTTCTCCTCCTATTCCTCTTCCTCCTCCTCCTCCTCCTCCTCTTACCCTTCTTCCTCTTACTAATTTTCCTACCCCTCTTCCTCTTCGTCCTCTTCCTCCTCCTCCTCCTCCTCCTCCTCCTCCTCCTCCTCCTCCTCCTCCTCCTCCTCTTCCTACCCCTCTTCCTCTTCCTCCTCCTCCTCCCACACCTCCTCCTTAACTGACCTGACCTGCTCATCATCGAAATCTCGGTAATGTCTCACATTGCTCCTTCGTCGTCTTCTTGGCTACAACCTACAAGCTGGTTATTCCAATACGTTATTTATTCTCTGTCGTTTTACTTCTCTCCTTTTCTCTTTGGTCTCTCGCACTTATTGAGATCTCTGTCTCTGTCTCTGTCTCTGACTGTCTCTGTCTCTGTCTCTCTCTCTTTCGTTCTCGTTCTCTCTCTCTCTCTCTCTCTCTCTTTCGTTCTCGTTCTCTCTCTCTCTCTCTTTCGTTCTCTCTCTCTCTCTCTCTCTCTCTCTCTCTCTCTCTCTCTCTCTCTCTCTCTCTCTCTCTCTCTCTCTCTCTCTCTCTCTCTCTCTCTCTCTTTCGTTCTCGTTCTCTTTCTCTCTCTCTCTCTCTCTCTCTCTCTCTCCCCCCCCCTCCTTTTCCCTCTCCCTCTTTCACCACTGTCTCTGGCTGTCTCTCTTTCGTTCTCGTGTTCTCTCTCTCTCTCTCTCTCTCTCTCTCTCTCTCTCTCTCTCTCTCTCTCTCTCTCTCTCTCTCTCTCTCTCTCTCTCTCTCTCTCTCTCTTTCACCACCGAGTGTCACTCACCTTGAACCAATTCTCCTGAATTATAAATGGAAACCGACATTATACGCCTAAAAAGCAGTTAAATGTCTCTTCAAGCTGAATTCCAGGCGTGATTCTTTCTATACTGTGCTATCTATTTTTAGAAAGGGGGTATACACAGATTGTGGTTTCTGTCCCCTTGTATAAACTAGGAATGAAGAGGAGAGATGAAAATGACATTTCTGAGGAGTACTGTTATTGTTCTTTATTTGTTCTTTACAGGTTATTCTGATATCATTACTGGATGTATCTGTAGGCATTTTTGGTTTTCTTTCGTTATCTATTTCCTTATTTCGCAATAAAGCATATTCATTTAAACAAATCTATCTGTTTCCAATTACGTTATCCTTAAGCATTTTTTTTTTTTCCGGAGAAGGCAAACATCGCTAGCTTTTTGCGCGCAACAATGAATACTAATGAGGTCATGCTATTCGGGATTTCAAAACTGCAGAGACAGCTGTTTAGGGAGTTCACCCCCCCCCTACACCCCACCCCATCCA
>NC_061836.1:7774622-7779622 GCF_019202785.1 Penaeus chinensis
CTTTCCCCCCTTCCCCTCCTCCTTCTTCTTTTTCTTCTTCTTCTTCTTCTTCTTCTTCTTCTTCTTCTTCTCCTCCTCCTCCTCCCCTTCCCTCCCTCTCTCCCTCCTTTTTTCCTCTTCCTCCCTCTCCCCTACCATCCAACCTCCCTCTCCCCTACCACCCAACCTCCCTTTCCCCTCTTCTTCCCCTTCCCCTCTTCCTCCCCTTCCCCTACCATCCATCCTCCCTTTCCCCTCTTCCCCTACCATCCATCCTCCCTTTCCCCTCTTCCTCTACCATCCATCCTCCCCTTCCCCTACCATCCATCCTCCCTTTCCCCTCTTCCTCTACCATCCATCCTCCCCTTCCCCTCTTCCTCCCCTTCCCCTACCCTCCATCCTTCCTCACATTTCCCCTCGACCTGACTTGAACCCCCTGCGTGTGGAGGCGAGGGAGCAGAGGTCGCTTCCCGTCGCCGGGTCAGCTACCGAGGGGAAGCCATTACTTGATGTATGATACTAATTATAAGGGAGAGGGGAGGGGTGACGAGGGGAAGGGAGGAGGGGGGGTGAAGAGAAGGAGAATGGGGGTGGATGAGGATAAGAGGGAGGAGGGTGAAGGAAGGGGGGGGGGGAGGAAGGGAGGAAGGGGAGGAAGAAGGTTGGTGATAGGGAGGGGGGAGGGGGATGAGAAGGAGAAATGGGGAGGGAGGTTGATGAGGGAAGGAGGAAGGGGAAGAAAAGAAGGAAACGGGGTAGGAGGGGAGGGGAGGGGAAGGAAGAGGAGGTGGGGGAGTAAGAAGGAGGAGAAGGAAAGTCAATAAGAGGAGGGGAAGGAGGAAGAAGGGGAGAGGAGAAGAAAGGGGAAGCTTGAGAAGAGAACAGGAGAGGGATAATAGTGTGATGATGATGATGATAATGATAATATTGTTAATGTTAATGATATTAACAACAATAATAGAGATAATGATAATGACAATGATAAGAAAAGTAGTAGTAATAATAACAATAACAATAATAATAATAATAATAATAGTATCAATAACGATGCTGATAATCATTATCATAATGACAACATTGACAATAAGAAAAGTGATAATAAAAATATTTACAATACTAATAATAACACTAATGTTAGTAAGACTAATATTAAAAAAGCGAGTGATAAAGGAGCAGAGAGGGAAATGCCATATAATATTATTTAATCGACGAACACATATATGATATCAATTCACAACACAACATAACACACATAAAGAAAGAAATAATAAAAAAACAGTCATACATACATACATTTACACATAACACATATAGCAAAGAAGACGAGAAAGAAAATAAAAAAAGAGACAAAAGGAATAAGTAGATAGATAGATTCATAGATAGATAGAATTTCAGGATAATCAGTATATTCACAGTTATCATATTTTGTTCCCTTCCCTTTCTCATAATGAAATTATTATTTCTCTACATAGACAGGGACAAAAGTGCCTTTACTGAACAAGAAATGAAAAAACAAAATAATAACGTAATTTCTTCAAAATATAAAAGATAAAAGAATGAAAATACATATACATATATATGAGTGTACATATACCTACATATATATATATATATATATATATATATATATATATATATATATATTATCTATTTGCTCATATATATGTTAATATATATATAAATATTTATATGAATATATATAAATACATATATATAAAGATATATATATATAAATATATATACATACATATAAACAAATAGGTAAGAAAATAAATAATAATATAATATAGAACAATCAGCAAATGGACCGAGTAAAGCCATCTATGCGCAAAAGGGACGAAAAAAAAAAAGAAAAAAAGAAAAATACAACAAAACAAAAGAGAAACAGGAAATGCCGATAATCCACGTTTTTTTTTTTTTTTCTGTATCCGATTAAGTGATGTCCATTACCAACGTTCATTCAAGCACGGCAGCGGGATGGTGAGGGTGATGGTGATGATGATGGTGATGGTGGTGATGGTGAGGGTGAGGGTGATGATGATGGTGAGGGTGATGGTGATGATGGTGGTGGTGGTGGTGATGGTGGTGATGATGATGATGGTGGTGGTAGTGATGATGATGGTGGTGGTGGTGGTGGTGGTGATGGTGTGTGGTGTGGTGTGGTGTGGTGTGGTGATGATGATGATGATGATGATGATGATGATGATGATGATGATGATGATGATGATGATGATGATGATGATGATGATGATGAGGAGGAGGAGGAGGAGGAGGAGGTGGAGATGGAGGAAGAGGAGAAGGAGAAGGAGGAGGAGATGGAGAAGGAGAAGGAGAAGGAGGAGGAGAAGGAGAAGGAGATGGAAATGGTGATCGAGGTGGAAATAGAGGTAGATGATGATGATGATGATGATGATGATGATGATGATGATGATGATGATGATGATGATGATGATGATGATGATGATGATGATGATGGTGATGATGATGATGATGATGATGATGAAGATGATAATGATGATGGTGATGATAATGAAGTGTATTATTAAAAAGATAAATAAATGAAAAAAATATATAAATAACTAAACTAAATACACATGTAAAACATAAATAATTAGTTACTTATATAATCTTCACTATTACACTCACCATTACGTATTTTGAAAAGAATTACGTGTTCTCGCGGTCACTTACCTGCAAAAAGAGAAAGATACATTAATTGAAATCACAAAAAAACGAATGAAGATGGATGTATATGTACGTTTATGTATGTATGTGTGTGTGTGTGTGTGTGTGTGTGTGTGTGTGTGTGTGTGTGTGTGTGTGTGTGTGTGTGAGGGGAAAGTGTTTGTGTGTATGTGCGTTTGTTTGAACGTGTGTACTCTTAAGCATGTATTTGTATGCGTTTGTAGACGTATATATGTATATCTGTATAAATCAAATGTGTAGTGTACCTACACACACACACACACACACACACACACACACACACACACACACATATATATATATATATATATATATATATATATATATATATATATATATATATATATATATATATATATAACCATTATCTATTTTGTTTTCCTTTGAGGAGAGGAGGCGTTCGGGAGTTGGAGGTTTGGGGGGGAGGGGAGGATAAAATGAATATCACGTAAATATTAATTTCTCTATATCAAAAACAAAAACAAAACAAAAAAACACTATAGACCCAACTGACACACGAAAAAAGAAAATATTACTCCTTTTCTTTGATAACCGACGGCACTTGCTTTTAAAATGAAATAACTCGCTTTCACTCGTTAATCCAACAAATAAAAAAATGGAAATCAGACCGAAGCGAAAGGGAAGGCAAAAGCAATAGCAGGTAAACAGATTGCATAAATCATAAAATGAGTAACCCAAATGCAATGGGTTTAATAAACTATTCATTATACATCCCGCTGTATTTACTCGCAAATTATTCACGCGGTGTCGAATGAATAAATATGAAATTATGATGTATGTTATTTATCCAAAGAACAGTCATAACCCTTGATAATAAATCTTTCATAATAATGATAAGTAATTATGATGATGGTGACGAACATTGTCTTGAATTAATTATTAATTGCAAATGGCAGTTGTCATAATGATAAAGATAACAAAAGCAATAAAAACAATAATAATAATGACCATGACAATAATAACTACAACAATAATAATAATAATAATAATAATAATAATAATAACAATAATGATGATAATAATAACAACAACAATAATAATATGATACTACTTATGCTGCTACTACTACTACTACTACTAATAATAATAATAATATAATAATATAATAGTAATAATAATAATAGTGATAATGATAATGATAATAATAATAATGATAATGATAATATTAATAATAATAATAATAATAATAATAATAATAATAATAATAATAACAATAATAAAGATAATAAAAATAGTAATAGTAATATTAGTAATAATAATAATAATAATGATAATAATAATAGTAAAAATACTAATAATGATGATAATCTTCATTATCCTCATTAACACTGTAAACATATTTTTAAAAATAAATAATAATAATAACAACAAGAATAATAATGACAAGAACCATACCAACGATGATAATAATAATAACATCCCAAGTAATGACGACACTGAGGCCCCGCCCCGCCCGCCCTCGGCCCCGCCCCCTTCCTCAGCGTTCCGGCGGCGCAGACTTTCTCTCCCGCCGCCTCGGTCCGCGCGGGAGGCCCATGCGTCAAGACATGCCTCCATCCTTCAAGTGCATATTTATTCTAATGACGCCTCCCAAATCTGTAGGGCTGATCTAATGAGTGCTGGTAGGCGATGTAGTTATATATGCAAATGAGCGATATATGCAGGGAGGGATGCCAAAGCTAACCGCAGGTACCGTTTAGCATTCGCCGATTCCGAAGCCACTTTGTTCTATTCGGAGGAGGGACTTTTATAATCGTCCTCCCTTGCTGCTTGGAGGAAAAATAAATGTATTTCTTTTATGAGGAAAGGGTGGGAGCAAGACCTCACTCAACCTCCCTAAAAGCTTGCATAACCATCGACCTCATCATATGCAAGTGCTAGCAAACAGCAGTTAAAGTGCAACCAATAAATTAGAAACGATAAGAATACGAAATATTCCCAACCGTCACCAAAGGTACTTGGATCGCCTGTTATCGGTTCAGAATCCGTAGGGGGCGCCAGGCTCACCCATGTCGGGCTGGCGGGGGAGGTTTCGGTACTTATGGCTAACTGCTGGTGGCTGGATCTTGACATTTGGCTTTCTTGTTTGTGTATATATACATATATATATATATATATATATATATATATATATATATATTACATATGCACACACACACACACACACACACACACACACACACACACACACACACATATATATATATATATATATATATATATATACACATATATATGTATATATGTATGTGTGTGTGGGTATGCATGTATATATGTATGTATGTATGTATGTA
>NC_061836.1:7792122-7793123 GCF_019202785.1 Penaeus chinensis
TAGCGGAGAGGTCAGCCTGGCCTTTCCCTTCGCTGGTCTGAAATGGGTTGGAAATCTCACCAATTAGGTAAATAGGAGAGACAGTATAGCAGTCTCTTGATGCAGGCCGCCGAGTTCCGGTTAGTTTTCTTTCTTTCCTTCTTTCTTTCTTTCTTTCCGTTAATATTTCTTTTGTTGTGTTTTTCTTCTTTGAGTATTTGGGATGTTGTTTATTTTTGTTGTTATTCGTTTTATTTTATTCTGTATACCTACTCCTCACCTATATATCTGTTTGTTTGTGTGTCTGTCTGTCAGTGTGTTTGTATGTATAATCATTGAAGATATTTAATGAAAGTATGTCCACTCAGATTACCTTAATATCACACACACACACACACACACACACACACACACACACACACACACACACACACACACACACACACACACACACACACACACACACTAACACACACACACACACACACACACACACACACACACACACACAATCACACACAAACACACACACACACACACACACAAACACACACACACACAAGCACGTGTACGCATCCCGCCATCCACCTCCCTTTTCAAAACAAATTACAGATAAGAGGAGGCTTCCATAAGTTACAAATCAAACCGAAATAAAGTGGTCACCCAATCGAACGGCTCCAATCATCGCCAAGGGCAGGCTAATCAGGGGTGTGTGTGTGTGTGTGTGTGTGGTGTGTGTGTGTGTGTGTGTGTGTGGTGTGTAGAGTGGTACACAATAGTTACATGAAAATTGCTTCCTGTAGTCTGTGTCATATGTTCTCCTTACCCCCCCCTTCTCTCTCTCTCTCTCTCTCTCTCTCTCTCTCTCTCTCTCTCTCTCTCTCTCTCTCTCTCTTCTCTCTTTGTGTGCACGTGTGTATATACATATATATGTGTCTATGTGTTATATATAGATATATATATATAACATATATATACACATATATATGTGTATGGGTGTATATTAATAATATATTTTTAAT
>NC_061836.1:7793223-7798223 GCF_019202785.1 Penaeus chinensis
AGTTTGTGCGTATGTGTGTGTGTGTGTAGACAGTAGAGAGATGGATACTTATGTATATCTATATCTATGTGTGTGTACGAGTGTGATTGTGCGTGTGTGCGTGTGTGTGCACGAGTATGAGTATGAGTGTGTGCGTATACACGTGTGTATACGATTCGAGTGTGAGTATGAGTGTGTGCGTATATGCGCGTGTGTGTACGAGTGTGAGTGTGTGCGTATACGCGTGTGTGTGTCCGCGTGTGTGCATGTGTGTCTGTATGCTTTATACCCCTTGTGCGAGCTCCTGGACGCCCCAGAGCCGCCCCGCCCCGTTCCCGAGTCCCGTCCGCGCGAGCCTCTTCGTCTGCCCCGTCGTGTGGTCGATCCTTCCGTGGCGAAACTGCCGTGAGTTAATGTACACGTCACTCAATTAGCCCATCCGCCGTCACGCCCTCAGAAACTGCCCCTTTTTCTCTCTCCCCTTTTCCCTCTCTCTCTCCCCTTTCTTTCCTCGCTCTTTTTTCCTCTTTATTGCCTCTTGCTTGATCTCTCTCTCACTCTCTCTCTCTCTCTCTCTCTCTCTCTCTCTCTCTCTCTCTCTCTCTCTCTCTTTCTCTCTCTATCCCTTGTCCCCATTTTTTTTATTTTTTTTAATACTTTATATTTTATTTTTTCTGTTTGTTTATCTAGGGAGGGAGGGAGGGATGGAGGGAGGGAGGGGAAGGGAGGGTGTGGAAGGGCTGAAAGGGAAGAAAGGGAGGGAAGAAGGAAGGAAGGAAGGAAGGAAAGAAAGAAGAGAGGAAGGAAAGAAAGAAGAAAGGAAAGAAAAGGAAAGAAGATGGGGAGGGGTAAGGGTAGAGGGACCAGGGGTGGGTAGGAGAGTGGGGCAGGGGGTGTGGGGCGGGGGGGCGAAGACAGTCGACGGCTGCACGAAACGATTAAAAAAAAAAAAACACAACTAATATATTGAAAATAAAAAGGGGGACCAAATCTCGTGATCGCGGGTAGCTGAATTAATTCCGTTTTTAGGTAATCTTTGATTGGGGAAAAAAAATTTTGGGAGTTCACTAAGTAAATTATTAGTGGGACGGATCTAATCCCTTACATGACGATCCTAATCCTCTATGTTGATTCGAAAGAATAAATGGAACGTTCCCTGTTTTTTTTTTTTTTTTCTCTATCCTTTTATCATTTTTTATCTTTATTATAAACCACGGTATGTTGTATGGGATTTAATCAATGGTCGAGAAGGTTACCCTTTGATTGCTTAAAAATCAGTTCAGTGGATTTTTTTTTCTTTTTTATAATTTGGGGGTTTATATTTTAAAAATTTAAATCTATTCAGTAATTCACTTATTTCTCACTTCTGAAAATAAACTATTGATATTTTTTTCCCTTTGCATCTTTTTTTTCTTTTTCTTTTTTTAATGTACCCTTTTTTTCTTTTTTTTTTTTTTTTTCTTCACATGTATCATTTTCCTTCTTATGTTTTTTTTTTTTTTTCAAAATGTACCATTTTTCCCCCTTTTTGTAGATTTGCTTCACACGTACATTTTTTTCTTTTCTCTTTTTTTTTTTTTTTTCTCTTTTTTTCTTCTTTTGCTTATTATTTTTCACGTGTCGAGATTACAAGTCCATTACTCGCCATCAAAATTTCACTAAACGCTGCTCGCTGGACACTGATAACCTTGGCGCAGTAACACGAAATCTAATGAATATATAACCACAAAGTGGCGGTAATCTATTCCACTGACACGTACGCATGTGATACGAATGAAAAAAGAGACGCAATTATGCAAGGAGAAAAACCCGGAAGTGGGGGAGAAGAGTGAATTTTTTAGAAAAAAATATTTTGGATCTGTTTTTTTCATTTCTTTTCATGATGTGTTATAGAGTGACACTACTGTAATAAAGTCGTGTATTCATTTCTCCGAAGAGAATGGAGATGGAGAAATGAAATTTAAAAAATTGACAGATGAAGGCGGATAATTATAAAATCCAAAATGTGTCAGATCTTTTTTTTTCATTCTATCTTCAGAATTTTCCCCAAGAGAAGAGAGAGAGTGAGAGAGAGAGAGAAGAGGAGAGAGAGAAGAAGGAGGAGAGAGAGAGAGGAGGAAGAAGAGAGAGAGAGATAAAAGAAGAGAAAGAGAGAGAAGAGAGAGAGAGAGAGAGAGAGAGAGAGTGAGAGTGAGAGAGAGAGAGAAGAGAGAGAGAGAGAGAAGAGAGAAACAGGCGAGGAGAGAGGAGAGAGAGAGAGAGTGAGTAGAGTGGAGAGAGAGAGAGCGAGGAGAGAGAGAGAGTTAGGCGAGAGAGAGAGAGGGAGGAGAAAGAGTGGTGAGAGAGAGAGAGAGAGGAGAAAAGAGAGAAGAGAGGGAGGACGAGAGAAAGAGAAGGAAGAGAAGAGAAGAAGAAGAAGGAGGAGAGAGAGGGAGATAAATAGAGAGAGAAGATAGGAAGAAGAAGATAGGAGAGAGAGAGAGAGAAGAATTTTAAAAATTTTTTAATTTAATAAAATAAAAGAGAGAGAGAAGAGAGAGATAAAAAGAGAGAGAGAGAGAGATGAGAGGAAGGGGAGAGAGAGGATGAGGGGTGAGAGGGAGAGAGAGAGAGAGAAAGGACAGAAAATTTTCCAAAACACGGTCCTCGCGAATCGCATGTCCCATCTTGTGTATTAACGTCAACAGCTATGCGTCATGTGTCGTTGCTTCACCGACTGTCCGACTTATATACAGACAACGTTTAATTACTCGACTGAGTTGCCAATTCGCGTTCAAGAGGGAAAAAAAGGGGGAAGGGAAAGAAAGGAGGGGAAAAGGAAGGAAATTATTACCGGGAAAATGTCCCCAAAAAAATACCCCAAAAGAAAAAGTCATTTCGATTTGTTTTTATTTTTTCTCTCCTTTCCTCCACGTGGAAAAGACGAAAAAAAGGGAAAACCCAAACACAAAAAGGGGAAAAAACAAACAAACACTAACCTACAGACAGACACTCAACCACATAGGCCTTGGTAGCTCTCCCCCCCCCCCCCCCCCCCCCTCCCCCCTCCCCCCAACGAACTTGCATGTCGTGCATGATTTTTCCCCGTCATGAAACAATAATTAGCGGGATAATGTGCGTGTGGAATGTGGCTTGGTGGATTCTTAATCAGTATTATTAGTGGTCGTGGGTTACCCTCATTTATGGCTTAGCAGGATGGATAAAAAGGAAGACCGGGTTTGAATTTTGTGCGGTGTGTGTGCGGAGAGTAATGGCTGTGCGTAATGACGTTCGTGCAGTGGTCATTCCGGTTGCATTGGCATTATCCGATGCCGTTCGGTTAAGGCTCGTTTGGCGGATTCGTCGCGTGATCCATCGACGAAGAGTAATTATAAGAACGGGTGGGTTGGGTGGGGGTGGGGATGGGGGGTCGGATGGGGGTGGGGTTGGGATGGGGTAGGGGTGGGGGGATTCTTCGGTTCTTCTCGTCTCTCGTTGCGATTTTGTATCTCATTTGTGTTCTTTCTCTGTCTTTGTTTTTTTTTTTTTTTGTTTTTTTTTCTGTTTCTTGTTGTATTTTCCCATCTTGTTTTAACTCTTTCTTCCTCTCTCTCTCTCTCTCTCTCTCTCGCTCTCTTCCTATTCCTACATTCTTCCCTTTCTCTCTCTCTTCCTCTCACATACTTCCCTTTGTTTCCTTTTTTTGCCGCGGCAATTTTGAAAAATATTCGGGACTTTTTTCCCCTCCTTTCTCTTTCTCTCTCTCTCTCTCTCTCTCTCTCTCTCTCTCTCTCTCTCTCTCTCTCTCTCTCTCTCTCTCTCTCTCTCCCTCTCCCTCTCCCTCTCTCTCTCTCTCTCTCTCTCTCTCTCTCTCTCTCTCTCTCTCTCTCTCCCTCTCTCCCTCTCTCCCTCTCTCCCTCTCTCCCTCTCTCCCTCTCTCCCTCTCTCTCTCCCTCTCCCTCTCCCTCTCCCCCTCTCTCTCTCTCTCTCTCTCTCTCTCTCTGTCCCTCTCTCTCTGTCCCTCTCTCTCTGTCCCTCTCTCTCTGTCCCTCTCTCTCTCTCTCTCTTCCTCTCTCTCTCTCTCTCTCTCTCTCTCTCTCTCTCTCTCTCTCTCTCTCTCTCTCTCTCTCTCTCTCTCTCTCTCTCTCCCTCTCTCTCTCTCTCTCTCTCTCTCTCATTCTCTTTTCGCATTCTCGTGGATCTCAAATATGGCGAGACCGTCGCAGATTAAGGAGATATCTTGCTTATCAAAGGATCATTTGGCGGCCATTATCATGCTGATATTCGTGAATATTGTCAATATTGCCGTTACTTATAATCTTTTACTATCATCATTACCGTCAACGTTATCAATATCGACTGCAATTATGATATCGTTATTATATCCTCATGATAAGATTGATAATAAGCCCAATAATGAACATGATAAATTGTATGTTTTGTCGCGCGCGCGCGGGCGGGCGCATGTATCTGATTCTGTATGTATGTGTGTGAGTATGGCTGAGTGTGTGTGAGTGTGTGTGTGTGTGTGTGTGTGTGTGTGTGTGTGTGTGTGTGTGTGTGTGTGTGTGTGTGTGTGTGTGTGTGTGTGTGTGTGTGTCATTGTGTGAGTTCATGTCTGTTCATGTATATGTATGTGTGTGTGTAACCGTACAAATAGGCCCAGCTGTGTACTACACGTGAATTTGCCAGCACGTGTCTGTATGTGTGTGATGCAGCGTGTCGTGTGTGTGTGTGTGTGTGTGTCTGCGATCTCGCGTGCGTGTGTTTACATGCGTCTGTGTCAGTCTCTGTGTTTATGTCGTCAGTCATCGTCTAGACAGCGTGTGCGTGCGCGAACCCACGTTCATGTCGGAAACAAACCGCCGGCTATCAGTTTGAGCAATCTTTATATGGGGAAATTAGAAATCGAAAGATACGCCTTATCGCCCTAAACGCTGACCGTTTTGAAAGGAGGCAAAAAAGGCACTCACACTCGCACGTTAATGTAATCGCTCTCGAGTATTTAGGCGGAGGGAAAGGCTGTGGCTGTGTCTCGTCGC
>NC_061836.1:7810723-7813223 GCF_019202785.1 Penaeus chinensis
TCAATCGATATCTATCTTTCTATCTACCTATCTATCCACCAACCTTGTTATGTCTTTCTATCTACCTATCTATCCATCAACCTTTTTATGTCTCTCTATCTACCTATCTATCAATCTATATATTCATCTATATATCTATCTATCTGTCAATCAGTCTACCTATATGTCTGTCTGTCTACATATCTATCAATCAATCTATCTATCTGTCTATCTACCTATCTACTTATCTATCTATCACTAGGTCTACCTACCTATCTACCAATCAGTTTGTCTGTCTGTCTGTCAACATATCTATCAATCAATCAATCTATCTGTCGGTCTACCTACATATCTATCTATCTGTCTGTCAGTCTATCTACATATCTATCTGTCTATCTGTCCATCTACCTATCTACTTATCTACGTATTTTTCTCGATAAAAGCAACCAATTCTGACACAATGCCCTTAGGGGCCGGATCTCGAAGAAGGGGGGGGGGGCTGGAGAGAGGATGGGTAGGGAGGGAGGAGGAGGGAGAGAGTTAGGGGTAAATGATGGTAGGTAAGTAGGTAGGGACGTAGGGAAGGAGAGGAAGGGGGGGAGAGGAGGAGGCCTAGTACCCCCCACCCCTACCCCCCATGAATACCCGGGCACACGCGAGGGCTACACATCCTGGGGGCGCGAGCCGTAGGAGGGGGGGTGGGGGAAATTTGCATAATATTCCATTCAAACCGCGGGAGTTGAGGGTGATAGATTAACAAGGAAATTCTGCTAATGGGTCATGTTTACAAACTAGTGGGCAAGTTGAGGTGACGCTTCCATCCGTCACTTTGTCTTCTCGACCCTCCCCCCCCTCCTCCTCCCCACCCCCCTACCTCTCTTCCCTCCTCCCTTATTTTATATATGCATATTCTTTTGATTCTTCCTCTTCTCTTTTTGTTTGCGCTCTTTGTCTTTGTTTGTCTCTTGTTTCGCTTTTTCTCCTTTTCTATTTCTTTCTCTTTCAACCTCTCTATCTCTTTCTCTTTCTCGTCTTTCTCGGGAGGAAGAGGAGGAGAAGGTGGAAGGGACGGGGAGGGGGAGGAGGAGGAGGAGGAGAATGATAAGAAGGGAGAGGGGAATGGAAGGGGAGGAGGAGGAGGAGAAAGGGAAGGGGAGGGGAGGGGAGGAGGAAGGTGTAGAGGATAGTGAGAAAACGTGAGGAGATGTGACGTTATTGATAGCAAAGGTTCTTTAATAGTGATTGCGGTATGTGTGTGTGTGTGTGTGTGTGTGTATGTGTGTGTGTGTGTGTGTGTGTATGTGTGTGTGTGTGTGTGTGTGTGTGTGTGTGTGTGTGTGTGTGTGTGTGTGTGTGTGTGTGTGTGTGTAGCTGGGTGGGGGTGGATAGCTAGGTGGAGGGGGAGGGTAGGTCGGGAGATAGGTAGGATGACGGTGAATAAGTGGTCATGTCTGTATGTATATGTGTGTATATTTGTGTATATGTGTATGTATGTATATGTGTATATGTGTATGTATGTTTGTATGTATGTATGTATGTATGTATGTATGTATGTATGTATGTATGTATGTATGTATGTATGTATGTATGTATGTATGTATGTATGTATGTATTCATGCAAGTAAGTGCGCATGCATGTATGTATGTATGTATGTATGTATGTATGTATGTATGTATGTATGTATGTATGTATGTATGTATGTATGTATGTATGTATGTATGCATGCATCCACGTACGTACGCCAAGTGTGCGTAGAGCTAAGGCTCTGAGTGAGGGGAGGGGGAGGGGGGGCAGAAAGGGGAGGGAGGGAGGGGGGAAGGGGGGGGAAGGAGGCTTCTACCGTAAGGAGGTAAACACGATGGGGTTTCAAGTTAAATGTATTGTCGTTTCGTTATCTAGAGTGGTGTGTTATCGATCGCCGGTTTGTTGTTATGGCGATTGTAAAACCGGCGGGGGAAAAAAAGAGGGGGGCTGGGGTGGGGTGGGGGGTAGGGAGAAAGTGACAGCATTTTTAGTACTATTGTGACTTTTCAGTTTTTTTTTTTTTTTTTTTTTTGAGGGGGGTTAGGTTATTATCAATTTCTGTTTCTGTTGTTGCTTTTCTTTGTTCATGCGGTTGCTGATGATGTAAATGTTAAAGATGTTTATGCGCGCTCGCGCGCGCGCGTGTGTGTGTATGTATGTATGTATGTATGTATGTATGTATGTATGTATGTGTGTGTGTGTGTGTGTGTGTGTGTGTGTGTGTGTGTGTGTGTGTGCGTGTTTGTGTGTGCGTGTGTGTGTGTGTGTGAGAGAGAGAGAGAGAGAGAGAGAGAGAGAGAGAGAGAGAGAGAGAAAGAGAGAGAGAGAAAGAGAGAGAGTTCGTGTCTGTTGTAAGCTAGCATGTAGCACATATACTTAAAATATATTTCCATTAATTCAAGAATGATATTCTTGAATGTTTATTCACCTCATGTTCGCACACATGTACGTCTGTTACTAGACAAAGACATACATTAGAAAGACAAACAATTACCC
>NC_061836.1:7820723-7828223 GCF_019202785.1 Penaeus chinensis
GAGGAAGGAAGGAAGGAGATAAGAAGGGAGGGAAGGAAGCAGGGGGGGAGGGAGGCAAGGAGAGAGAGAGGGAAATAGGAAGGAAGGAAGGAAAGGAGGGAGAGAAATAGAAGGAGAGAGGGAGGGAGGGAGGGGGGAGGAAGAGAGAGAGAGAGATTGAGAGAGAGAGAGAGAGAGAGAGAGAGAGAGAGAGAGAGAGAGAGAGAGAGAGAGAGAGAGAGAGAGAGAGAGAGAGAGAGAGAGAGAGAGAGAGAGGGATAGAGAGAGAGAGAGCAATTAAAGAAAGCCTGTTTTGAGACTAGCAAGTGATAACCAGGAAGGCCGTGGGAACAAACACAATGCTTTTAAGACGCCAAGCAATTACACAGTTGGTGATGAATAGACTGGCGCAGAAAGTCATATTTTTGGAATATAGCAATTATGGACGAAAAGAAGTTCAAGAGAGAGAGAGAAAGAGAGAGAAAGAGAGATTTACCTTTATATACATTTATAAATACATACACACAATCTTACGTGTGTGTGTGTGTGTCTGTGTGAGTGTGTGTGTGTGTGTGTGTGTGTGTGTGTGTGTGTGTGTGTGTGTGTGTGTGTGTGTGTGTGTGTGTGTGTGTGTGTGTCTGTGTGTGTGTGTGTGTGTGTGTGTGTGCGCATATAAGTATGCACGCATGTATGTATACAAGCATGTCTATACAAATACACACGTCTTAATACGTGCAACTGTCCATAAACCTATGTACACAACATGAAAAGGAGACGCACATGTCTGACTCCCTAACCCCCCCTCCCCCCCCACCCCCCACGTAAAGATATCACAGAAGGCATGAGGATGGCAGCGGCGAGCAAAGTGTCGATGATGCAATACACTCTTAAATCAAACTCGAGTGCAGGCATCTGTGAAGGAGTTATTACACACCCGAGGATGTAGGAGCTATTTTGAGCGAAGGTAAAAAGAAATTAAAAAAAAAAATCAGAAAAAAAATGGATGAAGATGAGGAGGTAGGAGGGAGGGAGAGAAAGAGGAAGGTAGGACAGGAGGGGAGAACGTATGTAAGGGAACGAGGTGGAGGGAAGGAGGTTAGGAATGGGAATGTGGAATGAACGAGGAAGGTCACACACACACACAAACAGACACACACACACACACACACACACACACACACACAACCACACACACAACCACACACACACACACGCACACACACAGACACAACCACACACACACAACCACACACACACACACACACCCACACCCACCCACACCCGCACACACCCACACACACACACACACACACACACACACACACACACACACACACACACACACACACACACACACATATATACACACATATATATATATATATATATATATATATATATATATATAAATATGAATATATCCACCCATAAACACACCCACAAATATACAAAAAAATGAATACTTTTCATCCAATCTCTCTAAAAGTCAATGAGACGAACTTATTGTGTTTACAATTGGAGGGGAATCAGCTGACGACTCAGAATCTAGAATCAAGCCAAATATCCATTAAATCTCATCATCATCGACTTCAAACAAAACAAGAAAATGTCAAGATGTTGCGGAAATCTTCGCTGGAAGGATTGACTCGAGCCGATTCGGAAGACGCTTAGATATAAAAAGAATATATATGTGTAAACAGTGAGAGAGAAAAATAGAATGAGGGAGACTGGTTTCTTTGGGCTGTTGGTCAGTTATTATCAGCGGTATTATGTTTTTATTAGTTTATTTATCTTTTTGAGAAAAGAAGAAGGAAAAAAAATATACGGAGTCTCAATTCCGTCGTCATCATTTAATTATTGCTTTCTCTCTCTTTCCCTTTTTCTCTTTTTTTTTTCTCTCTAAATATTCATCCATGCTTTCTTCATCTCTCACCCCTCCTCTCTCTCTCCCCATCATTTCCTATTCTTTCATTTTCCTCTCTGTGTCTCTATCTCTGTTTCTGTCTCTCTCTCTGAGAGAAGTAGAGAGAGAAACTCTCTACTTCCTTCACTTCCTCATTCTCTCTCCCTCTCTCCCCCCCCCCCTTCGCTTTTCCCTCTCTTCTTCCTCGCTTTTCCTCCCTGTCTCCCTCTCCCAACTCTCTCTCTCTCTCTCTCTCTCTTTGTTTTGTCTCTGTCTCTGTCTCTATCTCTGTCTCTGTCTCTCTCTCCTCTCTCTTCTTCCCCCCTTTCTCTTACCCTCTCTTCTTCCCCCTTCTCTTACCCTCTCTTCTCCCCCACCTCTCCCTCTCTCCTTCCAGGCTCTCTCTCTCTCTCTCTCTCTCACTCTATCTCCTTCTTTCCCTATCGCAGCCTTTCTCACGTTCGTACCCTAAGTCCTTCGATTCACTGTCACTCTTCTTCCATTTTTGACTCTCATTCCGACTCTAGAGAACCTATAAACATTCAACATTCACCGTGTTGTCTACGTTCCCTAGTTCTATACATTACCTTCTATCATTCGTATACGACCCCTCATTCGTCATCCTCATCACCCTTAGAATTATACATTCTTTTTACCAATTTCGGGAACGAGGCAGGAAGAAGAGACACTTTTACTTCATCTTTTTACCATGCCCTGTCTTATTCGTTCGGTCTTCAATCCTCAAATCAAGACCGAGTCATGTTCGTTTCTTCTGTTCAGGCTTACCACCCTTTCCCCTCCCCTTTAAACCTTTTTCCCTTATATCACTATCCACTTAAAACACCAACATACTCTACATGTCCCCTACTTATTCCCCTAAACCCCAAAATACCCTACATACCCTCTCATGTCTCTACTTTTACTACAACCCCATCCCCTAGACCCCAAACATTTCCTAATACCATCATCATGTTCCCCCACCCCTACATGCCTCATACACCCCTCAACATACCTTCACCCCACATCCCACATAACCCCCTCCCCCCCCCCCTTCCCAGCTTTCACAGGTCACACCCACCCATAGTAGACCTTTGGCGTTACATATTTATGAGCGGAGTATGCTTTGTGTCTCTCTTAAAAAGTTCAGAACAGAGTAGGATTCCTCGTCCCACCCCTCCCCCCTCTACCCCCCTCCCCCACAAGAAGGGTTTGTCTCCTACGATCCCTTTAAGGTTACAAGTTTATATCCTCGATCTTTAGAGTGTGGTTGGCGAAAGGTGAAGGGAGTAGAAGCAGACGAAAGAAGGAGAAGAAAGGAGGAGAGACACCGATTAAAGGGGAAAGCTACCCATTGCCCCTCTCCCCCCCAAAAAAAAAAGATTTAAAAGGAAAAATAATAGCATTAAACAACAAAAAAATACTAAAAGGATAACGAAAGAAGGCTGAAGATAGGAAGGCAAGATGAAAGAAAGCGCTGGGACGCGATGATGACGATGAAGCACACATGTCGGCGGGAAGCCACTAAACGTCATCGCCACACTCAAGTCAAGCCTTCAGACACGCGTCTTGTCAGGCTCAGGGAATCGGCCAGCCATATGCAACCATGCAAACCAGACCACTTAGTCAGGCTCATGGTCGAACTAGGAAATCATTCGACAGATACATAGGCTTTGCGGTGGAGGCAGTCATGGGCAGTCTCACACAACACTTCTGTCTGTTATCGCAATGCCCCAGTGTTTGTGGGGGTTGCATGTAATATGTGTATGTATTTATATATTTTACATTATATATATTATATATATATATATATATATATACACCACACACACACACATATATTTAGATATATATATATATATTATATATATATATGTATATACTATATAAATATGATATATCCACCATAACACACCCACAAATATACAATTAAATGAATACTTTTCATCCATCTCTCTTAAAGGTCAATGAGACGAACTTATTGGTTTACATTGGTGGGGAAATCAGCGGACGACTCAGAATTAGAATCAAGCCAATATCCATTTAAATCTCATCATCTCGGACTTCAACAAAACAAGGAAAATGTCAAGATGTTGCGGAAATCTTCGCTGAAGGATTGACTCGAGCGTTTCGGAAGACGCTTAGATATAAAAAGAATATATATGTGTAAACAGTGAGAGAAAAAAATAGAATGAGGGAGACTGATTTCTTTGGGCTGTTGGTCAGTTATTATCAGCGGTATTATGTTTTTATTAATTTATTTATCTTTTTGAGAAAAGAAGAAGGAAAAAAAATATACGGAGTCTCAATTCCGTCGTCATCATTTAATTATTGCTTTCTCTCTCTTTCCCTTTTTCTCTTTTTTTTTTTCTCTCTAAACATTCATCCATACTTTCTTCTATCTCTCACCCCTCCTCTCTCTCTCTCTTCCCATCATTTCCTATTCTTTCATTTTCCTCTCTGTGTCTCTATCTCTGTTTCTGTCTCTCTCTCTCTGAGAGAAGTAGAGAGAGAAACTCTCTACTTCCCTCACTTCCTCATTCTCTCTCCCTCTCCCCCCCCCCCCCCTTCGCTTTCCCTCTCTTCTTCCTCGCTTTTCTCCCTGTCTCCCTCTCCCAACTCTCTCTCTCTCTCTCTCTCTCTTTGTTTTTGTCTCTGTCTCTGTCTCTATCTCTGTCTCTGTCTCTCTCTCTCTCTCTCTTCTTCCCCCCTTTCTCTTACCCTCTCTTCTTCCCCCCTTCTCTTACCCTCTCTTCTCCCCCACCTCTCCCTCTCTCCTTCCAGGCTCTCTCTCTCTCTCTCTCTCTCACTCTATCTCCTTCTTTCCCTATCGCAGCCTTTCTCACGTTCGTACCCTAAGTCTTCGATTCACTGTCACTCTTCTTCCATTTTTGACTCTCATTCCGACTCTAGAGAACCTATAAACATTCAACATTCACCGTGTTGTCTACGTTCCCTAGTTCTATACATTACCTTCTATCATTCGTATACGACCCCTCATTCGTCATCCTCATCACCCTTATAATTATACATTCTTTTTACCACTTTCGGACGAGGCGAGAGAGACACTTTTACTTCACTCTTTTTACCATGCCCTCGTCTTAATTCGTTCGGTCTACAATCCTCAAATCAAGACCGAGTCATGTTCGGTCTTTCTGTTCAGCTTACACCCTTTCCCCTCCCCTTTAAACCTTTACCCTTATATCCATATCCCACTTAAACCCCAACATACTCTACATGTCCCCTACTTATATCCCCTAAACCCCAAAATACCCTACATACCCTCTACATGTCCTCTACTTATACCTACAACCCCATCCCCTAGACCCCAACATATCCTACATACCCTCCACATGTCCCCCACCCCTACAAGCCTCATACACCCCCACATACCTTCCCCCCACATCACCACATAACCCCCCTCCCCCCCCCCCTTCCCAGCCTTTCACAGGTCACACCAACCCATAGTAGACTTTGGCGTACATATTTATGAGGGCGGAGAAGGCTTTTGTCTCTCTTAAAAAGGTTCAGAATTAGGAGTCCTCGTCCCCCCCCCTCCCCCCTCTACCCCCCCTCCCCCACCAAGAAGGGTGTCTCTACGATCCCTTTAAGGATTACAAGTTTATATCCTCGATCTTAGAGTGTGGTTGACGAAGGTGGAAGAGGAAGAAGAAGCAAGACGAAAAGAAGGAGAAAGAGAGAGAAACGAAAAGGGGAAAGCTAACCCATTGCCCCCCCTCCCCCCCCCCCAAAAAAAAAAAAGATAAAAGGAAAAATAATAGATTAAAAACAAAAAATACATAAAAGGAAAACGGAAGAAGGCTGAAGACAAGGAAGGCAAGATGAAGAAAGCTCTGGAAGCGATGATGACGATGAAGCACACATGCGGCGGCGAAGCACAAACGTCATCGCACACTCAGTCAAGCCTCAGACACGCGTCTTGTCAGGCTCAGGGAATCGGCAGCCACTATGCAACCATGCAACCAGACCACATATTCAGCCTCATGGTCGAAGGAACATCATACGACAGATACATCGGCTTGCAGGTGGAGGCAGTCATGCAGTCACACACACACACTTCTGTCAGTTATCCGCAATGCCCAAGTGTATGTGGAGGTTGCATGAAATATGTGTATGTATATATATATATACATATATATATATATATATATATATATATATATATACACACACACACACACATATATATATATATATATATATATATATACATACATATATATACATATATATACATATATATACATATATATGTATATATATATGTATATGTATATGTATATTTATATATTCGCCTAAAACCCTCAAAAGGTCATATATAAATAGATAAAAAAATGAATAAATAAACATATAAACCAAATTAATACAAAATTTACATAATAAAACGCGCTCTGCTAAAACCCAAACAACGAGAGGGGAAAAAAAAAACCGCTCGGTATGAAAAGAAAAGACAAATTTATGACCTAAGATGACTTACATTTTGTAAAAAAAAAAGAAAAGCAGAAAGAAAACGAAAATTAATGTAATCACCCGTCAGAACAGCCAGCGTCGACGAGACAACAACAGCGCATTCCACCTCAACACCAGATCGACAACAAGGCCGAAAATCTATACAGTTGCATTAGTCCTCGTCACCTTTAAGGCATCGTTTGTTACGTAGGAGGGGGTGGCTGGGGGTAGAATGAAGGGGGGGGGGGGGCGTCAACCTAGATCCCGGCGTGAAGGGATTAATTAAATTTATTGCGTCATTCTAAAACGTCTAAGATGGACAACAAAAGAGCGAGTCGATGGTCGAATAAACAATGACCAGCGAACAGCCGCGAGAGACACACACGAGGGGAAAAGACACAACGTTAATTGCATATTATTAAAGGTTGTCTATCGTGTTTTCCAATCATTTCTGTGGATGTTTTTTTTTTTTCTCTCTTTCGTTATATATATATATGTCTTTTTTTGTTATCTATTCGTTTCGCATTCTCTCCTTTCGTCAGAGATTCCGTCACTTCCATCTTTGTCTTCGTCTATTAGTGTACACCTTTTTATTACGTTTTTTCTTCTTATCCCACTCCCTCTATTTCACTTTCTCCTACTTCCGTTTCTTCTGTGTCTCATTATCTTCTTTTTTTCACATTTCCTTACAATTATCTTGCATCTACATTTATCTTTCTCCTTAATCTTCTATTTATCACCTCCTTCTCTTTCCTCCTCCGTCTCTACTACATTTCCCTCTCATTCATTTCTTTAATAATTTACTTCTCAACTACAAACGAGTAATTACACAATAAATCAAATAAAACAGAATAGTCAAAAAGATAATAACAATAATAATAACTAATGATGTATCAAACTTCACACTTTCTAATGATAGTTGGAGACAAGCAAATGCAAAAATATGTTGACAATAAACTTCATAAAAAGAATTATGTATCCCCAACTTCAGAAAGAAAAAAACGAAAGAAAATAAATAAAAAAAAAACACGAAATAAAATGGGAATCACCTCATTCATAATCACAACAGCAAAAAAAAAAAAAAAGTAAAAAAAAAAAAAACAATAATAATAAAAAAGACACATAAATAAATGAAGAAAAAAAAATAACAA
>NC_061836.1:7833223-7840723 GCF_019202785.1 Penaeus chinensis
AGTATTATTATTGTTATTATCATTATCATCATCATCATCATCACCATCATCATCATCATCAATCATTATCATTATCATTATCATTATCATTATTATTATTATTATCATTATTATTATTATTATTATTAATATTATTATTATTATAACTATTATTATTATCATTGTTATTATTATTATCATTGTTACTATTATTATTATTATGATTATTATCATTATTTCTATTCTCATTATCATTTTTATTATTATTATTATCATTATTATTATAATTACTACAATCAACAACAACAACAACAATAAAAATAACGACAACAGTTATGAAAATAAAGGTAATAACAATAGTCTCAGAATCAATACAGCGAACGCCCAAGTAATGGAAAATTAGAGAGAATGAAAAGGAGGGAGATTCTTCGATGTAATGATAAAATATTCAGCGTCTCCGAATGCACTTCGAATGCCTTATATTCTCTAAATCACATGCTATTCCTTCTTATGCAAAAAAAAGTAGATTGTAGTGTGTAATTTTTCATTTTTCTTTCTTTCTTTATAAGTTTGTAAGTTCGTCGGTGTTCGAAGACATATAAAGAAGGGTTTTTTTTTTTTTTTTTGTTATGTATTTTGTTAAAGTTTTAAAAAGAAGAATAAGAATAAAGGAGAAGAAAAAGAAAAGAGAGGGGAGAGAGGAGAGAAGAGAGAAGATGAGAAAAGAGGGGAGAGAAGAAGGGAGGGGAAGAGAGAGAAGAGAGAGAGAGAGGGGAAAAAGAAAGAGAGAATCAGCTTTCGTTAACCCAACACAAATTTCCCCTTTTTAAATGAGAATCCCCAAAACACCCCTTTTTGAGGGCGGGGGGGGGGGAGGGGGTGGGGAAACAAAAAACAAAAAAAAAGGACGGAAAAAAATGGAAAACGGGGAAACAAAAATTTTAAAAATAAATGTCAAAAAAGTTCATGTCTTGGCACATTTAACACAAAACGACCTATAAAACTTAAAAAAACGATACCCCCCAAAATAAATATAAAATACTAAACCAAAAAATAAAAAACCCTCTAACCACTTTCAAAAATTATAAACATTTTATTTCGGGGCGTTTAGGGTTTTGTTCGGGCCGTTTTACGTTTTTTCTCCTCTGCGTAAAAAAATTTGGCTGGCGTTTCATCTTCTGGGGGAATTACTTTCTTTCGGCTCTATCTATCTAAACTAAACCATCTATCTATTTCTCTTTCTTTTCTCTTTCTTCTCTTCTCCTTCTCTTTTTCCCCTTTTTCTCTCTCTCTCTTTCTCTCTTTTTTCTCCCCTTTTTCTCTTTTCTCTTCTCTCTCTCTCTTTTTCTCTCCTCTCTCCCTCTCCCTTTTCTCTCCCTCTCCTTTCCCCCTCCCCTCCGTTTCCTCTTTACTTAATCGCAATGTCACAATACAAATTTTCATACCTTATAAAAAAAACATCCCATGAAACTACCACACACAAACACACACACACATAAACCACCACACACCCACCACACACACACACACACAAACACACAACACACACACACACACACAACCACACACACACACACACAAACCAACTCAAACACTCCAAACACACACACACACAACACACACACACCCACAAACACACACACACACCCCACACACACACCCCACAACGACCAAAACAAAACCTTATAATACCAAATAAATCCCGCCCCGATGTATGCCGACGCACGCGAAACAAACAGCATAGAAAATTTTGAGTAATGACTTGCTTGGTCGATATTCATTTAATGTTTGCGGGGGAAGGGTGACTATGAAATTTGGCACAATTTTAAGCAATAGTGATGCAGTTCTCCATTCTCTCCTCTCCTCTCTCTTCTCTCTCTCTCTCTCTCTCTCTCTCTCTCTTCTCTCTTCTCTCTCTCTCTCTCTCTCTCTCTCTCATCTTCCTTCCTCTCTCTTTCTACACTTCTTTTTCTCTCTCTCTCTTTCTTTCTTCTCTCCTCTCTCTCTTTTCTTTCTTCCTCTCTTCTCTCTCTCTTCTCTTTCTTCTCTCTCTCTTCTCTCTCTCTCTCTCTCTCTCTTCTCTCTCTTTTCTCTCTCTCTCTCTTTCTATCTATCATTATCTCTATCTCTTTCCTAGTCTCTCCTCTCTCTCTCTCTTCCCTTTCCTCTCGCTTCTTTCTTCCTCTTTCTCTCTCTTTCTTTCTTATAGTCCCAGGGTCAGTCGCATGACCTTTTCGCGTGTCATGACCTGCGTGAATCATACGGGTGATGACAGGTAAGGGGCGAGGGGGGGGGGGGGAGTGGATAGGGGGGGAGGGAACATGGGGAGAGGGGGAGATAGATAGATAGATGGAGAGAGAGAGAGAGGGAATGTCAATAATAATAAGTATTACAATAGTAATATTCAAAATAACAATAATAATAAGTATTATAATAGTAATATTCATAATAACAATAATAATACGTATTATAATAGTAATATTCATAATAACAATAATAACAACAACAATACACAATACCACAAAATCAACATAAACAAAAACAAGTAAATAAAAAACCTTAAAAAAAAAAAACACAAAACAAGAGACAAACTGATGCTTTCCCGCCCCCCCATCCCCACCCCCCCCTTTCCTTCTAACTCCAGACGTCGGACGTTGCACATAAATCAGTGCTCGGGGTTGGCCAAGGCACTTAGACCGAGTGAGGGATTAGCGTTTCGGCCAATTGGGGACTAAGCGACGTCCTATATAAAACTCTGACTAACCAATATTTCCCCCAATTTTTATTTTATTTCCTTTTCTCGGTCCCTCTGCGCACACCAAATGAAATTGGGACAAAATAAGGGGGGCGAGTGGGGAGAACGCGGGGCCCCCGCTCTCGACAAACCCCAATTAATTCGTAATGGGGCCCGGATTACGGAGGACGTGTCTTTGCGGGGGAGATTATGAAGAAGGAGGAGGGAGAAGGGAAGGAGGAGGAGAAGGAGGAGGAGGAGGAGAAGAGAAGAAGAGGGAGAAGGAGAAGAAGAAGTAGAAAAAGATGAAGATGAAGGCTCCTATGCTCGGTGTTGGTCGGTGGGGGAGGAGTGGGGGGAGGGTAGGGACTGTCATTTTTCTCTTCTCTCTCTCTCTCTCTCTCTCTCTCTCTCTCTCTCTCTCTCTCTCTCTCTCTCTCTCTCTCTCTCTCTCTCTCTCTCTTGTTTGTTTTATCTCTCTCCTCCCCCTCTCTCTCTCTCTCTCCTCCCCCCCCCCCTCTCTCTCTCTCTCTCTCTCTCTCTCTCTCTCTCTCTCTCTCTCTCTCTCTCTCTCTCTCTCTCTCTCTCTCTCTCTCTCTCACTTATTTTCTCTCTCTCTTAAGTAAAGGCTATGAAGATGCAGATATGACTTCAAGTTAACAGAATGCACGACCTTCTGATGAGATGCGTCGGGCGTAGGAAGGGAATATAGCGATAGGACGACGGAGGGGAAATAGAAGCAAATACGTTTTACATACTTGGGGGGGGGGGGGGGTTATGACGCAAAATAAAGATGGATGAAAAAAAAATATATATGTATATATAAATACATATAGGTATATGTATATATATATATATATATATATATATATATATATACATACATATATACACACACACACACACAAGAATATGAATATCTCTTCCTTTTTCTCTCTCTCTTCTCTACCCTTCCCTTTTCTTCTCTTCTCTTTTCTTCTCTTCTCTCTCTTTCCTCTTTATCTCTCTCTTTCTCTCTGTCTCTATCATACTCTTCCCAACCTTCCTTCTTCCTTCTTCTTTCTTTTCCACACCTGCATCCATCTTTTCTTCATATCCCTACTTCGCCTCACCTTTCTTCCTTTCAATCTGCCTGCCTGTTTCTTTCTCCCTCTCTCCCCCCCCCCCTCTCTCTCTCTCTCTCTCTCTCTCTCTCTCTCTCTATATATATATATATATATATATATATATATGTATATATATATATATATATATATATATATCCATATCTATATGCATCTATATATTTGTAACTCTATCTCTCTATCTCTATCTTTCTATCTTTCTATCTTTCCCTTTCTATCTTTCTCCTCTCCTCCCTCACCCTCCCTCTCCCTCGCCCTTGATATCTCCCCCCCCCCTCCCCTCCCCCCCTCCCCCCAATGTCGATAGGACTTCGACACGTGCATCTTTTCTATCCATCAGAGGGGGGGGAGGAGGAGGGGGAGAGGAGGGGAAGGGGAGAGGGGGAGGGGGAGAAAACAGCTGTAAATTCAACTTCCAACTTATGGCCATCGTGTTATCACTTTAACCACAGGATCGTGCGCAGACCAGCCCTAAAACCGGCTATTAGTGCGCAGGTTCGAGAGATCAAGAGATAAGACTATTACATCCTTGGCGAGAGAGGGAGAGGGAGAGAGAGAGAGAGAGAGAGAGGGAGAGAGGGAGAGGGAGAGGGAGAGAGAGGGTTGGAGGGCTGAGAGTGGGGAGGGATACCTTTATGCACCTTGGAACGTGTGATTTTGGACATGCATCGACGGGGAGAGGAGGGGGTGGGGGGTAGGTGGAGAGATGGACTGATAAATAGATGGAGGTGAGAGGCATAGCGATAAAAGGAGGGGGGTGGGGGGAGGATGATAAAGAGGAGGGGGAAGGAGGAAGGATGGTAAAGGGGTGGAGGGAGGAGGGAAGTGATAAAAAGGTGGAGGGAGGAGGGAGGATGATAATGAGGAGGGGAGGGGGAGGGGGAGGATAATGAACAGGCGGAGGGGGAGGGAGAATGATGATAAAGAGGACGGGGAAGAGGAAGGGCGATAAAGAGATGAAGGGGGAGGAGGGAAAGAGAACCGTGGATCAGATGTAGATAAACAGGTAGATAATGAGAAAGAGAAAGAGGCTGAAAGGTAGATAGAGAGAGTGTGTGTGTGAGAGAGAGAGAGAGAGAGAGAGAGAGAGAGAGAGAGAGAGAGAGAGAGAGAGAGAGAGAGAGAGAGAGAGAGAGAGAGGGAGAGAGAGAGAGACAGAGAGAGAGACAGAGAGAGACAGAGACAGAGAGAGACAAATAGAGAATGAGACAGAATGAGAGAGAAAGAGAAAGAAAGAAAGAAAGAAAGAAAGAAAGAAAAAAAAGAAAGAAAGAAAGAAAAAAAAGAAAGAAAGAAAGAGAGAGAGAAAGAAAGAAAGAAAGAAAGAAAGAAGAGAGAGAGAGAGAGCGACAGCCAGACACGCAGGGAAGAGAAATAGGGTCGAAGAGATAAATAAACAGGACAGTGGACAGACCCGACCAGAAGCATCACGCAATATTGTAACTTGCACAATCAATATAGGGGAAAAAATAACTACTATGTAAACATTAGTGAGAGAGAGAGAGATAGAGAGAGAGAGAGAGAGAGAGAGAGAGCACGCTCCTCCCCACCGCCTATTTCCCTCTTTTCCTCCTCTCCTTTCATCTTTCTACCTCTTCCTCCCATCTTTTTTTCTCCATCTCCCTCTTCGCTCAACCCTTCCACACCCCCTTCCTCCCCCTCACTCAGAACGTCCCTACCTTACCCCCTCCCCTTCCCTCCCTCCCCAGCCTCACCCTTACACCCACACCTAACCCCTTACCCTTAGCCACCCTTCCCCTACCCTTCCCCACCCCTCCCCTCCTCTCCCTTAAGTTCCCCACCCTAACAAACCCACTTCCCCAACCCCCCCCCTAATCCCCAACCTTACCCCCTCCATCCCCATAACCCCTTATTCAATTACCCCCCCCCCCCCTCCCCTGCGAACTACTGTGGACAACGTATTAAAACAAAAAAAACAGAACGAAAAAACAAAAAGAAAAACGTTTGCTCATCCACAAGGTCCTTAAACGTGTTTTTTGTTTTTTTTTTTTTTTTTTTTTTTTTTGTTTTTTACTTCGAAAGGATAAAACGAAGAAATTCGAAAGGAAAATTATACGAATTTAAGTTAAAAGGCAATCCCTGTGGTGTTTTTTTTTCTGATTTTTGTTTTCTTTTTTTTCCTGTGGCACTAATCAACAGTTGGACCGGAAGTCAATAATGATAAGAGTGTAAGGTTGATAAAGACTTTTTTTTTTTTAATCTCCTTTTTTGGGGTGGAGGTGAGGGTAGGTTGGGGGGGAGGGGGAGGTAGTAGGAAGAGGTGGAGGTAGAGATGGGAGGAGGTGGAGGTAGGGGGTGGAGGTGGGGGGGAGATGGGGAGAGGAGGTAGAGGGGAGGAGGTAGAGATGGGGGTAGGTGGAGGTGAGGGGGAGGTGGAGGTGAGGGGTAGGTGGAGGTGAGGGGAAGGGGGAGATGAGGTGGAGGTGAGGGGGAGGTAGAGGTGGGGGGGAGGAGAGGGGAGGAGGAGGGGGAGGAGGATAACGTCGAGGGAAATTATTATATCAATAAGAAGCCCCCGAGAAGGAAAGGAACCGGACTCTGCTCCGATGTGGAAAACGGAGCTTCGCTTTTCCCTTTTTATCAGGATTTATCGCTGTCTACTTCATTTATTTGTTATTTGTTTCTATTTTGATGGAGGTGGGGGGTGCACGCAGGCGCAAACACACATACATACACACACATACACAGACATACATACATACATACATACACACACACATGTACACACACACACACACACACGCACACACACACACACACACACACACACACACAACACACACACAAACACACACACACACACAAACACACACACAGATGTACACATGTACAAAATATATCTCGTGTTTGTATGCGATGTTCCGGGAGTATATGAATGAACGATGTTTTATCGTCATGCAAGTGGAGGGGACACACACGCACATGTACACACGCACATGTACACACGCACTCAGAATACAGACAGATGGACATACAGTTTACATGCGCACAAACAAACATACAGACGTTTACACACAGACAGACACACGCATGTACACATACACCCACACAAACATGTAAACGTACACATATATTTATTCATATACCCGCAGCCAAATACGCACACGTACCTAAGAACAATTAACACGCCAGAAGCAGACACACACACGCACACACACACGCACATACACACGCACACAACCGCACGTAGACATATGGCGTTAACTGCAATTTTGATATAATTAAGATCGGTAAAATGTTTACCACGACAGGATAATTATGATGATGATGTTGATGGTGATGGTGATGATGATGATGGTGATAATGATGATGGTGATGATGATGATGGTGATGATGATGATGATGGTGATGATGATAATGATGATGATGATGATGGTGATGATGATGATGGTGATGATGGTGATGATGATGATGATGATGATGATGGTGATGATGATGGTGATGATGATGGGGAAATCATAGTGAAAATGAAAGGAGGCAGATGAAGGGAGGTAGAGAAAATGAAGAAAGACGGAAGAAGAAAAAAAGAGAAGGTGAGGAGGAGGAAACAAGGAAAGGAAGCATCAGACAGACAATGAGAACGAAGATACGGGCAAAAAGGAATAGGAGTAAGAAGAGGAATGAAAGAAGAGAAAAAAAAAG
>NC_061836.1:7865723-7875723 GCF_019202785.1 Penaeus chinensis
CTCTCTCTTTCTTTTTGTTTTGTTTTTTTTGGTTTTTGTTTTGTTTTCGCATATTCTTTTTTCTTTTCCTTCTTTATTGTGGTCATTATTATTTTGTTTTCTTAATATCATCATTATTAAAACTATTATTGTTTTTTTTTTTACCAATATTATAGTAATAATGATATTTATTACAGTTTTGATTACTGTTTTCTCATTATTATTATTGCTTCTATTATCATGATTATTATTACGATTATTACTATAACCAAAATTATTAATTAACATTATCATTACTATCGTTATTATTATTATTATTATTATTAATATTATTATTATTATTGTTATTTTTATTATTATCATTATCATTATCATTATCATTATCATTATCATTATCATTATCATTATCATTATCATTGTCATTGTCATTGTCATTGTCATTGTCATTGTCATTGTCATTATCATTATCATTATTATTATTATTATTATTATTATTATTATAATTATAATTATAATTATTATTATTATTATCATTATCATCATTATCATTATTATCATTATAGCTATTATTACCATTATCTATTATCATTATCATTATTCTCATTATCTTTATTGGTAGCATTACAATTATCACTGTTATCGGTATCATCAACGTTATTTGTATTATCATTATCATCATCGTCATTTTCAATCATTATCATTATATCATCATTATGATAATGATAATTATTATTAATATGATTTTTAGTTATTATCATTATTTTTTTACTACCATTATTATTATCATTAATGTTGTGGCTTTTGTGTTTATTATCTTTATTATTCTTATAATTACTATCATTATCACGATCATTATTTCACTATTATCAATGCAAATATCATCATTAACATTAACATTATTTAGCCTTTGATAACACTTAATAGAACATAATCATTAATACTAATAATAATAAAAAAAAAATAATAATGATAAAAATAAAAATAATGAAAATGATGATACAGAAATGATAGTAAAGATGAGGATGATAATGAGGGTAACAATTATGAGAGTAATTACGATAATGATAGGAATGATAATGATAGCATAATAATAACAAAATTTATAGAGACAGTCTTGATTACGATAATGAAGATGGGGACGATACTAATGCAACAAAAATATTGCAATAATAGGAATAAGAATGGCTTTGCTGAAGAGATTACTGCTAGAATCATTATCATCATAATTACTATTACTGTTACTACTTCTGGTTAGCAATATTACAATCATTACTACTACTGTTACTGTTATTACTATCATCACTACTACTATTACTGTTACTATTAGCACTACTACTACTACTACTATTACTATTACTACTACTACTACTACTACTACTGCTACTATTATTACTACTACTACTACTACCAATACTACCACTACAGCTACTACTATTACTACTACTATTACCTCTACTACTGCATCTACTACTTCTTCTACTACTCCTACAGCTATCACCCCTACTACTAATAATAATAACAACGATGCTAATGACAGTAGTAACGACAAGGAAAGAATCGCAGTAATGATAATTCTAAATAGCCCTAAAAAAACGTCACAGAATCGCTTAACCTCCGTATTTTCTGCGTAAATTTCATCCATGACCCATTCTTGTGATTTAACTCCACCTGCCTATGATTAGCAGCGTCCACCACAGCCCCCCCCCCCCCTGGCACGATCCACCTGCTACTCCCCCCCCCCCACCCCCCTCCCCCTTCCCCCCTCCCCCCCGCTTCCACATAGCTGATGAATGGCCAGGGGACGACGTCGAAATAACCACCTTTATGGCGCAAGCACCGAGGGGTGTTATTTGCATGTCCCCCTCTTTTCCTTCCCCTTCTCCTGGTTGTGTTCTCGCTCCTCCTGCTGATAATCTTCTTCTTCTTCTTCTTCTTCTTCTTCTTTTTCTTCTTCTTTTTCATCTTCTTTTTCCTCTTCTTTTTCTTCTTCTTTATGTTCTTCTTCTTCATCATCATCATCTTCTTTTTCTTCTTTTTCTCCCCACTTCATTCCATCCCCTCTACCCGATCCGAAATCCCCCCTCCCCCCCGCAAAAAAAAAACAAAAACACGATTCCTCCACGACTCGACACCCCCCCCCCCTCCCTCCGACCCGATTCCCCGACCGGCCTCCCCCCCCCCCCGTACGCGACCCCCTCCCTCCTCCCCCTCCCTACCCCCTTAACCCCCCTCCCCCTAGACCGGACAATCTTGCGTAAACAACAATAACACAAAGCTAGTTTTCAGGACGTGACAAACAGCGTGTTCCAACATCTCGTGATGATTGCCTCCCCTTCCCCCCTCCCTTCTTCCCCTCTTCCCCTCTTCCCCTCTTCCCCTCTTCCTTCCCCCTTCCCCCCTCCCCCTCTTTACCCCTTTCTCAACACCCTCTCACCCCAACTTCCTTTCCCCTCGCTCATCCAGACCCCTCACTCCCCTTCCTCTATTCACCCTCCTCCTTGTGTTCTAATTAAATGAATGAACACACGAGCCAATTACCACGTATGTCATTTTAGCACCCAACAACAAAAGCACGAGGTCGTAATTGGCTGGGATAATTGAAAACCTGCGAGCAAGGACGACCCAGGTGCTTGCTGCCGTTACGGGCGACGGGCGGGTTGGGCGAAGCAAGGACGATCGACCTTACGGACGCCCTTAGCATCCCCGAGTGACCGGCGCCATGATTGTAAGCTAATGAACACGAATGTGCCTTTACATCCATGGGTGTCATGCAACGACCAGAGACTGTCAGGCACAATCATGATTACCGGCGTCGTCCCTGGAATCGAGGGAGAAAGTACGACTACGCGACGACCGGGTGAGAAAAGTGGTATATGAGGGGCCACGTTGTAGTTAAGGGCGTAAGTAAACTCTTTACGCACGACACAAATTTCAGGTTGGGGAACAAGGACGGATAAATTGGAATTATCGCTAAAAATAGAATGCGCAAAATCACTCCTGCTTCTTTTTTTTTCTTTTTTTTTTTTCTTTCTTTCTTTTTGAAACACGACTTTCTTCCGTGTTTCGATATACTTAATTCGATAATTTATTAGAGATGAAGTGGCGACATATTGCGCAAAATTATACCTTTTTTTTTTGGGGGGGGGGTATAGGTTCTCAGCTGAACTTTTATATACATTTTTCTTTCTCCTCTTCCTCTTTTCAATCTGTCTGTCTGTCTGTCTCCCTGTCTGTCTGTCTGTCACCCTCCCAACATTTTCATCTTCCTCCTCCCCCCCTCTCTCCCTTTCCCTCCCCCCTCTCTCACCCTTTCTCTCTCCCATTCCCTCCCCCTCCTCCCTCTCACCCTTTCCCTCCCCCTCCCCCTTCCCCCCTCTCACCCTTTCCCTCCCCCTCCCCCTTCCCTCCTCTCACTCTTTCCCTCCCCCTCCCCCTCCCCCTTGCCTCCTCTCTCCCTTTCCCTCCCTCCTCCCTCCTCTCCCCCTCTCACCCTTTTCCTACCTCCTCCCTCCTCCCCCTCTCACCCTTTCCCTCCCTCCTCCCTCCTCCCCCTCTCACCCTTTTCCTCCCTCCTCCCTACTCTCCCCCTCTCACCCTTTTCCTCCCTCCCTCCCTCCCCTCCATCTCCCCCTCTCACCCTTTCCCTCCTTCGTCCCCCCTCCCCCCTCTCACCCTTTCTCTCCCTCCCTCCCTCCATCTCCCTCCCTTCAAAGTAACTCCAACGAGCTGCCAAGGGGACCACACTGGCGACTTCGCGCGGCGTGAACGGAAGCCAGGAGACGCACGCGAGAACAAGACATTACCTCGCTCATCATCGCCTGTGACAGGGTAATGTGGTATTATTTTCCTTGCGGAGAGCCTTAACGGGGAGATCGTCGGACAGAGAGGCACCCGTACGTACACATATACGTACATACATACATGCGCGTGTCTATGTACGCACGCACGCAAGGATACTCGTGCATATTCACACATGTGCGAGAGATAGGAGATCCTGTGCAATTATACACTTCAGGTATGTGGACATACACACGTATATATGTATGTCTGATATATTTAATACATACATAATGATAGACTTGCAGATACACAACATACTCGAAAGACAGTAGATTTATCATACTCAAACACACATACGCACACAGATGCAAACATAATCACACCCACACAAACAGTCACAATCACACACAGAGATACATCCACACACAAAAATCGACGCAAGCAAATACCGTGACTGTCCCATGCAAAGACAAACCAAGGATTTTGTTTGTGTGTGTGTGTGTGTGTGTGTGTGTGTGTGTGTGTGTGTGTGTGTGTGTGTGTGTATGTGTGTGTGTGTGTGTGTGCGCGCGCTCTTGCGTACGAAATCTTGCAACAACAGCAAAAATCAACAACGAATCTCGCAGTCTTCACCCGCGTCAACCTTGCAATGTAGCATCGAACGCCTCCACTTGACCGTGCAACACGAAGGAGCGTTGCCGGGAAAAAAGGAGGATATTTCTGTAACATCATTGATAACAAGAACGCAATCGAAGTTTTCCCACTCGTCGAGATCCTGTTTCTATGAATTATCCAGTTGCGAAATCAGTGCATCTGGCGAACGCTTTTCCCGTGTTGGCAAGGGGAAGCTCTGGTCAGTGAAAGAAAGCTGGTTGCTTTTCTTCCCCTTACTCTTGCCTCTCTTCTTCTTCTTCTTTTTATTTTTTTTCTTCTTCTCGTTCTTCTTCTTCTTCTTCTTCTCCTTTTTCTTTTTCTTCTTCCCATTCTTCTTCTTCTTCTCCTTTTTCCTCTTCCTTTTGCTTTTCCTCTTCCTCTTCCTTTTGCTTTTCCTCTTCCTCTTCCTTTTGCTTTTCCTCTTCCTCTTCCTCTTCTTGCTCTTGCTCTTCCTCTCTTTCTTCTTCTCTTCACTCTATGTTTAGTTATCATTTGTTAAATGTGTTGAAAAGCTTCATTTGCGAGAGGAATTTCTATTATGTATGTATATATATATATACATATATGTATATATATATATGTATATATATATATGTATATATATTTGTATATATATATATATTGTGATTGATTCATGCTGATATATTCTTATTTTTCTTTGATTATTTGCTCTTTTTCTGTCTATCTCGCTTTCTTTCTCTTGCTTTCTTTCTGTCCCCCCCCCCCCCCTCTCTCTCTCTCTCTCTCTCTCTCTCTCTCTCTCTCTCTCTCTCTCTCTCTCTCTCTCTCTCTCTCTTCTCTCTCCATCCTTTAGCAGGACGTTTCCATTTGACAAGAATCTCAAAAGAATTCTTACTCCACTTTCATTCCACTTTTCATCTCATTCTGCTTCCACATCTCTCCACCTCTTCCACTTATCAAAATGTAATCCTAACTCTCTCCACTCTGCCTCTCCAGTACACCCACCCACTTATCCACCCTTCCTCAATCCGTCCACCCAGTCATCCACCCTTCCTCGGTCCACTAATCCACGCATCCACCTCCCTTTTCATCCCCTTACTCATCCCTTCTCCACTTCACCCGCCCAGGTATCCACATCCTCCTCAATCCACCCAGCCACTTAGCGACCCCTTCGCTAACCTACTCATCCAGCGCCTCAATCATCTCACCCACCCACTTCTTCACCCGCCCACCTCTTCAATCCGCTCACTCATCCATCCCTTGACCCACTCACCCGCCTATCCGTTAACCCACCCACCCATTCCTTCACCCACCCACCCCTTTACCCATCCAATGCCTCCATCCACCCACCCACCCCTTCACTCATCCACCCCTTTACCCACCCTGTGCCTCAACCCACCCACCCACCCCCTCAATCCGCTCACCCACCCACCCTTCATCCACCCACCCACCCCTTCACCCACCCACCCACCCCTTCACCCACCCACCCACCCGCCCACCCTCTCCCCCGCACATACCTCCTCCCGGTACGACACCCTCCTGGCGTCTGGCCGTCATAGCACTCTCTTCCGCCCCGTATTTCATCTTCAAATTAGAGCTCTTAACCCTATCTCCAGGTCTCAACCCCACCCCTAACCCCCCAATACCCCCCTTCCTTATCCGTAGGTAACCCCTACTTGCCTTCTTACACCCTCCTTCTTCTCCCCCCCCCCCCTCTTTATCCCTACTGTGTACCCTCTCCCCTCCCCCCTCCCCCTAAGGTAACCTCCTTCCCCCTCCCTCTTCTACCTTTCTCCCTTCCCTCACCCCCTCCCTCATGCTCTAACCTCCAACCCTTACCTTTAAACCCCTACCCCTACCCATAATCCTTACCCCAACCACCCATACTCCCCAAAACCCTTTACCTACCCCCCCCCACCCCAACCCCACGAGACGCTTATCCTAAATCCGCACCAGTCCGCCCACGCGCCCACATCTCCTCCCCTCCCTCCCTCCCTCCTCCCCCTCTCCCCTCCCCCTGTGGCCGCCCCCGAGGAGCTTACGGGCGTCCGGCTGCGTCTACCGGTCCCAAGGCAAATTGGCGGTCCAGGGGGTAAGGTGACGCGCCGCCCAGAAACATCGCCGAGCTCTCAGACCCGGAGAGAGGGGGACGGGCACCGCCGACGTCGGGAGGGAAGGTTCAAGCCGGGGGTCGGAGGCGCGGGGCGTATCGACAGGTGAGAGACACCAGAGGGCGGGTTTGTGTTTGTTTGTGTTTGCTTGTGTTTGTTTGTGTTTGTTTATTTATTTGTGTGAGTTTGTGTTTGTTTATTTGTTTGTGTGTTTGTTTTGTGTTTGTGTGAAGCGTGGCAAGGGGAAGGGAGGGAGGAAGAGAAAGGGGTGATTGTTGCAAGATGGGAGATGGAGAATACGAAAATAGGAGATAAAATAGCAGAAAGGAAGAAAGGATAAAAAAGAGAAGTAGAACAGGGATACAAGAAACAAAATAATAAAAATAGAATAACGCATATACGCAGAACAACAAATAACAGAATAGAGAAGAAGAGAGAGAGAAAAAGAAGAAAGATAAAATGTACATTTTTAAAAATATACAAATATATACAAACGAAGAACAAATGACAGACGAAAGAGCACTGCCCGATAATTTTTGCAAGGGACCGCAGAGACGACGAAGGAGAATAAAGGAAGATATGGATAATAGGAGAATAGGTTTACCCTTAACTAGTTTGCCTTGATTGGTTTACCTTGGAACGCCTCAAAGGGTGGAAGGAGGCGAGGACAAAGGTAAGAAGGTAAGAAAGGAAGGTAAGGAGGATAGGAGGTAAGGAGGAGACGAGAAATACCTTAGGGTAAGAGAAAGGATCTTTTTTTTTGAAGAAAGGGTTCAAATTGTGGGAGATGAAGGGGGGATGAAGGGAAGGGCGAGAGGGGGGGGGGAGAATTTACCTAAAAGGGAAGGGGAAACATACAAGAGGAGCGGGACTTGGCAACCGAGAAGAATGGGTTTAGGCAGAGGCAATAACACACAAGAAATGACCTTTGTAAGATCTGAGTATACATAAAGAAACTGACCTTACACGGGAGGAATTTATTTCTTAAGGGTTAAAGACCTTTTATACGGCGGCTGAAGTTACGAGATGTATTGAGCTGGAGGGACTCGGTTACCTGGGGGGGGGGGAAGGGGGGGTGGGGGGCGAAAGGGGGGGGAGGGGGGGTGGCGGTGCGCTTCTCGCGGGATTCTAGATCAAACTCAAGGCTAGAGAATCTTTGGTCTTATTTTATATTCTTTGGTCTTCTCATTCATTATTTTTATTCTAATTATCATCATCATCATCATCCTCATCATAATCATCATTATTATTCTACTACTTCTTATTCTTCCTTTTCTTCTTTTGCTGCTACCTATACACTATTATTACTTTTTATTTTACTTTTTCTTTCTTCTACTCTCTCATATTTTTCTCTCATTTATCAATCCCTTCTCATCCTGCTGTCTTATCTTCTTCTTTATTTATCTAATCATTATTCTTTCTCTCTTTCTCCTTCTTCGACATCTCCTCTCACGCCTTTTCTCCTTTTCATTAAAGACGAAACTCAAAATTGACGTGGCGCCCTTACCTGCCCCCAACCCCTTAGTCATAATCCCACAGAAAATCCCTAAGTTAAAAGGGTAATCAGCCAAGCCAAACATCCCTGTCAGATGGAAGGCCCAAGCATCCCCCCAGCACTTTGTTTTCCAGCCGAGATTTTCATTCGGATAAAACAGTCGGATCGAGTTTTTAAAAAACCGACGCAAGTTCGAGCGCCGATTTCGCCCCATGTTGGAGGGAGGTGTTCGAGCGCTGCGGGGGAGCGAGCAGGCCGGACCCACCCTAACATTACACTCTGGTAACAAGTGGGTACCTCCGACCCCCGCTGGCTGCGCCCCCCAGTGCGATACACCCCCCTCCCCTCTGTCTCTCTCTACCCTCCCCTCCCCCCCCACCTCCTGGCTTCCATCTCTACCCCCTTCTCCCTCCCCCTTCTCTACCCCCTTCACCTGCCGACTTCTCCGGACACAAAGGTAGAAGGAACTTGTGTTTTCTTGTCTCTGTAGTGGTCTAGTGACCCTACCAGCATCGTTTTATGGAAGAAAACTTAGCAAGGCCTATGATATATATTTTGTGATTCTCTCAAACACATTTAATCTCCTCTTCTCTCTCTCTCTCTCTCTCTCTCTCTCTCTCTCTCTCTCTCTCTCTCTCTCTCTCTCTCTCTCTCTCTCTCTCTCTCTCTCTCTCTCTCTCCCTCCTTCTTTTCTATTCTCCGCTGTTTCTTCCTATCGCCACACGCTTCCCCACCTCCTTCTTCCTCCTATCCTCCTTTCCACCCTCCCTTCTCTCCTTCCTCCATCCTTCCTTCTCCCCTACCGCGTCCTCCCCTCTATCATCCCTCCACCCTCCCCTCCCCTCTTCCTCCCCCCTCCCCCTTGTCCGCATCCTACATACCTCCTCCAGTTTATGATGATGCAGTAGGTGGTACCGTCCGTAAGTAGGAGATCTGTGGTACCTTGAGGCTTGGTTTGGGTAGGGAGGGGGAGGGGAGGCAGAACTGGAGGGGGAAGGGAAGAGGGGAAGGGAGGGAGAACTTGAGGGGGAGGGGAGGGAGAACTGGATGTGGAAGGGAAGAGGGGAAGGGAGGGAGAACTTGAGGGGGAGGGGAGGGAGAACTAGAGGGGGAGGGCAAGGGGGAAGGGAGGGAGAACTGGAGGGGAGAGGGGAAAGTAAGCAGGAGGGGGAATAGGTGAGGGGAGAGGAAAGAAAACCAGTAGAGAGGAGGGAAGTAGGGGAAGGGCTGACGGAGGGATGAGGTTGGGGAAACGAAAGGGGGATAAAGAAAACGATAACTAGAGAAAACAGAGTAGATAATAACAGGACGAAGAGAAGTTGGAGGCGATTGCACAGATAGACTGATTTAAATCATTATATACAGGTATATGTGTCGGTACTTATGTGTATAATATCCCCCTGTAGGCTATTTGTGATGCTCAGATTTCTAATCTTTCTGTCTCTCTTTCCTCCTTCTCTTATTCCTTTCTCTTCCCCCTCCTCTCTTTTCATTCTTCCTCTTCCTATTCCTCCTTCTCCTCTTCATCCCTTTCTTCCTCGTCCTCATCCTTATCATCATCCGTTTCTTCCTCTCAATCTCCTCCTCCTATCTCTCCTCCTTCATTTCCCTTTTCCGCCTGCTTCTCTTCCCCTTCCTCTTCCTCCACCTCCACCCACTCCTTTTCTTCCTCCTCCCTCTCCATTTTCTCGATCTCTCCTTTTTCACCCCCTCCTCCCCCCCTTCCCTCCTCCCCCTCCCCCTCCCCTCCGTCACCTCTTCGGCCTCTTCCTCCTCCTCCTCCTCCTCCTCCTCCTCCTCCTCCTTCCCTTCCTCCTCCTCGTCCCCCTCCCCCTCCTCCTCCTGCTCCTCCCCTTCCTCCTCTTTTACCCCCTCCTCCTCCCCCTTCCTCTCCTCCTCCTCCTCCCCCTTCCCCTCCTCCACCCCTTCCCCCTCCTCCACCCCTTCCCCCTCCTCCTATTCCTCCTCCTCCTTCTTCGTCATTACTCAAACACATCATTCCTCGGGTATGAATCGCGCT
>NC_061836.1:7883223-7890723 GCF_019202785.1 Penaeus chinensis
CTTCCTCCTCTCCTCCCTCCTTCTCCCTGCCCCTTCCTTTATCTCCTTATCTCTCTACCCCCACCTCACCTCTCTCTCCCATTTTCCCCTCGGCCTGGTATCCTCCTTTACCCTCCCTCCCCCTTTTCTCCCCTTCGTGTATTGTGTCTCAATCCTCCCAGCTTCTGCTAAGCGGAGAAGCAAAACATCCGTATGGAACAATGACGTCATTACACCGTACTTCACAAATCGCTGTTGAGACTCGATCGCCTTATGACTGATCTCTCTTCCGCTGTGTCACTTCCTCCCTCGGGCTATAATCCTATCATTATCTTATAGGAAATAAGGCGAGAGAGAGAGAGAGAGAGGTGGAAGGGGGATAGAAATAGACACACACACACACACACGTACACGCGCACACACACACACACAACACACACACACACACACACACACACACACACACACACACACACACACACACACACATATACATACATAATATATATATATATATATATATATATATATATATATATATATCAACCGTCTTCTCAAGATTAAAATTTTTTACCTGTCGGCCGCTAACCTGGTTTTCCAAGAACCCTGCGCCCAAGTAATTGCCGAATGTGCACTGACTATCAACTTTTCCCTAAATGCTTCGTTCAACAGAAGCCCTTAGGCCGGACGGAGAGAGACGTCGCTAGGTTGCAGCTCCTTGGCGAAAACTTGTGCGACATTGCTCGTAACGTCCAGCTCGCCAGGGATAATAATCAGTGTATGTATTACATTACTTATTCAGTATTCTCAAGCAAAACCTCACCACTACGCCATTTAAAGGGAACAGAAGTAGGGCGAGAGAGAGAGGGGGGGAGGAAGGGGGAGGGGGAGGGAGGGTGGAAGGGGAGGGAGGGAGAGAGGGAGGGAGGGAGGGAGAGAGAGAGAGAGAGAGATAGAGAGATAGAGAGAGAGAGAGAGAGAGAGAGAGGGGGGGGGGGAGAAAGAGAGAGAGAGGGGGGGGGGGAAAGGCAGTGGAAGTGATAGAGAGAGAGAGAGAGAGAGACAGAGAGAGAGAGAGAGAGAGAGAGAGAGAGAGAGAGAGAGAGAAAGAGCGAGAGAGAGAGAGAGTCAGGGAGACAGACAGACAGACAGACAGACACAGACAATGACAGACAGAGACAGACAGACAGTAAGAGTGTATAGACTTTTGAAAGTGGACAAATAACGAATGGAAAAGTGGAGAGGGGAAAGGAATTAACGGGGGGGGGGGGATTGAGGAGAAGGAAAACGAACCATCCAATGTTAATATTTAATGATGCTAATAGACCTTAGAAAGTCTTGGTACAATGAAGAAAAAATAAACAAAAATAAGAAATTGGGGGGAGAGAGGGGGGGAGGGGAGGGGGGAGGGGGAGGAGGGTCAATATAGCGTTCAGCTTTCGAACTTGCAGCAAATATGTCTAACTTTCGATAGATATTGGGATAGATCGACAGAGACTCGCATCTAGACAATCTTAATAGTGATGATATTTATGTTGATCACGGCATTAGAGATAACAAAGAGTAATTAAAATAATAATGAACGCGAGAAAAAAAAATCATAACTGTAATGATGCTAATTAATGATTTTCGTCACTAATGTAATGAGAATCTTTAATTAGTATCATTACACTAGTTATCATTATCACAATTACCATGAGTAATACAATATATTTTTAGTGCAAATGACAGTACTGGCGATACTTATAATGACAAAAATATGAATAATGACAATACAATATGTTTAATGACACTTACCTTAATAACCGTAATGATGACGATGATAATGATACGAATAAGAAAAATAACGAAATTAATTTATGATGATAATAAGAATGATAGCAATAATGATATCGATAGTAAGGTTTGGAAGGAGAGCAGTTACAGTAATGATAACGAGGCTGAAAAGAATGATAATGATGACAATAATAAATACGAGGAAAAACGATGTTGATAATAAAATGATAATCCTAAAAAATAACAAGGATGATAACGGTAATGATGATGATGATGATGATGATAACAATGATGATAATAACAATAGTAATAACTATAGTATAATGATAATGACAATAACACTAATGTTAATGATGATGATGACAATAATAATAATGATAAAAGAAATATTACTAATACTTATACAAATACTAAAAAATAGAATACCGTTAATAATATTAATACGAATTATGTAAATGACTTGGCAGATTTCACAAAACGCAGACGGCAAACAAACAATAACAAAAACACATTTACAAATAATCCCTTTCATTAACATTCAGACGTCGCTCTCCTCCCTTTCAGAAAGAAAATAAAAAATAAGAGAATTAAAAATAATATTAAGCTCATGACTAAGTGTCGACAACCTAAAAACATCTCTCAAATTAATCCATTTAATCACCTTTAACATTTTTCTCTCTCTCTCATTCAACCTATATTACCTATCACCCGAACGTTATATATATATATACCTATTTCTCATATTGACCGAAATGCAACTAATCCGCCAGTAATCCGTGAATAATTACCGAGATTAGGATGGATTTGCTCTTTCGAATCAAAGGGAGAACGTGAGATTCGTCGTGTTCGAATCACGTTTCACTCGGAGTCTCGAATCAGCGCGTGTTGGGGAGACTCTTTCGTTGTTGCGCAGTTGTTGTTGTTTTCGGTCTCTATGAGCAGGATTGACGTCAAACTCAAAGGAGTGATGCATTGGATAAATAAAGGATAAATAAATTCTGCATTAAGGAGTGATTTAAGAAGAAAAAAAATTTAGTGTGTGTGTGTGTGTGTGTGTGTGTGTGTGTGTGTGTGTGTGTGTGTGTGTGTGTGAATCATCAATACATACATACATTCATTCATACATACATACACACAGTTACGTAAACATATGCACACACAATTGCACACACACATATATAAAGGCACATCTACGTATATAACTCTGCATATATGCATGTGTGTGTATCTGTGTGTGTGTGTGGGGGGGGGGGGGGGCGCACGGAAATGACGTGATCGACATCAACCTCAAAAAATAAATGAATGACTAAATAAATAATATCAAATGAATGATGTATAAAAAAAAAAAAAGCTTGTATGGCCGAATCCCATAGAGGGCGGTTAAGAAGGTGATATGACGTACGAGATGCGCGATTTGGTCATCTCTGAGAGCGAGCGGAGGACGGGGGAGGTGAGGGGGGAGGGGGAGGGGGAGGGGGGGGGCAGTTGACACGTGGTGGTCGAGAAGAAAGCGGAAGCAACACGTCTCGTGTGTGAATTAAGGAATATATATTGCATCTGCGTGGCTCTCCCTTTCTTTCTTATCTCTATCTTTCCCTCTCCTTTCCTCGTCTTCTTTCCTTCTGGACATCATGTAGTTGACTGGGTATTTTATGTATATCATATATATATATACATATAATATATATGTATACATATATGTGTGTGTATATATATGTATACATACACACACACACACATATATACATATATATATATATATGTATATATATCTGCATATATATGTATATATATGTATATGTGTATATATGTATATATACATATATATAAATATACATATATATATACATATATAAAATATTTTTATTATATACTAAATTATATATTTAATATATAAAAAATTTTAAAATAATTATATATATAATATATTTAATATATTTTGTATAATTTTATTGTGTTTTTGGAATTATACATATATAAATATAAACATATATATAAATTATAATAAATTATAAAATATATATATATATATATATAAAATATTTATATATATATTATATATTAAATATAATTATATAATAAAATATATATATAATTTTATATATTATTTATATAAATTTTTTTATATATATATATATCTTTGTATAGCTTATCACGTGTTTTCAGATGGCAATCTTTGTAGAAATTCTTTGTTTACGAGGGGTTTTAAAACTTGCGTGATGGCACGAAGTTGTAAAAAGATAACCCAGTAATTAAGAAAAGAAAATTTCCGCCCCCTTTCCCGTTCATTTTAACCTTATTTGTTTTAAGGTAAAAATCAAGTTTTTTGGTTTTTACTTTGTTTTTTTTAAATGATTTAAATTTGGGGAAAAAGAGTAATTGAGTGTTTTTTTTTGTGTGGGGAAAGAGGGGGAGAGAAAAGGGAAGGAAAAGGAGGGGGAAAAAAAAAAAAAACGAGAGAGAGAGAGAGAGAGGGGGGGTGAGAGGGGGGGGAGAGGGGGGGAAAAAAAGGGGGGGGGGGGGGGGGAGAGAGAAAAGGGAGATGAGAGGGGAGGGGTGAAAAGAGGGGGGGAGAGAGAGAGGGGGAAAAATAACGGACAAAAACCAAAAAAAACAAAAAAAAACAAAAAGAAAAGAAAAAAAGAAAAAGAGAGAGAGAGAGAAAAAAGAGAAAAAAAAGGAAGGGGAGAGAGAAAGAGAGAGGGGACAAAACAAAAAAAACAAAAGGGGAGGGGGAGGGGGGGAAGGAGAGAGGGGGAGGAGGGGGAGGGGGAAAAGGAGGGGAGAGGAGGGGGAAAAAGGGGAAGGGGGGGAAGGAGGAGGGGGGGGGGGGGGGAGAGGGGAGGAGAGTTTTCCTTAGCCCTCATCCCCCTTTCCTTTAAACCCCCTTCACCCCCCCCCCCCCCAAACTTTCCCCCAAACCCCCTTCATCCCCCCAAACCCAAACCCCCTCCCCTCCCCCTTTCCCCCAAACCCTTTCCCCCCAAAACGCCCCCCTTCTCCCCCCTCCCCCTCCCCCCACACCTCCCCCCCCCCTCAGTCCCTCCATCCCCGTCTCCTTTTTTCTTTGGTTTCCCCCGGGGGGAAGATTTTTCCACCCGGGTTTTTTTAAAAGGGCCAAACGAAGAATGATCGGCGTTCTTTAAAAGACTCCCCCCCTCGCCCCATCTGCCCCAGTCGGGGGGTGGAGGGGGGGGGTTTGGGGGGGGGAAGGGGGGTTGGGGGGGGGAAAAGGGGTTTGGGGAGTGGAGAAGGGGAAAGGGAGGGGGAAGGGGAAGGGGGACCAGGAGGGGGGAAAGGGGGAAAAAAAAGGGGGGGGTGAAGTGGGGACCGTAAGGAATGTAGAGGGAAAGGGGGGGGGGGGGGGGGGGGCAATTGGGGAAGGAAAAGGAGGGGTTTAAAGGGGGAAAAAAAGGGGGGGGAGGGAATGGGGGTAAAGGGGGAGGGGGGGGGGCAATGGGTTTGGTTTGATTCTGAGGCAAGCAAAAAAAAAAAAAAAAAAGAAAAAAGTAGAGGGGAGGGGAAAAGAGGGGGGAGAGAGAGAGAAGGGGGAGGGGAGAGAAGGGGGGAGAAAAGAGAGAGGGGAAGAAGAGGGGGGAGAGAGGGGAGGGGAGGGGGGGAAGGGGGAAGGGGAGAGGGGGGGAAAGGGGGAAAGGGGGGGAGGGGGGGGGGAGAAAGGGGAGAAAGAGAAGTTTAACAGGGAACCAAGGGGGAAAACAAAAAAAAAACAGGAAATTAAACCCCGATAAACAGAAAAAAAGATAGATTTAAAAGATAGATTTGATAGATAGATAGATAGATAAAAAGAAGAAAAAAAATAGAAAGAAGAAGAAGATAATTGATAATTTTGAAGATAGATAGAAAGATAGAAGATATAATATATATTTTATATATATATAAGAGAGAGAGAAGAGAGAGAGGAGAGAAGAAGCGGGGGAGAGAGAGGGGAGAAAGAGAGAGAAAGAGAGAAAGAGAAAGAGGGGAGGGGGGAGACACAGAGAGAAAGAGACAGTTGAACAGTTGAACAGATAAACAGATAGATAGATAGAGAGAGAGAGAGAGGGGAGAGAGGAGAGAGGGGTCTGGGAAAGTGGGGGGAAAGAAAAGAGAAAAAAAAGTTTTTTTACCAATTTAAAAAAAAAAAAAATTTAATTTAAATTTCTCCAAAAGGGGATGAGAACTGGTCCCCCATATCGAAAAAAAAAGGAAAGGAACGGCAAATCCCGTCGATGACAGTATTCTGAGTAACGGATGTAGGGAGGGGAGAAAGGGAAGGGGGAAGGGAAAAGGAGATAAAAAAAAGGGAAAGGGAAAAGGGAAAGGGTTTTATACTGTAAAGACTAAAAAAGGGAGAGAGGAAAAGTAAAAAAGAGTAAAAAAATAAAATAAAGGGGGGGGGTAGGGGGGGAGAGAGAGGGGAAGAGAGGGGGAGAGAGACGGGGGAGAGAGGAAAAAAAGGGGGGAAAAAGAGAGGAGGGGGAGGAGGGGAGAGAAAAGGGGAGAGAGAGAGGATGGGGGGGGGGGGAGGGGAGAGAGAAGGGGGGGAGAGAGGGGAGTGGGGGGGGAGGGGGAGAGAGAGAGAGAGAGGAGGGGGGAGGGGAGAGATGGGGGGGAGAGAGAGAGAAAGGGGTGGGGGGGAGAGAGAGGGGGGGAGAGAGAGAAAAGGGAGAGGGGGGAGGGGGAGGGGGGGAGGGGAGGGGGGAGGGGTGGGGGGGGAGAGAGAGAGAAGGGGAGGAGGGGGAGGGGGGAGAGAGTGAGAGAGGGGGAGAGAGAGGGTTTGGGGAGAGAGAGAGAAGAAGACGATAAAAGTAACACGAACGAGGGGGAAAAAAGACACAAAAAGGGGCACAGAAAAAAAGAAACGAGAATAAATAGATAAAAAATAAAATACGAGGAAGTCAAAAAGGGAAAAGAACGCAGAAACCCAGGAAAGAAAGGGGGAGAGCGAGGAAAAGGGGGAAATTTAAAAGGGGAAAAGGGGGAAAGGGGGGGGGGGGAAATTGAAAAAAATTGTGAAAGAGGGGAATAGAGAGGTGCTCGAGGTTTTAGATGCGATGTCCAGTGTAAATTTCAGAGAGGGGGCATAATAGTAGCTCTAACTGCGCGAATTATGACTGGCAAAAGGTTCACGATGGGGGGGTATGGGTGTATGGGCGGGAGGGGGCAGGGAGGGTCGATATGGGTGTTATGCGGGTGGGAAGGAACGGGGGAAGGATGGAGGGATGAAATTGAGGGAAATGGGCGTGTGAGTGGGGAAGGGGCCGAGAGAGAGGGGAAGGTTGGGGAGGACATGAAGGCATGGGTGGGGAAGAGGGGGAGGTTGGAAGGGAGGGGTCGATTTGGGCGTATGGGTGGGGAGTGGGTGCGGAATGGGGGAGATTTAAATCGATATGGGCGTATGGGTGTTGGAAGAGCTGAAATGGGTGGTGTTGAAAGGAAAGAGTGATTCTCCTGTTTGTCTATGCGTGTGATTTACGGTGTGTGCGTCTGTCTGCATTATGTGTGTGGGCGCACGTGTGCATTTATGTTGCATGTGTGTATGCGCTTGTTGTGCGTCGTGTGTCTAGGTATATACAAAGACGTCCGTAAGTAAAATGGATAGATAAAAATATAGCTGCACAATAAAGTATATCCATAAATATATTTGTCTCCAATTTTAGGTGTGTATTTGAGTTAGTGGGTTTAAGTGGCTATCTGAGTGTGTGTGCGTACGTGTGTTTAAGAACATATAATTTTGACTGAGAC
>NC_061836.1:7895723-7920723 GCF_019202785.1 Penaeus chinensis
TCATTCATTATTATTGTTGTTCGTGCTATAATCATTACTATTATCGTGTGCGTTTGCTATATAGGGTTTCGTTCATCGACGGTTATGTATCGAGTCTGTAAATAATTGAACAAATCAATAAATGAGTTAGTAATTACATTTACTTATGCAGCAGCGCGCGTGTGCGTGTGTTTTGTAGAAATGGTTAACTGTTTATATGTATTGTTTTAGTATACATGCAAGAGAGAGAGAGAGAGAGAGAGAGAGAGAGAGAGAGAGAGAGAGAGAGAGAGAGAGAGAGAGAGAGAGAGAGAGAGAGAGAGAGAGAGAGAGAGAGAGAGAGAGAGAGTGTGTGTGTGTGTGTGTGTGTGTGTGTGTGTGTGAATGTAAGATATAATACATGAAAATACAAGACCACAAAAACAACGCTAAAACTTTAGCCATAATTAACAAAATGTGCATTAAATTATTCAGATGTACCTTTATGTAGAAATTCTCAGCATTGTGTGTACAGTTAATAAGCATATACTAAGTTTGGAAAGTACAAATGAATTCGAAAGTGTTCGAAAATCTGTGCAATTAGTCACACATTATGGTCGTTGGCACTATGGAAAATATAAGATATTGAAGTTTGCATGCATGTAAGTATATACCTGCGTAAACGTATATACATATGCATATGATTGCACGTGTGTGTGTGTGTGTGTTGTGTGTGTGTGTGTGTGTGTGTGTGTGTGTGTGTGTGTGTGTGTGTGTGTGTGTGTGTGTGTGTGTGTGTGTATATATGTGTGTGTGTGTGGGTATGTGTGTGTGTGTGTGTGTGGGTATGTGTGTGTGTGTGTGTGTGGGTATGTGTGTGTGTGTGTATGTGTGTGTGGGTATGTGTGTGTGTGTGTGTGTGTGTGTGTGTGTGTGTGTGTGTGTGTGGGTATGTGTGTGTGTGTGTGTGTGGGTATGTGTGTGTGTGTGTGTGAGTGTGTGTGTGTGTGTAATCACAATTAAGTTAATCAAAACATTCTTTCCCTGTTTTGGTTATAAGTTTAAAAAAAGGAGTGATTGCATTTGAAAGTGAGTTGAGTGAGTAGGAGTGCGATAAAGATAGATAGATAGATAGAGAGAGAGAGAAACAGACAGTCAGACAGAGAGAACGAGAACTTGCGAAAGAGGGAAAACGAGAGAGAGAGAGAGAGAGAGAGAGAGAGAGAGAGAGAGAGAGAGAGAGAGAGAGAGAGAGAGAGAGAGAGAGAGAGAGAGAGAGAGAGAGAGAGAGAGAGAGAGAGAGAGAGAGAGAGAGAGAGAGAAATAACAAAAGACAGAGCACAGAAGAGCGAAAAAGAGAGAGAGAGAAAGAAAGAGCGAACGAGCGAGAGGGAGAATTTTAGCCGAATCTTGTCGACGATACTTACTTGATGCGAGCTGTTCTTGCGTTGTCAGGCCTTGTTCCGTGTCTCTGCCGCTGATGACTGTTTACCCACACAACTATCTCTCATCTTCACATGGTCAGTATCACTCACACACACTGGGATTATTTCACATACACAAATTCCATTCATCAATCGAACCGTTTTCCTTATACGGTATAGAGACAAAATGAAGAAATATGTGAAGTGCCTTTTTTTTTTGCGAATAAGTGATGTTTAAAAAAAAAATTTACTTTACGAATAAAGAAGGATTGAAATGCAAAGTAGGAACTGAAGGATGTGTATATAATCTATATTTTAGAGAGTCGTAGAAGTAACTAATAACAATACAACTAAAAGAAAGGGTATAGATGAACAAAGAACTAAAAGAAGAAACAAAAAGGGAACAAAAAAATAAAATAATACTCCACCTTCTCCTCCTGCCGGGAACTTTTTTTTTTTATCTTCTCCAACGTTGACAATCTTGAAAATCAGCTGATGCTATCTCCTTCCTCCATTCGTTATGTTATTTGGCATTTATGAATATATATTGTATGTCAATTTTTGTTCTTTTTTTTATATAATTTCTTGATTTTTAGCTTATCAATTCATTCATCATTTTTTTTCATATCTTGGCATTACTTTTTTTTTTTTTTTTTTTTTCTCTCTCTCTCTCTTTTCATGGATATCCATTGGCAAGAATAATTTGGTTTCCAATATTCTGGTTTAATTTAGGAATGCAAAATTCATGTCTGTTTATACTGATAATGAGTATTTATCTGATGAGTAAGTTTTAAAATTCAAATCTGGATTAATGAAGTGTAAAAATGCGTTTCTTTAGTGAACACATTATTCATCAGATATTGATCAAACCATTATCATTTATATTTCTAAAATTGGAATGGCATTTATTATCCTTAGTGCACTTTTACGGTCTCTTGTTACCGCATTTATGTAAGATGTATTTGCTAATTTTGTATGTATGCATGCATCCATTCACATATACACACACACACAGATATATATATATATATATATATATATACATATATATACACACACACATAAGCACACACACGTGTGTGTGTGTGTGTGTGTGTGTGTGTGTGTGTATGTGTGTGTGTGTGTGTGTACGTATATATATATAGATATATGTGTATATATGTATATATACATATATAGTATATATATACACACATATATATGTATATATATGTATAATATATATATATATATATATATATATATAGTGTGTGTGTGTGTGTGTGTGTGTGTGTGTGTGTGTGTGTGTGTGTGTGTGTGTGTGTGTGTGTGTGTGTGTGCGCGTGCGTGCGTGCATGTCTTATGTCGCGATGCTATGCTTATGTTCCTGCATGTATGCATGTACCTATTAAGGTTTTCCCTCCAGTCTGTCTTGATCTTTAGAAAATTAAATCATTTATTTAATTTCAATACCATCATATCATATTTACTCATTCATTCATTTTATTTCTTTTTGTTTTCTTTCTTTTGCCAATTTCACTCAGATTGATAGATCTTCAACATAATGTTGAAATTGATGACAAAACATACGGTAGAATTTGCGATGCAACGTTAATATGTTCACATTTACCATCTATCGGTGACATAACCCGTCCATATTGCCAAAAAATCGTACTGACTCGAGTGACCAGCCCGTTCTTCGCAAATTCCACCGAAGTTCTGCCTAATTTTGCTCCTTAGCTTAGCATATGATTCATAGAAAAGACATTTATATTTGTTTTCGAGGTTTTATTTTATCACTAGTTTCCCACATACGTACAGGAAATAATCATAACTTTCTAACTCAGTAATATACAACAAAACACAACTGTTTCTCTTTTAACTAAATTATATATGAATGAATATACAAATAAGGAAACAGATGACACTGGAAATAAAAGATGGTAATGTACAACAAAGGAGAAAGGTTTGACCGGTTTGGTTATCTTAAGGTCTGTACAATAAGGACAACAGACATTCAGACTTAGATTATAAAGGTGTGGTCATAAAAATAATGATAATAATAATTATAATAATTATAATAATGATAATGTACAACATAACACAATGGCATTTTCCTGCAGAGAAAAATCCCATCCGTATATACAACATAATATATAACACATATAAATACCAAAAGCTTAGTAACACCATCAGCTTTTTTAAAGTGGACAAAGTCATACTGATGTGGTCGATAAAATCATTACAACAATTATTATTAATGTAAAAATATAAGGGACACTGACGTGTACGGCAATAATAGAGACAGTCGTCGCCTTTGCGAAATCCAGACGCTAGCTTTACGATAGGTTATGTACGAGAACTTTATTATTACTATATCAGTACTAATAGTATTTCAAATATTCACATTCAAATAGGAACTTTGCGATTCATTTCAGTTATATAAATAATTTCCAAAAGAAAAAAAAAGCGAGGAACCGTTGTTTCATGATATAGTCAACTCCAGTTTGCAAAAATCACCGACCCAACACAAATCTTTTGTTTTTAACAGGGAAATAAAGTGGTCTATGACATTACACAGGTGCCGTGGTCGAGGCCTAACAAGTAAACTTATCATCACTGTCCTACACTCAACAGAAGAAACAAAAACAAACAAGTGTCTTATTTAGAACTGCGACTGAAGGAACACACTCGTTCCAAGGACTCACAATTGAACCTTCTTGTTCCCCTACTCGCGAAGGAGCGGCAGAACGGCCGTTGTTGAAGACCCTTGAAACCTAATAATTTACTTAACTAATGCCGAATTCCGCTCCGTCGTGTCCGAAACTGGCGAAACACCCCAACTCCTAAGCTGTGAGTCAGTATGGATTTCTTATATCGTATTTCTCAAGCACCAAAAAATCCACACATCGGTTTTAAACCGCAAAAGGTGATATAAAAATAAAACAGCCAAATACTTGTGAGTTCAAGAAATCAACCTGAAAGCAAACCAGCTCGTGTAGTACTCTTAAAACAAAAGTCTTTCACTAGCTTTGGACACGCCGAGCGAAAACCTATCTAGTAGAGAATGGAAATGATGTCACCCGGTATACTGCAAGATTGATATCAGTGTGGTCTGCAAGGGACAACATTGAAGTCGAGGGCCACGCATGCGGAGGCCCTGTGGAACTGTGTGATAGACGTAGGAATAATACAAACATACAAACACACTTACACGTACAATTACATGTGGCAAAGTTAACAATTTAGACCTTCGTCAAAAGCTATTCCTCTTATTTTCTTTGTGATGTTGAATCCCGAACCTGGCGCGAGCTGAGCCGGGTGGTAGGGGGGGAGGGGGGGAGCGGTGTCATTTCCCTCAAGTGCAATGGAAAGGCACACCGCGTCAGCAAGAGTACATAAGGCTCAAAGTTGTTAATTTGGCCACATAATCTTGCAGCCACTAGAGGAGCCTGCCCTGAGCCAGCCCTAAAACCAGGCCGATGTATGGCTGGTTTTACTTACCCTTATCGAGATGAAAAAAAAAACTAAAAAAAAAAAACAATAAAAAAAAAAAAAAATGAAACTATGGGTTTCACGGGCGGCACTAGAGTGAGGGCTCTCAATCTCTCTTCGTGACTTGTTGCTTCGTTCGGCAAAATATGTGCGAGGTAGAGTACGGGGGAGCTTCAGTGGCCGGGTTGTAATGTACGTTTGGTCCGCGCGTGGAAACAAACAAACAAACGAGAGCTTCGTGGGTGCGAGCTTCATTTTCTGAATTACATTATTTGCAGGTGATGACTGATTACATATATATAAGTATATATATATTCTTCTGAAACCTTACGTGATGAAGTCTCATAAGTCAGCGATACCGCATGAGCCTTGAGAGACGGGTTCCCTAGCGACTGTGCGGTTTAAGGACTCAATCGTCTTCTCATGAGGGCTGCTTACATACATGCCAACACTTGTGTGCCTCGTTACAGAACACCAAAACCGTACCATTTAACGACATACCTTAAAAAGAGGGACTGGGGGGGGGGGGGGGGATTAACGGACACTACAACCCAGTATTCACAACTTCACATTTGACAGCCAAGGAAACTTTTTTTTCTCTTGGAGTTAAATGTACGTTACATACAGTAGTTTTGGGTAACATCAAACGCCTTTTTTTTTTAAGTTGCTGTTTGTATTTTACTACTACTGCAGGATCCAGAATGCTTGTTTTTTTTAGTTTTGTATTTTTTTTCATCAGTTTCAGTGATACGACTGCGATTTTGTTTTGAATGTACAGAATGTATTATACTTGGATCCGGTTATTATTATCTGTTTATATTTAGTTAGGTATTAGCGGTCTCCAAAAAATGCTTTTTGAAAACTCTTTTACACCTTTAGTTGGGTCGGCTGGATGTGGAAGACTGGTGAGGAATCTATGGTCAAGCTTTGTATGAATTCACTCGTGATTATCGGCTTTATGTTCTCAGGAACCTGTTACTTGTGGTAGATACAAAGAGATTTCTACACCTCGTTGGCCCATATTCACAGTCACTAATCAAGGGAGAAAATAGTATCACTCAACTTGTGGATATACACATATCATATCTCATATATATATATATATATATATATATATATATATATATATACATATTATATATATACATATTATATATATATACATATATATATATACATATATATATCCATATGGAATTATACATGTGTATATATATGCACAGACATACATATACATAACTTGTACTCTAAAAAAATTTAGTTTGTGGATAGCTGGTGGCTGTCGAAGTTGAGGAGAGCCCTGAAGTGGCAACTGGGAATCGAGGCCGGGTGAGGCGCGGGTTACTTGCGGCTTAATCGGGAAAGGAGGCAGCAAGCTATAGCCTAAATACCATTTCTAAAAGCTGTACTAATGTAAAAGCTAATAATTTTTTACCTTATATTTTTTTTTTTACAGTCTTCTTTTTGATATCAACTGTAGTTAAGTAACCGATTCTTCTTTGAAAGAAATCTGCTACTGATTGTTTTGAGGGGAGGGGATTTATAATAATAATAATAATAATATGCTAAATCAATGAAAATAATAGTTATACGTTCTGAAACATTCATTACGTGATTATCGTAAAAAGTGGTAGGAACATTAACTAGCAAGTTAGTATACAGCGTAATTCTGGTGCATGACAAATCTTTCTTCTTTTTTTGTTAAAGATTACATTCAATCCATATGCTTTGATGCGAGGTATTACAGTGTTTCACCATTAATAGGCTTTATACTCTATGATCTACCAGTAACGTGACGCAGTTCTAGAGTCCTAGAGCACTAGAGGATTACACAAAAATTACATAAAACCAGCTCTAGTGAAGCTTTTAAGGCCTCAAACTTAGAGTAAGGCCTGATATCTGGAACTTTCGTAACTTTGCAAAAATGCCATCAGTAAACATCAACACATTAAGCAACAGTCTTAGTCTTTCCACAATCGGGTATGACGTCCACGTCCCGACCCGCGGACACGACTTCGGACTTGACACAGACACAGGAGTTCACAGAGCGGGTCCGGACAAGCGAGAGTGAACACAGGGTGGGTGGGGCCAGCCAGCAGCAGCTCCTGCAAGCGTGAGCCCGCCAGGGAGGGGAAAAGCGTGACAGGGCCAAGTACACTGACGCCCCCCGCGGCCAGGCGTGCCCCGCCCCTGCCTCACCTCACTCCTCCTCGGGTGCGGGAACCGGACCCTCGCCCGGGTGAGTGAGCGCGAGGGCAGGTGTGCAGCTGGGTCCCCGGGGCAAGCCTGGCCGAGGCGGGCGGGGGAGGGCGGGGGGAGCGTGCGGGCGGCGCTGGGTGGTGTGCGGGCGGGACGGGCGAGCGGGTGCGGACAGTGATGGAGGGAGGGGGACCGCTACTCACCGGCGCCGGCCATCATGGCGTGCTGAAGGAGTGGGTGCGGCGCCCCTTGCAGCCCCCCGAGACCCATCTGCTGGTACATCTGCTGCAGGAGTTGCAGGCGACTCAGGTCCTCGCTGTTGCTGCTTCCGCCTGGGCCGCCCTTCTTGTCCTCACCGGCAGGGGTCCCTGCACCAGCTGGCGGCGAGCCCAGAGCCATGAGCTGAGCCATCTGCAGCTGGTGAGCGAGGCCGGCCACGGGCGTGAGAGCCGCGGGCGGCCGGTCGCCGTCGGATGACATGGAGCTCAGAGTAGAGCTCAGGCCGGCCACGTCGCTCTCCTCCTTCGCCTTCTCCAGGAACGATTTCATGTTTTCGATATGTGAACGCGTAAACAAGTGGTCCTGAACAGAGTACTTGTGACTGTATTTAAAGTTACACACTTTGCACTCCTCAGGCGGTTTAGGTCCCTCGGGCTCTGTGCCGAGCATCTTCTGCAGAGCCAGCTTCGCTTTCTTTTCCTTTGCCCGCGCATTCTGGAACCACACCTGCACCACACGCTTGGCTAGCCCAATCTCCCTCCCTAGCAACTCACACTCCGCCATCGTTGGCGTTTTATACTCCTGGAACACACTTTTCATGACCTTCACCTGGATTGATGACATCTGTGTGCGGAACCTCTTGTTGGTGCTGCTCTGGTGAGATCCCACCTTGTTGGCAGAGCTGGTGGTGGAGGAGGCGGGAGAGGTAGGGTTACTTTCATGAGAATTGACCGCCATGTCACCCTCCTCTTGTTCACATATATCCAGATTGTAAGTCTCTTCATCTGAATGCTCCTCAAGGTGCTCGTTAGTGTCTAACATGGAGGAATCAAACCCTAACGGCCGAACCAGGTCTAATGGCTTACTGAGATCTAGCGGGCTCTCACCTTCCCGTCGTGTACCGTCTGATGCCAAGTTGACATCGTTGAGGTACCGCCGGATTGCCTCCTCGTGGTACATGGCTATCGAGTCTTCCGGAACTTCTGAGGAGAAGAGAGAAGAGGGCATGACTTGAGAGGCTTGAGTTGCCGAAGGAGTTGAAGACAGGCCGAAGTTCCCAACACCAGAATCTTCTACATCAGGCAGTGCATCAATGTCCACATCTCCCTTAGAGTACTGATCCGCGTGCTTAGTGGAAAGGTGCGATTCAAGAGCAGACTTGACTTTAAAGATAGCAGGACAGAAGGGGCATTTTTTATTAATCACTTGTGCATGAGCTCTAAACTGACCTTTTCTCTCGCGTGCTCGTGTGTTCTGGAACCAAACTTGGACGACCCTCTTCTTCAGACCAACTTCTTGAGCGATGGTCTCTAACATCTTCCGCGACGGGTTGGCTTCCATCTGGTACTTCTGGTAGAGGTAGTCCAGCTGCTCTGGTAGGATGGTAGTGCGGAGTCTCTTATCCCTCTGCCCCTCGTTGTTGCTTGTCATGCCATCCCTCTCATCCTCACTCTCTTCAGCTTTGCGCTTCAGAGGGGAAGCTGGTGGCAATAGGGGACTGGGCTGGGGCAGGGGACTAGCCTGTGGTATGGGAAGGGGAGCACCTGAGGGAAGCTGGTGCTGCTGCGATGTCTGACTCTGCTGCTGTTGCTGTATGCTGGTGAATGGGGAATCTGCACCTTTGTTCAGGAACAGTGCAGGGTTCATGAGGTGAACTATTTGGTGCTCACGCCACTGCTCGAATCTGTTAAATATCAGACTGCACTTATCACACTGGAAAGATCCTTCTGAAGGTTTATTATCGAGGCTACCTGACTGCTGTGACGATTCTGTGATGCTTGAGTGATTAGAGTTCTCATCGCTGTACATAGCTGCCGCCTGGGCCGCTGCTGCTTGCGCCTGAGCGGATCGCTTGGCGTCTTCTTCCTTGAAGCAGTGAGTCTTCTGGTGTCTGATTAACTCATAATACCTCTGGAAGACAAGCAAGCACTTCTTACACTGGTAATTTAGGCCCGGCGTCCGGGTGAACCTACCTGCACCTTCGTCATTAGGGTCAAGGGGTGGCTGGTTCTCGTAGACCTTGCGTGCCTTCTGTCGGGCGTTTTGGAACCACACCACAATGACGCGAGGTGACAGGCTGAGCAGCTTGGACAAATACTCCAGATCGTCATCCTTGGGATAGGCGTTGTTCTCGAAGAACTCCTGTAGCACCTTAATCTGGTAGTCAGTGAAGCGGGTGCGGTTAGCTCGCTTGCCAGTGCCGGAAGAGGTGGGAGTCTGGGGGGCTGACGGGAAGGACAAATGCGGAGGCGTGGGGCTCACACCTGAGCTCGGAGGAATAAGGCCAGAACTAGGAACTGTGGGTGGTGTGTGAGGCAGCTTGTGAGCCAGCATGGGGTTAGACTCGAGCTGGGAGGTAATGAGTGAGCTGAGCGAGAGTGACGTCTGTGGTGAGGCCAGAGAGCTGAACGACGAGGTCACCGGCAGGCCCAGCGGCGACGAGGAAGCCGAGGACACCAGCTGGGGTCCACTGCCTAGTGGCTGCTGCTGGGGCTGCGGGGGCAGCAGGGGTTGTGACAAGGGTGGCTCCCGTTGCTGCTGCTGCTCCCTCTCCCTCTCCCGTTGCTGCTGCTGTTCCCGCTCCCGTTGCTGCTCTCGTAGTTGCTGTTGCTCTCGCAGCTGTTGCTGCTCCCGTAACTGATGATGTTGGGCACTGAGGCCAGACCCGCCTATACCTTCCCCGTTCTTTTCTTGTACTCGGCTATTGTCTTGTGTAAGACTAGGAACTTTGTTGAGCGGGGATGCGGTGGCGGCGCGGTCGTGAGCGGATTCTTCCTGCTCTTTGGAGAACCGCTCGGTCATCTTGTCCTCCTCACGGGAGCTGTTGAGCGCCACAATCTCCCGTGCCTCGTCCGGGTTTAGTGGCATGACCTTGGCTTCACCTGTCTTCTCATACTCCTCCAGGTTAAGTGTGGTGGACGGAGGGATGCTAAAATTATAGGGCGAGTCTTTACTGCGTTGTCGCTCTTTGAACAGCGTGTTACGGAACCAATGTTTAATTACCTTGGGAGGTAGTCCGCTCTGCTTGGCCATCTCGTTGATCTGCTCTTCCGTCGGGGAATTGTTGATGTCGAAGTGAGCTCTCAGTATTTTCAGCTGCTCGTCGGTGATGCGTGTGCGAGCCCTCTTCTGCTGTGCTGCAACGGCGGCAGCAGCGGCTTGCTGTTGCTGCAAGAGCTGCTGTTGCTGCTGCTTGAGGAACATGGATGCATCACTGGGCAGGCTAGAAGGCAGCGAAGTGGGTGGTGTCTGCTGCTGCATGTTGGCCAGGGCGCCCGGATCAAACATGTGGTGCGGCATCATGGGCATGAGGGGCGGATGGAGGTTCATGGCCGCCAGGGGGTTGAGCTGGAGGGGCAGCCCCGCCAGCCCAAGCCCTGCCATCATCATGGGGTTGAACTGCATCTGCTGCATCTGCGCCGCAGTCAGGGCATTCAGCGCCGCGGCCATCTCGACCATCTGCGACGGCATATTCATACCCTGCTGGTCAGCGGCGGGGGAGATGGAGGCGGCAGAGATGGAGGTGGGCGTGACACCAGGTGTGGGCGTGGCACGAGAGGTGGGCGTGGGCGTGGCCGCGGCGTCGCTCCTGCTGCCTGACTCTGCCTCTTTCTCTCTCTCATCTGAAGTCCCCTTGTCTCCCCCCTGGATGAGCTCCGCGTCCCGGACTCGCTCCTCATCTGTAAGAGCAGAGGGATCGCTGCTAGAGCATTGCCGACTAGTATTGTACTCTTTACGGTACTCATCTGAGAAGGTCTTAAGGTAATCAAAAGGTACACCTGATTTATGAATTTCTTCTAAGTGGGCTTTTAAAACCCATACACTAGAAAATTGTTTAGAACACTGAGGACATTTAGATTTACTAAGTTCTGGTAGATCAGGATTGGATCTGTCTTTAGAGTCCTCAGAAGTCCCCTGCTCGGGTTCTTTTGATGGACAAGATTGTTGATTTTCAACATACTGAACAACTAGGTCAAAGCCAAAGCTTTCTAATAAGTGCTTGTGTAGGCGTGAAGACTTTCTGAAAGGTACAGTGAATCTAGAGGTAGAGAGAGATTCTATGGAACATTCAGATGGAGAGAGAGAGCGGTCGGGGGGCTGAGTCGGGGGCAGGTGGGCGGCGGCGCTGGCCCCGCAAAGGGAGGCCCAGGCAGCGTCCAGGGTGGCAGTCTGACTGACACCGGTGCTGACGGCGTGCGGGAGGAAGGCCAGGTGATGGGGTATAAGCCCGCACAACACTGCATGTTGCGCTCCCTGCTCTGGGGTGCTCCACACGCCACCACACCGATCGCAGCTTCCCTGGGCGCTGCCACTGCTGCTATTAGAGGGGGAAATGCCCTGATAATGCCCCCCTGGAGGGGTAGCCTGAGGGGTTGAGGGGGAGCGAGGAGTGTGTGCGTCATGGTGTGGGGCGGGGGAGGGCTGCGGGGTACTGGTGGGTGTGGGCGGATGGTCGACTAGTGGGCGCGAGGGGTCTGGGTGGGCGTGGGTGGCCAGAAAGTCTGGGAGTCGGGCGGCGCGCGTCTGATGGAGAACTGAGCGCAGGTGAATGTCCAGGGTAGACTGCTGTGAGTACGCCACTCGGCACACGTGGCACCTGTATGGCTTGTTGCGCTCCTCCTCCTCACCCCCGCCCCCCACCCCCCCGGCACCCCTGGAGGCGCTGGCTAAGCCGTCGCCCGGGGGAGCGGCCCCGGCGGACTCCACGCCGCTCCCTTCAGACTGGGTCTGATAGCCGCTGGGAGATCCTTTGGTCTCTTTGTCCTGCATGGCTTTTTTAAGCTTATGCAAATGACTGACTGAATTGTAATGTACAAGCAGAATGTTTTTCTGCGTGAATGACTCTTTGCAAACATCACATTTGTAGGGTCTGTTGGGGTCAAGATATTTCTCCATCGGGTAGGTGAGTTTCTCTCCCCTGCGATGGAGCAACGTCTTTTGGTGAGCCGAGAGATATGTCTGGCGAGTGTAGCCGACCCGGCAGCGGTGACACTTGAAGCGTCGCGCCGGGTCGCTGTAGTTATCGAGAGCCATCGTGTCAGAGTTGAGGTAGTCCTCGATGGCCTGCTGTTGCGGAGGCAGCGGAGGCTCATCGACACGAGGCAGTTCCTCTGGCTCGTCGTCCTTATTAGACTCCATCCTGAGGAGCGCCGTGGTGCTGGGGTCGAGGACGGGCCCCGCCCCCGCGCCCACCGGCGCCCCCACGATGGATGCCTGGAACTGATGTCGTTCCGCCGCCGAAAGCTCAGGGTGGTCAGAGCTGACATGTTTTTGTAAAGCCGTCAGCGAGCGGAAGTTGCGGTGACACAACAGACATTTGGTGGCATCCCGAATCGCATGGTACTGAGAATGCAGCTGCAGCTTCTCCACTGTTTTGAAGGCGAGAGAACACTGCTGGCAGCGGTACTTGTACACGTGCCTCTCTGACACGGCGATCGACGGCCTGGGCGCCGCGCCATGGATCTCCCGGAAGTGACTGTGCAGCGCCTGCGCCGAAGGGAAGTACTGGTTACAACCCTTCTTCCAGCACAGATATCCTGGCCCCCGCGGCGTCTCCGTCACCGGCGTGTGTCCCACGGCCACCTGGTGCGCCAACAGGTCCTCCACCGAGGCGCACGCCAGCCCACACACACCACACTCCTCCTGCTCCCGGCCCACGCTCCGCTCATCACCTCGCTTACCTGCTCCACCTGATGGCTGGCTCTCCTCCGCCTTCCCGGGCAGACGGAGATGCTGTTCCTGATGCATCTGTTCGGCTTGCGGCGGCGGCGGCGGCTGCTGGTGGTGGTGGTGGTGGTGCTGCTGCTGCGAGTGATCCTCTTCCTCGGCCTCCTTGCCCGCCGCGGCGCTAAGTCTAACCAGCAGCATGAGCCTCTGAAGGCCCTCGGAGTTGACCGAGTGAACATTGATGGCATGTTTCTCGAGGGAGGGCATGTCTGGGCACGCCTCCTCGCACAGGGGACACCTCAGCCCTGCCTTCTTCTCCCCGCCATGCTCACTGTCCACGTGCTGCTGCAGGCTAGACTCCAGCTCGCACGTGAAGTGGCAGAAGGGACAGGCATGCACGTGGTCGGGCGAACGACCTTCTTCCTTGGTCTCCTCTGCAACGCAAGAAAAAAATTCAAAGTCAGTAACAGCTTGTATGCGGCCAAGTGCATGCAAGGAAAAGGCTAACTCAAACAAAAGAGAAAGAAATCAGAATTAAAACAAATCGAAAATAAAACCTTATCTCATATAATACAAATAAGTAACACAGAAACACTACGCAAGCAAATATTCCGTGACACTAAGAGCGCACGAGCCAACACAAGGCCGCCCGGGAGACCGAGACATCGCGGCGGTCACCTTCGGTCAAGTAGCGGCGAGCAATGGTTTTCACTCTCATGTTGATCGGCTTCGCTCAGCGTCGTGTAACTGAGTTTATTCCACTGGTCTTTCTATTCACAGTGTTCTAAATCTGCCCGCTTGCATTTGATACCAACATCAACCAAGGTTTCAAATCACGATTGAAAAATGAAAAAACAACACACGCCTCGACACTGCACAAGCTTCTCTCCCTGCGTAAAACGCGTCCGCCAACAGACACGTTTCCTTACGTAAAAATATATAATATCCCTTTCGAAAAAAAGACAGATTCAAGCAATATGAAAATACGCGCGCGCGTGTACGTCGACGGCGCGCAACTCCCGCCTGCAGCGCCGTCCACAGAACTAGCAGGATGGATGATGACACAGTGGGCTTCTGGTCACTTCCTAGACCGCCTAATGACCTAAATGACATTACGTGAGCTCGCTCTGTGCGCCAGCTTAAGCTCGGCCATCTGCGCTCATTAAGACACGAGGGGAGGGGGGGGCAGGGGAGGGAGTGGGAGTGGGCAGCAGGAGGGGGGAGACGGAGGGCCGGGTAGGAAGCGGAAAGGGGGGAAAGGAGGGGGGGGGGGCAGCAGGAGAGGGGAGGTAGGGGAAGCGGGTGGGAATGAAGGGGAGGTAAAGGAATGGGAAGTAGTGAGTTGGAGGATGAGTTAGAAAAAAATAAAAAAAAGAGAGAGAAAAAAAAAGTTGGAAGTTTTAGGTTTCGTAAATAACATGTAGTGGCCCTTTCTGTATCTTTTTATTATCTCCCTTAATTCCTCTCTTTCCCTCCGCAAAACAATCGAAATCTGTAGCAAACATTAATAGTAAAAGGAAAAAATAATAAATAAACAAATATATAATAAACAAATAAAATAACAAATAAAAATAAAAACGTTTCAACAAAATCGAAAACTCGAAAAAAAAAACCCGACAAAGCGAAAACAACAACAAAGCTGACATAATAAATGATACAATAAAACAGATAGATAAATAAAACACGCGATAGACAGTGAAACTTTTGAGACTTCCCCGATCCTCGTATGGCTTCGGCAGGCTGGCTTTGGGTTCATCAACACGTGTACGGATTCTAGGTATGAGGGGGGGAAGGGGGGGGGTTGCGAATGCGCTACCCCCCCAACCCCAACCCCTTCACCCCTTTCCTCCCCCCACTAATTACCCATCCCCACCCCATGTTCTCCCTTCCCTATTCCCTCTTCCCCTTCCCCGCGAATACTCCCCTTCCCGAATCCCCAACCTCGTACCCACGGATACCCACTTCCCCAATCTCCCCAACTCCCTGCCCCTCACGCTTCTAAACCCTCATTCCCCATCCCTCTCCCCCTCCCCCATCTTCCCCTCCCTCCTCCCTCCCTTTCTTCAGCGCTAATATGTCGAGGTGACGGGATTAACAATTACCAGGATTACCCCCTCCCCCTCCCCCTCCCCCACCTCCCCACACAAGAGGATTGATGTAAGGATTCCTCCGCTAGCTTGATGAAGAGGCCAATGTGGGCATTATTGCCTGTTGTCATAAAGGTTTGATTCCCATCTTCACATACCCTGCTCCCCTTCATCCCCCCTCTTACCCCCCTCACCCCCCTAGTGAGGGTGAGAGCGAGTCTTGCGAATTTATGACGAAACGTGCTTGATACGGATCAGTATGACGTCACGATTCTGATTCGTAAAAGAGGGAGAGAGAGAGAGAAAGAGGGAGAGCGGGAGAGAGAGAGAGAGAGGGGAGGTGGGGGGGGAGATAGATATAGAGACGGAGAAAGAGACACAGACAGACAGACATACTGGGAGAGAGAGAGAGAGAGTGAGAGAGAGTATTAACATGAAGCCTTACTCAATCCCTCTGATATAAAACGATTTTATAGCAGTCTCTGGCCTCCGCCGCCCCCCCCCCCTTCCCTCCTACAGCCGCCTCCCACTACCAATATTATAAGATTTAATGACAGAACCCAGTAAGGTTAGTCTTGTTAACACCAATATTCTGGACTCTCTGATAACAACCGCGTATTAAATTACCGCAAAGGCCCGTGATAGCATTAACATTTTCCCCGCACTCATTACCCCCTCCCCACCCCCCTCCAGGTAATAATGGTAATCATCATTATCGTTAATAAGGTCCCAACGACATTTCAATTCTCACCTAATTGTCTATGCAACTGACAGACGCCGAGTAAAAAATTGCCAACGACATTATTCTCCCTCCCGATATCAGCTTAATAATCTATAATAATACTAATTGAACAAAGAGAGGAACGGCGTGTGTGTGTGTGTGTGTGTGTGTGTGTGTGTGTGTGTGTGTGTGTGTGTGTGTGTGTGTGTGTGTGTGTGTGTGTGTGTGTGTGTGAGTGAGTAAGTACATGACTATCTATCTATTTCTCAGGCTCTATAATAGTAAAAATAAATAAATAAAAAATCAACAAGTTATTAAAACGAAAATCACCAACCTCGACGACACGCTTCCACACGAATCCTACCAAACACACATACACACACTCACAAACAAACAGACAAACAAACAAAGCCGCGCCCGGACCTCCAGCCAGGCGCCAGGGCGGACGGTTCAGGCAATTGTAATCATGAAGGTATTAAGTGATACGTCCTTGGCATGGGGTTTAATCGTTCTATGTACGGTACTAGCCACGATCCTGGATTTGTGCTACGGGGCGCCTCCTCTCCCGTCTCTCGATCGTGCCTCTCTTCTCTCTTCTCTCTGCTTTCTCTATCTCGCTCATTCGTCTCTCTCTCTCTCTCTCTCTCTCTCTCTCTCTCTCTCTCTCTCTCTCTCTCTCTCTCTCTCTCTCTCTCTCTCTCTCTCTCTCTCTCTCTCTCTCTCACTCTCTCTCTCTCTCTCTCTCTCTCTTTCCTACGTCAGTTTACTTACAGTCAACACAGCGGCCAATCAAAGAGAAAGGATGAGGGGGGGAGGGACTGGGAGAAAAGGGGGGGAAGAGAACAACAAACATTCGTCATAAACATAGGCCTACTTGTGACTCGGCCCCGCCAATGTTTACACAAATTCATTAGCATACTCCAGTTGAGCGCTAAATAATTTGAATTAAAAGCAAGGGGGATGAAGATAGATAGATAGAGAGAGAGAGAGGACAAAGAGGGAAAACAGAAGAACGAAAGTAGAGCAAAACCCCAAGTTACGTGACAGAAAAACACAAATACAAACACACACATATCCACACCTCTCTTTCTCCCCCCCCCCCCTCTCTCTCTCTTTTCCAGTGTGTGAAGGTCGAACCGCGGAGGCCACAGGCAGACAAGGAGTTCCCAAACCTGACGACTCAATGACTGACACAAAACGACAGGTGAAAGAACGGCGTCCATACGTGCCCCGGTGTTTACGCTTGTCTCGCTTGCGTCATCGGGTTTGCGTGGCGTTCCTTCGCAGCCAGGTTGGAGATAAGGCGATAAGGAAGGAGGGAAGGGAGGGAGTGCCAGATCGCGGAGGGAAGATAGGGGAAGAGGGAGAGACAGATACATAGGTAGACCGACAAAACTTTGCCCTCGATGGAATCAAGCAGCAAGTAGAAAGCAGGTAGCGAAGAACAGTCAGCAGTCAGCAGTAAGCGGCAGCAGAACCAAAGAGGCGGACGGAGAGGGCTTGTAATCACGCCTAATGAGCAGTAACGAGATCTGGCTGACAGACCCGCACCAAGTATGAGAAATGGGGGGAGGGGAGAGGAATGGGGGGAGGGGAGAGGAGGAATGGGGGGTAGGGGAGAGGAGGAATGGGGGAGGGGAGAGAAGGAATGGGGGGTAGGGGAGAGGAGGAATGGGGGAGGGGAGAGGAGGAATGGGGGAGGGGAGAGGAGGAATTGGGGAGAGAAGAGGAGGAATGGGAGGAAAGTGAGAGGTATGAGGGGAGGAGAGATGAGGATTGAGGAACGGGATAGGAGGAAGGGAAGGGGGAAAGAGGGAAAAAGTGTTAGAAAAAAAAAAATAGGAGGAAAAGGAAGAAAACAGCAATTAGGGAAGACGAGAGAAGTAGGGAAAAAAAAGAAAGGGAGAATAGAAGAGGGGGGGGGGGGGGTGACATCGTCTGGTAAAAGCTAAATATACTGGAATAACTGATTTCTGGCGTGATTTGCCTGCCGCTGTCCAACAAGGATGTTTGCTGCGCCGTGACATCACTGACATCGGAATGCCCCGGGGCGAGAGAATGAAGAGTGTGTGTGTGTGTGTGTGTGTGTGTGTGTGTGTGTGTGTGTGTGTGTGTGTGTGTGTGTGTGTGTGTGTGTGTGTGCGTGTGTGCGCGCGTACGTGTGTGTAATATATGAAACTCCCTCATGAATGACTTTACTCAGCTTTTAAAACGAAACAAAATTACCACCGAAATACAAACACCACATCATTATTACAAACAGCCGTACACAAAACAGATTTCATTACCAAAATCTTATGGAGTAACGACCCCCCCCCCCCTCCTCCTCCAAAGGCGGACATCACATACACGCAATTCGGTCGTTTTTTTTTTTATCGCCTCCGTCACCCTGTTAATGTCCGCTTGGTCATTTCATTTAGATATAAATTCAAATCGTACAAAAAAACAACAACTAATTTTCAAAAAATTGCAACAACACCCAACATTGCGACAGGATTTTCGTAATTGGTTTCATGTGCAGGCTGACCTGTTTTGATTTCAATGACTTATATACAGTTTCGCTAGTTTTTGGAAAATGAATTTAGGAGAGGCGAAGGTGGGCCTACTAGACTATACCCTTAAGCAAATGTAGAGTAATATAAACCCTCAAACTCGAGCGTCAAGACTCAATTCATTGCTATAGAACAAAAGGTTTTAATGAATGCGGAAGGGTTGCGGGAGGAGAGAGAGAGAGGGGGGGGGGGGGTTGGAGTCTACCGAGGGTTGCTGAAAGAATGGAATTGTTGTATCCATGACCTTTTCAACTGTTCCGCTCGTACGGCTGAAAATATTTACTACAAAGTTGTTGCTTTTTGCAAGAGAAAGCAAGCAGGTCCAAAGAGGCTGTAATCACGAACCTCTCTCCCCAGCCTTGGAATCCTCTCGCGAAATATTCAAAATGGCGGCGCCTGTCACCTTGGGGATTAGTTCTCCGTCAATAGCGGCAGCAGCGCCGACGGGTTACAGAGGCAAAGCCACTGTATTTCCTTTTGATCAATGCCTCCAGCTAATTATCTCTCTCTCTCTTGCCATGATTATTGCTTACCGCGTCCCAAATTGCTTCGACTCTGATCACTTTCCTTCATTAATGTCGGGAGCCTTCCGCGTGGGGAGAATAAGAGCGAGAATCCCGAGCCCGGCCGCACAGTAGCGCAAACAATTGACGATCAATGACGGGAAACACATAGAATCCGACACCTTTCTCATGCCCCTAATTCAGCGTTCAAACCGCAAGGCGCAGCTAGTTAACGAAACAATCAAATCACATTTATTTCATCGGGACGAAAATGGCATAGGGTCGGAAGGGAAACGAAACAACTATACTCAATAACGATAAAGTCGGTAGAGTATAAACAGTAATAAAATAGAAAAAAAAAAAAACGAAAAAAGGTTTCTAAGCAGAACGACGGAGAATTAGAAATTAAAGTTGGCATTTACAAATATACGACTCATGATTCCTTAAAGCAAAAGAAAGGCTTAATTATTACAACACACGAACAGAATATGCAGAAAAAAATTAATGTAAGCATTTTCTTCCGACCCCTACCTGGAACTGTCCGAATGTCACGCTTCTCAAATATTTATGGATACCTGTAGAAAACTATCGTCCGAAACCGTTGATACTGACAAACGTAAGATTCAGTTAATTGGCCTCCCCTGTGTTCGTACGCCAGGTCAGATTAATTATACTGACATTTGGCTTAAAGAAAATCAAAGGCTGAGACAATTAACATGGCACTTTTGTTAAGGTCACTTGATAACACGATTTTTGTTTCATCATAAGAATTCGTCTAACTATTTTCATATTGCGTTTATGCATTTCTTTAAAGATAATTAAAATATATTCAAATAATTTAGAAAATGTTCCTCTATTTTTCTGCATGAGAGATGTATTATGGATGGATATGTAAATATGTATGCGTGTGTACGTGTGTATGCATGCGCGCGTGTGCCCTATAAACGCAGACAACCTTCACAATACTTAATTATTATCTCATTGCATTCCCGTCACAAGAAGCTATTATTGTCCGGATTAGAAATCGCATAACTACATCGAGAAAATCATAAAAATGGAAACGGAGTAGACCAGAGAGAGGCTCGGCTGACGTGTGCCCCGACGCATACCCAGGCCAATTTCGCTTCGCACTTGCACGTCAGGGGAAGGAGCATTGACCGAAATTCAATACTAAAATAGGTGTAATTGGGAACAATTGCTTGCTCAACGAAAGGTAATTGTTTAAGACAGAAAAATAGTTTCCTATTCTTCTTTTTTCCGTCTCTGTCCCTCTCTCATTTGCCTTCAATGTTTCGCTCTGCCTACACTCGCCGCGATAGCACGTGCGCATGCGTGTCGTGCAATTGCGTCGTCGTTGCATCGCCGTTGTTCAGGTGATGCGTCTCCATCTGGTCAGCTGCATCCCATCGCTTCCGTCAGGAGAACGGCAGCTTCGATCTCGCTTGTCACGCACATGTGGGTTTGTGTGCGCGTGGGTTTGCCATTGTCTCTGTGTGTGTGTTTGGTGTGCGTGAGATTGTGTGCCTCTGAGTTTGTGTTTGTGAGCGTGTGCACGCGACAAAGGGTGTGATTAAAAAATAATTTATAAAAAAAAAAAAAATAATAATAATAAACAAAAAATATATATTCTTATTACCTTCCCCGGATCCAACTTTTTGAAAATTAATGAATGTATGAATATATAAACAATAAATAAATATGTATGTATATATAAATAAATATATATATGGAATAAATGAAAAAAGAAGAAAAAATCCAAGCGAATTAGCGCGACCGCTGACCAAACAAAAGTCGCTGCGTCGTCTGTTTGCGGCCGCCGTCTCTCGCGCACTTTAATGACTCTTTACTCCCGCGGATGATTACCGCCGCTCCCGACCGACCGACGGACCGCCGACGCACCAGGGGCAACGACGCTACAGCTCCTGCTCTCTCTCTCTCTCTCTCTCTCTCTCTCTCTCTCTCTCTCTCTCTCTCTCTCTCTCTCTCTCTCTCTCTCTCTCTCTCTCTCCGACAGCGACGACCTTCACCCGGCACCCCCCCCCCCTCCACCCGCCGACCGGAAGCCAACGAGTGACAGCCGTGCCCGGTAATTAGCGAGTTACAATTGATCAATTCACCAGCTCGGGGCTAATTAACCATATCCAACAATGATGATGGAATATATGAAAAAAGAGAGAGAGAATTGAAATTTTCCCTATTGCGCGTCTATGATATTATTACCGACGTCCGGTCTGTATGAGACATAAACCGGATTTCCCGTCCAATTCCGAATGGGCCTTAATAGCCGAAATTAATTAAATCCAAATTTGATTCTTATCTAGTTCTAATCCGCAGATAATAATAATAAAAAAAATTCCGTATGAAATAAAAAACTTCTTGCTCTATATTAAATACCGCCAGAGAGGGAGGGAGGGAGGGAGGGAGGGAGGGAGGGAGGGAGGGAGGCAGGGAGGGAAGGAGGGGGTGACCAGGGGGATGGGGAGAGAGAGAGAGAGAGAAAGGAGAGTTCTAGCGTTCCATAATTGATGTTAATTAAATAAATCCTGATTTTAGAACCTCCTTGGAGAGTTTGTCAAGCCATTACACCAACTTCGTCAAAACCCGTAATCTGGAAATGGGACCCGTGGCGCGTGCAGAGCCGACGGATAATCATTGAAAAGGGCAAAATCGGGCGCATTCTTAATCAGTCAATGTTGGGGCTATTTCGTTTGACAAGCGAGCCGGCTTATTATAACACGGAATTACACTCCCATCACAAAAATCATGACTGGATCGATTTCGGAAACTCACTTTAGAGAACAGACTCCTTTGTCGTTTTCTTTTTCTTTCTCTCACTCTCTCTTTCTCTTTCTCCTTCCCTCTCCTCCTACCCTACCCCCCTTCCTCTCCCTCCCGCGTGTTTGTGTTTTCTCTTGTGCAACATTTCCAAAGTTTAAACAAACAACTCGAAAGGAATTATCACTGGATCAAATATCCTTCCTTCTTTTTATAATTCTTTTTTCCTTTTCTTTTTTACTTGACCATCTCTCATCAAACGTTTGGAGGAAAAGAAGGAACACATTTCCGTGACTGCGTGATTAATAAACGAAAACTGCGATCGAGATCTTGCAACGATATTGCACACAAATATTCTCCTTCCTTGTGTGTGTGTGTGTGTGTGTGTGTGTGTGTGTGTGTGTGTGTGTGTGTGTGTGTGTGTGTGTGTGTGTGTGTGTGTGTGTGTGAGAGAGAGAGAGAGAGAAGGGATGGGGGGGGGGAGAGGATCGAACAGCAGCGGAACGAGAAAGGAGGTGGGGGGGAGGGCAAGAGAGAGAGAGAGAGAGAGAGAGAGAGAGAGAGAGAGAGAGAGAGAGAGAGAGAGAGAGAGAGAGAGAGAGAGAGAGAGAGAGAGAGGGGGGGGGGGGGGGAGGTCGAAGAGTGGTAATTGCGACGGGATAATCGAATGGAGGCATTTGATAAGGTGTAGATGAGATTCACACAAAATCATAAATAAGTAAATTAATTACTCGATAACCAAATCACGCCGGGAGGAGGAGGAGGAGGAGGAGGAGGAGGAGGAGGAGGAGGAGGAAGAGGAGGAGGGGGAGGAGGAGGAGGAGGAGGAGGAGGAGGAGGAGGAGGAGGAGGAGGAGGGGGAGGAGGAGGAGGAGGTCCAATCCATCCGCCATTTTGGACATCGCGAAGGAACGTAGCATCGCCCTCCTCGCCCTATTTCCCCCTCAAGTAGTTGATCAGATGTCCCCGAGAAAACGAAAAATAAGACCATAGACTAAAGACGCCGATCAGGAAAAACGAAAAAAAAGGTAAAACGCTCGAGAGGAGAGTCCATCCCAGCTCACCGTTCCGAAAAGTCTGGACATGCGAAGTCAATCTCGACGGAATACAACCCTCAAGTAACAATCGGCGGAGTAACGCTCTCCATTCTCTTCAGTTTTTATTTGCTTTTCTTGATTCGTTAAAAAAAAATATATATATATATTAATTATAAATGCATAACTAAAAGTAGAGCAAAAAGTCAAGTCCAGTCCGATGACCGCGTACATTCCTCTTCCACAAACGTACCTATATATTCAAATTTCAATTTCATTTGCATATCCACCCAAAGACCCATCACTCATTACCATGTGAAAAAAAGCCAATCAAATGGTCGTGACACTGACACCATCCCATACCTCGCAATGATGTCAGCGTAGGAGGCGCTGCTGACAACATGCAGAGGAGAAACCGAATTCGAAGAAAAAATATAACGATATATATAAACTCGGCAATCAAACTTTGGTTGGGGAAGAGGGAGAGAGAGGAAGGGGAGAGAAGAAGGGGAGAGAAGAAGGGGAAGAAGAAGGGGAAGGGGAAGGGAAGAGAAGAGGAATGGGAAGGGGAAGGGGAAGGGGAAGAGAAGAAGGGGTAGGGGAAGAGGAGAAAGAGGAAGATGGAAGAGGAAGAAGAATAGAACAACGAAAGAGGAAGTGAAAAAGAGAAACGACGACGAAGAAGGGAAGGAAAGACGAGAAAAGGGAAGAGGGGAGGGGGGTAATAAGTGAGGGGCAATGAGAAGAGAGGTGGAAGGGGAAGTACAGGCGCGTAGGGGGAAGGGAAAGGGGAAGAGAGGGGGAGGGAAGTAAAAAATGGAGCTACGTGAGCGGTGTTACAAGCTCCCATTAACCCAAGAATTTGAACATCAGGGGAATAAATTAAGCTTCGGGGACGCGGGAGGAAACGTCCAAAGCGGGGAGAGGGAGAGGGAGAGGGAGAGAGGGAGAGAGAGAGAGAGAGAGAGAGAGAGAGAGAGAGAGAGAGAGAGAGAGAGAGAGAGAGAGAGAGAGAGAGAGAGAGAGAGAGAGAGAGGGAGAGAGAGAGAGGTATAGTATTTTTTAATTTATGGTATCAGAGAGTTCTATTTTTCGCGTTTATTTTAAAGCAAAAAAATTGAAGACTGCAACAGCCTGGCCGATCATCGACGAACACCAGAACCCCCCCCCCTACCCCACCCCACCCAAAAAAATATATCAACATAATAAAACTGAAGAGTAATAATACTAAACTAATACACATTGCTCATAAACAGCCCAAAAACAAAACATATTCCACATCAACCAATATACCACCTAAAAGAAACGAGAAAAGAGAAAAAAGAAAAGAAAAACAAAAAAAACTTGTTCCAATTACGAGAGAGGCTTTCGTAATCTCACAAGAAACTACAAGTGTTGGTATCCCTTATATACGATACCGGGATGTTCCGCCTCTCGACGCCGCAGAATCACGTACACGGTCGCTGGTACGTCACCCATGCCGTGCCGCGTGCCGGGCTTCGCGATTCGGGGGACGCGATATATCAGGGGCGGAGAAGGCGTGCGTGCGTGCGAGGGTATAATGCATATATAGTCCTTTTTCGATTTCGTGTGTGGCTTAGGATGGTTTGGATATATGTGTAATATAAATAAAGATATATATACATTGTGTGTGTGTGTGAGTGTGTGTGTGAGTGTGTGTGTGTGTGTGTGTGTATGTGTGTTTGTGTGTTTGTGTGTGTGTGTGTGTGTGTGTGTGTGTGTGTGTGTGTGTGTGTGTGTGTGTGTGTGTGTGTGTGTGTGTGTGTGTGTGTGTGTGCGCGCGCGTGTGTGTGTGCCCGGCGACTACGTAGAGCAGGTGCGACTCCCGCTCAATCCATCACACTGTTCTCTATCTCGTCTCAGGGAGAGAGTCACCCCCGACCCCGCCCCCTCCCCGCCCGGCCCCGAATGCAATTAAATCAACCCAAGAAAGCTTCGATACGACCCCCCCCCCTCTCCATCTCTCCGCGACTCTTCCTACAATCGAATAAATTAACTATATATATAAATTCACGTTTTCGCCCCGAGAATACATATATATATATATATATATATATATATATATATATATATATGCAAGTCTCAGACCATAAAATAACCGTTGAATATTTTTTCCGCCTCATTTCTCTCTCTCTCTCTCTCTCTCTCTCTCTCTCTCTCTCTCTCTCTCTCTCTCTCTCTCTCTCTCTCTCTCTCTCTCTCTCTCTCTCTCCCTCCCTACAACGCGACCCGTATATAGCGAAGATTTTTACAATCTCGGCATCTTGAGCCGGAATTAATATTTTGCGGGTTTCCCCCTCCCCCCCCCCCCCTTGTGGCGGTGACGGTCTGGTGTGCTCAAGTGAAAATAGATCAAGCCAAGGACT
>NC_061836.1:7925723-7955723 GCF_019202785.1 Penaeus chinensis
GTGGAGGGCGTGGGCGTCTTGGGCGCCGAGTAGATGCTGCCGGAGGGGCTCTGCTGCTGCGACGTGAGGGCCTGCGAGCCGTCCAGGTTGGGCATGCCGCCGTTCTGCAGCTCCTGCATGTTGTTGAGGTGCTTGTCGCTCTGCATGTGGATGGAGAGGTTACCCTTGGTGGTGGTGGAGTAGTTGCACACCTCGCAACGGTAGGGCTTGTAGCCGCAGGTGTAGGTCTCCCCGCGGGCGAGGCGAGGGTGCGGCTGGTTCGTCAGGCAGTAGATGCAGGTGGACTCGTTCTCCGGGTGCTTCTCCTTCATGTGGATCTCCAGCGTCTCCTGGTACTTGTAGTGCCAGTTGCACTTGGGGCACTTGAGCGTCTTGCAGGAGTTGCGCGAGTGCATGAACGCCATCTGCCCTCCTAACGTCCGCGACTGCTGTAGGATCAGGTCGCACTTGTCGCAGCTGACGCCCTGCGGTCGGCCACTCATGTGCTCGGGGCAGGCGCCGATGACAGTGCCGGTGAGCTGCGTCACCGGAGACTGCAGCGGCGAGAAGCTCGTGGGCGACATCGAGGTCACGGGCGACACGGACGCGCGGCCGTTGGCGCCCAGGGCAGAAATCGGCGACTTGCGGCTCAGGTCGGGCGTCCGAACAGCAGCCGGATGCTGGGGAGCAGCGAAGGGGTCTGCCCGTTGCTGTTGCTGCTGCTGTTGCTGCTGCTGTTGTTGCTGCTGTTGTTGTTGCTGGTGTTGCTGCTGCTGACGGACTAAGTCATAGAAGTCGGTCATCTCACGTTTGACAGGTGTATTATGATCGTCCTCGGCGAGGTCCTGGTGGTCGTCGTTGTTGTGTGCGGCCTTGGCGGGCTGCGGGCTGGGGGAAGGGCCGCTGGGAGCCCCGGAGGGCAGCAGGGTGGCCAGGGAGTCCCCGTGCTGGCTGCTGCTGCCGCAGTTGTTACTGCTGCTGCTGCTAGCACTAGGGGGCGTCACTGGCTCTAGGAACGACACTCGCGGCTCCTTCTCCCGGCCCGCACACTGGATGATGGCCGAAGCGTTCTTTGACGCCAAAAGGTCCCTTTCCTCATCCAGTAGCACTACACTATGGTCGCCCATCGCATGGGCAATAAAAGATTTAACATATCCAAAAGACAACTTACATACAAAACACATCAATATAGGTTTAATTGGAACTTGCGAGTAGTCTAATAATGGAAGTTTTGTTTTCTCACTGGAACTATCATTTTTGTTATCACTGTCTTTACATTCATTTTCACTGTCTTTATCACCAACGGTAAAGACCCTGTAGTTGTGAACAATGGGAACGTCAGGAACTTTGTTTTCCTGGATTAGCGAGGTGAAGGTTTGACCGTAAAGGGCGGTATAGAAGGCGGGGTTCTTCGTGACGTATATGGCGTTCGCGATGGTGGGGATGGTGGGGGCGGCGGTGGAGGAGAGCGGGTGCCGCGGGGAGTCCACGATGGAGCCCTCGTGCTGCGGCAGCTCCAGCCCCGCCACGCCGTCGTCGTCGCTCATCTCCGAGTCGATGATGTAGGCCGACCCGTCGGGGTTGTACACGATCTTCCCGTCGAACTTTTCCACGTCACTCGACGACTCGTTCATCGCGTCCTGCGCGGCTCCCGACGCGACGCAATGGTGCCGCGTGTACTGCTCCGCCGACGTGAAATGCGTGTGGCACGTCATGCACGTCAAGTTGAATGTCGCTGGCGGCGACGCGGACGACGCCGACGACGACGAGGAGGTGGCGTTGGGGCCCTGTTGCGGCAGGGGCCCTGGGCCTTCCTCGCCCGCCAGGGGGGAGGTAGAGGGGGCGTCCTCAGGACTCATAGTCGGAGGGTCTTGCTGCTGCGTCTGGCTAGGGGCTTCTTGAGGTTCAGTGGGAGGGTGTGGGGGGGCCGGGGGGCATCCCTTCAGAGGCGGCTCTCCCAGCTCCTCTCCGGGCATGGCGGCACGGACACGGCGCCTCCGCTAGTCACAGCCCTCAACCTCCACGCACCATCTGAGGATAGAAACAGCACGCGTTAATAGTGGTCGCACACATTCCTTATCTCTAGATAACAGTAAATTGTACCCGCTATACCACAACCCTGCGTTAAGAGCATGATCATTTTATGAAAGTAATACAAGGCAATAAAAATACAGAACAGGAACCTCACAAAAGCACCGAGGAAATTTTCAAAGCAACACAACGCCTTCACCGCTGCAAGAGCGGCCTTCACCCCCTACCCCTCCCCTTATCCCCCAACACGCAAGCAATAACACAATACCCGCCCACGACCACATTCACGCACGCAAACACACACACGCAAGTGCGAGGTGCCAATGAAAGAAAAAAAGAGCAAACGAAATACAGAGAGAGAGAGAGAGAGAGAGAGAGAGAGAGAGAGAGAGAGAGAGAGAGAGAGAGAGAGAGAGAGAGAGAGAGAGAGAGAGAGAGCGGCACAACAGTCCTATCATATTGCTCACATTACCCCAGACTCCAGGTGCGTCGCGCTCCGTAGCCTAGTCTCAACACCACTGATTCTCCAAGCTGATACGCCTCTCCCAGGCCGGTTTAAGCTCGACTATAGTTACCGTTTCCTTAAGTCCAGTTTGGCGACTGTCCTTCGTCTCTCTCTCTCTCTTTCTCTCTTTCTCTCTTTCTCTCTCTCTATTTCTTCTCATACCTTTATTATCATTCGCAACCGGTCGATCATTAACGCGAAGCCCTGCCCGTCTGGAGGGAAAAGCCGACGGTAGAGTAGATAATGTGGCTCGTCACGTGACTCGGTGATAGTATTACCATTAGCATCATTACTATTACTAACTACTCCTGCTTTTGTCCCGTGTCATCACTTTCATTTTTGATAAAGTAATTAATATCAATCACCATCATATTCTTTTAATCATCATTATCATCATCATTTGTAATTGTGTTGGTGTTTTCGTCATAAACGCCTCCCCCCCCCCCCCCCGCCCGAACATTGCAGTTTCGAAATCGGCCCGACACCGACCCTCACCGACCCGACCGACCCCGACCAGCGCCGACGCTCCGACAGCCGGCGTTCGGAGAGTTTTAATGTCGGGTGGAAGCGGCGCTTTGCACGTGTATCCTGCAAGATGCAACAGCGAGCAACCCGAGAACAAAGCCCGCCTGGCCGAGGGGCACCACTTTAAAATGATAATGAACGGGGAAAATATATATGCGGTTATAAAAATATATGTCTCGCTCTTTAACCGAGTTCGTGTATTATTTATGGAAATAAATACAGCAAGAGTCTATGTGTGTATACATATGCATATACATAAATACATACAAACATATATACATTATAAATAACACACACGTATATATGTATATACAAAATATATATATATATATATATATATAAGTATGTATGTATTTATATCCATATGTGTATCTATATCTATCTATCCATCTCTATACACACACACACACACACACACACACTTGACTTGTTGCCTCAGAAATCGCCCGCACCCGCAAGCAACCCGCCAACCATCCAAGTCGCCGCCACCTTTTTTCCTCTTCCTCAACTTCTTCTTCTTCTTCCTCTCCTCCTCCTTCTCCTCCTCCTCCGCTCTACCTTGACTCCCCTTCTCCTACCCTCTTGGCCGCTCTCCCCGTCCGCACCTGCCAGGGCGTGAACCGCAGGTATATAGGCCCTCACTGCCCGCGGGACTTGCCTGTGGGTGCTCTACAAAGGCGACCGCGCGGGGGGGGGGGGGGGGGTCCGCGGGACACTCGCCCAATAAATCAGAAGTCGTTACTACCACGCGAGGAAGAGGAGGAAGAGGAGGAAGAGGTAGGCGAAGAAGAGAGATAAAGAAGGAAGAAGAAGGACGAGGAGGAAGAGGAAGAAAAAATGGAAAAATAAAAATAATAATAAGTGGAGAGGAAGATGAAGGAGAAGTAGAGAAAGAGGAAAAGAGGAAAAGAGAAGGACGAGGAGGAAGAGGAAGAAAAAAAAAGAAAAGGGAAAGGGGCGTGGCGGAGGTAGCGTGGGAAGAGAGAAACAGGATAAGGGGAAAGGGGAAACCGATAGCGAAAAACAAAAAGTGAGAGAGGGATATTCATGCATTAAGAGATAATCCGTGAGTGGGGGGAAGGGGGGGGGCGAGTAGGGGCTGGGGAAGGGGAAGGGGAAGGGGAAGGGGAAAGATAAGAAGAAGGGGAATGACACGGGGAAGAGGAAGGGGCAAGAGAAGGGGAAAAGAGAAAGGGGAAAGGAAAAAGAAGGCAAGGAAAGTGCTGTTGGACCACACCCTACCCCCTCCCGCGTCCCTCCCCCCTCCTTCCCCTCCTCACCTCCCTATTTTACGATCTATCACATGATTCCGCACACGATCATAATTACACCCACACACGAGGTCCCGTGCAGGCGGCAGTGACGGCTGTTTACTCAAAATACCCGCCGCTGCTGTATCCATATCCCCCTGTAACTCGAAGCCGGTATCCGCGCCGCCGTAGCCTCGGATTTACGGAACGCACAACGAAAACCATTGACCATTAGCCATTTTTTTTTACCACGAAGGAGCACTAACATCGAGCGGGAAGCGATGTATTTACTTTAGCGGCGCCTTCCGTCAACAATTAATCGCAAGGATCGAAAACGAACGTATTTATATTCATTACATACGAAAAACAAAACAAAACAAAAAGACATTATATTCAAACAAATCTAAATCAACGAAAATGGCAAAACAAACGCAAAAAAAAAGAAGAAAAAAAAACAGACCAAGACCGAAAAAAAAAGCTAAACGAATAAATAAACACATAAATAACGCAAAAAAACAAACAAACAAATGACAAAGGATAAACAAACAGAATCAAACACGAGACAACAGTAACCTTGTTCCTAAAAAAACGCCAGATCCTTCCCCGTTTAGGCCGTGAAATCACAAATTTACCGGCGTTCCCTAGGCCTATTGTTCCTGGCTCGGCTTCCGGTGTCAATCACGGAATTCACAATCGCAATTAAGCCATCACATGAGAGACCGGAGAGCGATTCGCATTCAAAGATTTACTTGTTTTGTTTGAAGAGTTACGCCATTAAGCGGGTGAAGTGTTTAAGAGTGAGAGAAAGAGCGAAAGTTAGAGAAAGATTGAGAGAGAAATTTATCGAAACGTAATAAGGACTGATATTACATACATACATACATACATACATACATACATACATACACACACACATACCCCCCCCACACCCCACACACACACACACACACTCTCTCTCTCTCTCTCTCTCTCTCTCTCTCTCTCTCTCTCTCTCTCTCTCTCTCTCTCTCTCTCTCTCTCTCTCTCTCTCTCCCCCTCCTAAATAATTAATAAAATAAAAAAATCCAAAAATCTATATTAATAAAATCACGATAAGAATCTGGCAGCAGCCGAAGTCCAGCAAAGGCTTATTTGAAACGACGTGAGACTTTAATTAGTTCTATAAAGAGCTCAAATAATCTTGAGATCTTAATTCAGCGTCGCTTTTTGCTCCACTCAAGCTTAGTGACGTTGCATTATCTCCCCCCTTGCAACTGCAGCACGAAAGTCATCTATAGAGGCTACAATTGACAGCAAAGGCGATAAGCATCTCTTATATAAATACTCCTTTGGCGATGGATACGTACATGGAAGAAAAAATGGAGAAGAAGAAGAAGGAAAGGGAGAAAAAGAAGAAGAAAAGCGGGGGAAAGAAGAAGAAGAAGAAGAAGAAGAAGAAGAAGAAGAAGACGACGATGAAGTAGAAACAGACATTAACGAAGATACAAAAACAAGAAACAGAAGAAAATTAGGACAAAGACTAGCAACAGAAGACAAGGAAAATAACGACATAGAAGTAATAATAACGAACACGTATTAGAATGATGACAGTAGAAAAAAAAAAAAGTAGAACTGGACCGTAGAAATGATGGAAGGCATTGCAGATGTAATCAAAATTGTCGGCGAGTGATCTCAAAGCGAATGGCACACCGTCGTAAAATGTAAAAACGATATTTAACAGGTGATATAAATATACATAAAACTTTTCAGGGTCTATTTCTTATTCAAATCGTCTATGATTATTTTTCAATCGAATCCGATCGTGAAATTTTCCCGCCAAAGAAATTAAAATAAAGTAATGCTAAGACTTCTAATACTAATAATCACAGTAGTAATAATAATAATATTAATAATAATATCAGTAATAAAAAACAATATTACTAACTAACATAAATACATAAAATAATAAATAAATAAAAAACAACAAAAAATGATCAAGTGTTAACGAGCGTCCCCCATCCCCCAATAAAAACATAAATACACAAAACACAATTAACAATCATAATGACCATCATCCTAATTAGCATAATATTCCTCTCTTCTCGCAACGGACGCTGGAACCTCCTCCTCTCCTGTCGCCGCCACACCGATATTTGCGAGAAAATATCTCCATCTCGCGAGCGTTTATTAATGATAATGAAACGGGAATAATAAGAGCTGTCGTTTAGCCACCAAGAACGAAACTTTTATTTCCTAATTCGTTTTGTTTTTCCTAATCTTCCTTCGCGGCTGAAGAAAACAGAAAGAGAGAATGAAGACAAAGAAAGCGAAAGAAAGAGAGCCAAGAAAGAGGAGGAGCTAAAGGCAGAGAAGGAAGAGAAAGGAAGACGAAAAAAAAATCAGAGAGAATGAAGACAGAGAAAGCGAAAGAAAGAGAGAGAAAAGAAAGAGGAGGAGCTAAAGGCAGAGAAGGAAGAGAAAGGAAGACGAGAAAAAAAAAAAAAAATCAGATAATATCCTACGCCTAAAGTACTACAAGTAAGCGCATTAGGATTAAGTCTCTGCAGATCGCCCTGGAGACGCCATGACGTAGGCGAGGATGAGAGGGAAGAAGAAAAGAGGAGAGGAAGAGAATGAGAGAGGAGAAGAAGAGAATGAGAGGAGAAGAAGAGAAGAATAAAAAGGGGGGGAAGGAAAGAGGAAGGAAGAGGAGGCAAAGAGAGAGAGGGAGAGAAGGAAAGAAGGAATAAGAGGAGTAAAAAGAGGAAGGGTGAGAAGGAAAGAAAAGGAGGAAAATAAGGGAAAGAAGGAGGAAGAATGGAAGCAGAGGAGACAGGAAGGCAGGACAAAGGAGGGAAGAAAAAGGACAAAAGAGAAAAGGGGAGAGGACGAGGCAGATAAACAAGGAAAACACGGTGACAGACAACAACAACAAAAAAATCCACGCGAAAGAACGGCGAGGAAATAGACAGAAGAAAAGAGAGTAAGAGTATGAAGAGAGGCGTGAGGCGGGGAGAGGAGGAGGAGGAGGAGGAGGAGGAGGAGGAGTGAGAGGGGAAGGGGGACGGGAGAAGAGAGACGGGATGCGAACGGAGAGAAGATTAGTAAAAAGAGAGGAAGCAATTGCGATGATGAATTGCCAGACGGGAAGCAGTTCCGCCGGTGCTTCAATGCCCAATTAATTTAATAAACTAACGAATAATGAGGCTCTACATGTCCCTCGCTCCCTCTATCCATCTATCCATCCACCTACATGAACATATTTCACGCATAAATACACAAAATAAATAAATAAATAAAATAAAACACTCAAGATCGACATACAAATATTAACCGGAATATTGAGAAGAAGAAGGAGGAGGAGGAGGAGGAGGAGGAGGAGGAGGAGGAGGAGGAAGAGAAGAAGAAGAAAAATCTTGCAAGACTGAAGTGTGGGGGACGAAGGAGACACCCGAGTCAGCGCCCTTCCCCCTCTACCCCTCCCCCCTCCCCTTTCCCTCCCTCCGTCGTTATCATCGATAAAACCATTTTCCATAACCCTCACACACTCACTCTCTCTCTCTCTCTCTCTTTCTCTCCGCTCTTCTCCTTCTCCCTTCCTCCCTCCCTCCCTCCCTCTCTCTTCTCGACCGACCGCACGGAAAAATAACTCAAATGACAATTCTTGAAAAAAGGGGAAACTTAAAAAATATAAAAATTACTAAATGTATTACGAAAAAACAAATGCAAGAAAACACGCTTATATTTACATCACTACAGTGTCAAAAACTAGAATTCTCTCTCTCTCTCTCTCTCTCTCTCTCTCTCTCTCACTCTCTCTCTCTCTCTCTCTCTCTCTCTCTCTCTCTCTCTCTCTCTCTCTCTCTCTCTCTCTCTCTCTCTCTCTCTCATACGGCAAGACCTGGAACTTATGTGTATGTTTATTTTATGTGTTGTGTTCTTGTGTTCTAGCGTGTGTGCGTGCGTGCGTGCGTGCGAGGGCGTGTGTTTCCCCCTCCCTCCGTTCGGTTATCAAGCAGCGTGTTGTGTCGAGTATCTTCCGTCTGAGGCCGTCGGCAACCCAGCCCCCGCGGCCCGCCTGCGAATCCGTGCACGTTTGACTTCCTTCGCTCCGTGCGGCTGACTCTCCGACGCCCCCTTTCCTCTGGCCAACACGTGCGAACACATCCTCGCCGATACACCTTTCGCCTTTTTTTCGAATCGCACTGACAAATCCGACTGTCCTTTCGCGGGGGAAAATGGAGGAAAATCGCGAGATGAAGAGGCTTGGCGTGTAAACTCCGCCCGCTTAAGCCACAAGCGGCGGCGGAGGATTCGTATAATAATCTCCCGGGTTGTTGCTCGAGAGAGATATGGCCGAGATGAATAATGGCGCGGCTTCGTTTCTCGAGGACGCCGACCGATATTCCTCAACTCAATTACTCTTGCCGCCGATAGATCTACAATCCCCCATCTCGTCTCCTTCGCCTTTGAGAAAGAAAGGAGAACAGGGGGGGGGGGGGGAAGGGATGGGGAAAAAGGGGGTAAGGGAGAAAATGCGGGGGCGGGTGTGAGGGTGAGGTGGGGGGGGGGGCACAAGACATAAGAACCGCACCACTTTATGAAGCCCAAAACACCCCCGTTGAATAGTTCAACCACACCCTACACGTCCCTCCCCTCCCCCTTCCCCCTTCCGACAGCCGAACCAGCCTGGCGTCTCCCTCTTTTCCCCAACTCCCCCACCCTCCCCCACTCGAAAGGGGGGAAAAACACAGTCCACGGGAGGGGTAAAACCTCCCTTCCCCAATCAAAGAATTGTGAAAATTATCGTAAGTCAGCACCCCGGGACCGGCCTCTCCGCGGGTAGCTGTGCTGTTGTCATGCCAACACAAATGATATTAGCCCGGCGCTTTAAAATGGCCGAGGTATGGCGTACAACATCCCTAGACTTTTTCTCCCTCCTTTCCCTCCCTCCCTCACTATCCCCCCCTCTCTCTCTTTCGTTCGTAGAGGAGGAGCAGGAAGAAGAGGAGGAGGAGGAGGAGGGGGAGAAGGAGGAGGAGGAGGAGGAGGAGGAGGAGCAGAAGGAGGAGGAGGAGCAGAAGGAGGAGGAGGAGCAGAAGGAGAAGGAGGAGAAGGAGGAGGAGGAGGAGGAGGAGGAGGAGGAGCAGAAGGAGGAGAAGGAGGAGGAGGAGGAGGAGGAGGAGGAGGAGGAGGAGGAGGAGGAAGGAGGAGGAGGAACAGGAGGCCAAGGAGGGGGAAGATGAGGTGGAGCTTGTGTGATCAAGGGGAAGAGAAGGAAAGGGAAGGGAGGGGGGGGGGGGTAAAGTTCTCGATGGCATAGAAGCGGCGATGACATCTTTTTCCCCAAGGTGGTCCGGAGGGGTAGGGGAAGGGGAATAGAGTAGACAGAGAAAGGGCTAAGGAGCAGGAGCCCGGAGGAAGAAGAAGAAGAAGAAAAAAAAAAAAAAAAAAGAAAAAAAAAAGAACATTTGTAACTACTTTATTGTGGCTGAAGTTGCTTTCCCTTTATTCTTAAAATCTCGTTTGGGGCGAATGATGCTTTTGGCAAGTGGCAAGGGCAACCACGGCGGAATTATAGGGTGATTTTCTCGCTGGATGGAAGGGTTGTTAATGGCTTGCTGTGGGAGACAATATTGCTGCACGGACAGACGCACACGCCGCTGGGGAGGAGGCCAGCGAAGCCACAGACAGACAAGGAAGGAAGGCACGAGTATATACTCTAATGTGTATGTAGTGGATGGACGTGTATGTGGATATGAATATATGAATATATATATAGATAAACGTGTGTGTGTGTGTGTGTGTGTGTGTGTGTGTGTGTGTGTGTGTGTGTGTGTGTGTGTGTGTGTGTGTGTGATTGTGAGTGAGTGAGTGAGTGAGTGAGTGAGTGAGTGAGTGAGTGAGTGAGTGAGAGAGAGAGAGAGAGAGAGAGAGAGAGAGAGAGAGAGAGAGAGAGAGAGAGAGAGAGAGAGAGAGAGAGAGAGAGCATATAAGAGCATATAAGAGCATACCCAGAGCCCCACCAAAGGAGCCCAGACCCAATCCAAGGATCCCCATGCCCAGAGCACCTCAGGCCCGCGGTATAAACATGCACACACCGAGAAAGTCGATAAAAGCCCTTTTGGCACAGGACAAACACACCCGAGTTGAGCTGGCGATCGAGGTGTAAAGGAGGAGAAGGAGGAACAGGAGAGGGAAAGCAGAGAGAGAGCGAGAGAGAAACAGACTCGTGTACGCAGAGATGATAATTAAAGTGATGGGCCTGCGGTAATTATTCTATGACGTGTCATTAACGCGGCGACCTCGTACGTCTGGCCGCGGTGAGCCGACATTCGTTTGTCTGAGCGAAGGAAGCGTTGTCGTACTGTCAAGGATCGGATAAGCAAGGCTTGAATGCCGTTGGGACTGATGTTTTCATACTCAACCTTGAGACGTGATAAGAAGACTTGCAATTGCAATATGTTGCGTGTTGGTTTCCCGTCGGAATCGAGCGTAGGAGAGCGGCTGTGCACCGACGTTGACATCCGAATCCATTTTCGATTGTCAATTCAACCATTTTACAAAACCTGCCCGCCGAGTCTGGCCGGCCTCGTCGCCACGGAAGGAGAGGACGTCAGAATAGTCTTGATCTCTCTCTTCTGTTTATCTATCTACCTATTTATCTCTTCTTGTATTTCAAATTGATTACTCTCTCTCTCTCTCTCTCTCTCTCTCTCTCTCTCTCTCTCTCTCTCTCTCTCTCTCTCTCTCTCTCTCTCTCTCTCTCTCTCTCTCTCTCTCCCCTCCCCATTCGTTATGGCATCCAATTCTGCTTGATGAGCCGACTGCGGAATCGAATTGTACCGGGTTTTATAACATCGACCTCCACTTCCGTTCGGGTGACACATCAACCTCTCCTTCGCCATCTTCCCGCCGCAATGTCTCAAGCCCCCACCCCCCCTTTCTCCACCCCCTCCCTCCTCTCCTCCCTCCCCCCTTCCCCTTTCCTACTCCAAGAACGGAATCCTTAATCTTCACGCGCTATTTTGAAAAACTTGTCTTCTTGGGGCTGGCGAAGGATCTGCTACAAGGCCCACGTTTCTTCGAGCCTCCAATCCTCCATCCGTTTGTGTATATATAACAAAAATGTTTCCTTTATTTCATCTTTATCCTTGTATGTTTTTTTATTTACCTCTCCTACCCTCTTCCCCTAACCCTACCGGTGACCTTCCCCTACACTTCCGCCCATTTCCCCTATCCCCTACCCATGTTCCCTACCCTTCCCACCCCTATCCTTTACCCCTTCCCCTATCCCATGCCCACATCCACTACCCCCGACGCCCTTCCCCTACCCTACCGACCTTCACCCATAATCAGGGGAATGAATACCACGGTAAGCCCCTCACGGCGTCCCCTCTCCCTCTCCCTCTCCCTCTCCTCTTTCTCTCTCCGCCTCCACCTGCCGTCCGCGCCTGCATGTTTGTGCCTGGCTGTCTGTTTGTGCCTGGCTGTCTGTTCGTGTCTGTATCCGTGTCTGCTTGTGCGTGCCTGGCCCCTTTAAGCGCCTGTTTGGCTGTGCCTATGCCACCCTGTCGTATTAGATCATTACGGATGTGTATGTAAGTGGTAGGGCCTGTGTATGTCGTTTCTTGGAAGCGATTGCGTCAAACCAAGTTAGTCGACCGCCATTTTTTCACCCTATGATTAGCATTAGCATATCTCTGAACTAAAAGATATAGCGAATGAATACAAATATAACTATACACAAATATAACTATACACGTTTAAACTGCGTTTATACGTGTATGAATGATTTCGGATGATCACATTCTTACCGAATTAAGCCTTTCCCGGCCAACATTATACATTTTTTTTCTCATTTACTCGAGAGAGAGAGAATTTAAAAAAAAATCGATGTTCTCTCTACTCCCCCAATCGCTATCCCTCTCCCCCTCCTACACATGTTTAAAAAAAGGCCTATTAAACCCTATAATCACAAGACAAACTTCAAAATCAATGTCGAAGTTGACATCTCGTTCCCTCCCGCTCGTCCGCCTGTTCGTTCGTCCGTCTCCGCGCACGGTTCCCGTTCCTTCTCTCACCTCCCCTTTCCCCTCCCTCCTTTTCCCCTCCCCCAACACGAACGAACGCTTGAACGACACGAAAAAAGAGAAAGGGGGGGCTACAGATGGGGGAGGAGGGGGAAGGGGTGATGGGGGAGGGGGCGGGGGTAGAGAGGGTTCGATTCGTCAAAGAAATTTTAACAGGATGTCTACGAGTCATGCAACCGCCTCCGCCGCCGCCCCCGCCTCTCTAAACCTCCCTCTATTTCCCCTTCGGCCTATTCTCACCCTTATGCCACCTGGTTGTTGGGGTTATCAGACGAAAGGGGGGAAGGGGGAGGCTGGTAGATGTATCCTTCTAGCCCGTACCATCGTCGCGATGATGGTCGAATTGGTAGAAATATAACACGATAATTGGAGTAAAAATTTGGCTGCCAACCCATCCATCTGTCAGCAAATTTTACTTATTTACACATGGGATATAAAGTAAACAGGTAAACAAAACACCTAAATTAATGCAAAATGTAAGTGCATGTGTATGTATATATGCATACATATACATACATACATACATACATACATATATATATATATATATGAACGCATGTATGTATGTGTATGTATACACAACCAAACCATGCACATTCTGTCTCCCTCTACCGCTGGCCTCATACCTTTGCCGATATATACAATCCAAACATAACTACAGATGACTGATAATTAATTACGATAAAAATGATACCTCCCCATGACAAAAGAACTGTCCTATAGGCCTATTAAGAAGAGCCACTGGCCCTCCCGTCATCTCGGAGACTGTCCATGAATCAAAGCCACAGGAGAGAAAAGAATATATAAACACTTATTAAAACCAAAATTACTCTTGGAGTTTAATTTGTCAGCCGCATGCAATCCGATAATGGCCGTTTCAACAGATGCGTGCGCCGATGTACACGCCATTACGGCCTCTGTGCTCAGCGGACATAGGGGCTAGTTTCTCGTGTGGCTAGTTTTTCTCTCCCTCTGTCTCTGTCTGTCTGTCTCTCCCTCACACTCTTCTACTTTTTCCCTTCCTCTCATCCTCTACTTCTCTGTCTCCCCCTCTCTCCCTCTATACCTTAGAGAGAGAGAGAGAGAGAGAGAGAGGGAGAGAGAGAGAGAGAGAGAGAGAGAGAGAGAGAGAGAGAGAGAGAGAGAGAGAGAGAAAGAGAGAGAGAAAGAGAGAGAGAGAGAGAGAGAGAGAGAGAGAGAGAGAGAGAGAGAGAGAGAGAGAGAGAGAGAGAGAGAGAGAGAGAGAGAGAGAGAGAGAGGGAGAGAGTACTCGATCTCTCAAATTATCAGTCATAATGCGTTTTATTGCTTCTGAGGAAAGCGGGGGACATTTTGGATATAACGGTGGTTTTAATCGTCCGGTTTCGGAGAAGTTCCACGGAGGAAGTCGATAAAAAGACTAAAAAGTAAATAAAGAAAATGTAGAGCGATAATTTGGGTAATGTTAAGAGTTGTAAATAACCTTAATGCTACTATTGCTGTTTTTTCTAAAATTAATGGAAATAAATAATAATGATGATAATGACAATGATATCAGTAATAATAATGATTACAATAAAGATAATAAAAATGACAATAATGAAACAGTAACGATAATATTAATGATAAAACACAAACAATAATAACAATAATGTAAGCGAACCCAGATAAAAACGCACTGCACGTGGTTCTAACTCCCCCCCCCCCCCCCATCAATTTCTCTCAACTGACCCGGCCGAAATCACTATCTAAGTCAAAGTCGAAGAACAGTGCCACACCGAGACTTATTCTCCGCCCCCCCCCACCCCACCCGCCCATATCCCCTTCTTCTCTCTCCCCACGCCCATCCCCATCAACCCCCACCCCCCTCACTTCCCACCCATACCCCTCCGACGAATGAAACCTCCTCTCTCCACCCCCCCCCCTCCGACGCGAAAACCCCACGAGGACCGCCCACGAGGACCGCCCACGAGGACCGCCCACTCGCCCGCCTACTCCTCCGCCCACTCACCCCGCCTCCCCGCCCACCCTTCGATGCCAAAACACACAGGACATCGCACGACACTCGCCGCTCGTGTCCTCCTGCTCTCTCGTCTAAGGGGTTGAGGAGGGGGGGGGGGTAGGGGGAAGAAGGGTGAGGTTGGGGAGGCAAGGGGATGGGGGTTCATGGGGGGATGGGGGGAGGGGCTGAGGTTGGGGAGTATTGGGGGTTGAGGTAAGGGGAAGGGGATTGAAAGGAAAAGGGTTAAGGTAGGGGGAAAAGGGGATCGAGTTTACGGAAGGAAGGGAAAGGTGGGGGAAGAGGGAGGTAAGAAACTCCGAAATAATAATAATAATAATAATAATAATAATAATAATAATAATAATAATAATAATAATAATAATAATAAATATCATCCTTATTAATAAAAATCATAATATGGATAAACAATAAAAACAATATAATACCAATAAAAAACAAAAAAAGGAACAGTAATAACAATAATAAAATAAATACTAATAATATTAATATCAATATTAACAATATTCATAATAATAATAATAATAATAATAATAGTAATAATAACTACAACAACAATAATAATAATGAAAAAATAAGAAAGATAACATTAACAATATTAATAATAATATTACTATCCAAATAATAAAAATCATAAAAAAAACAAGAAGGTGGGAGAAGGAATGCAAGAAACACAAGGCATGGGAGGAGAAGAGAACAGAAGAGGGGAGAGAGAGGAGAGGGGAGAGAGAGAGAGAGAAAAGGGGGGGGGGGGGAGGCGAACTTATGCTAACAGGTCCCACAATGGCGGAATAGTGTGGCTCGCACAGCCCGGTCGTAGAGGAGTAAAGGCTGGATAACACGTGAAAGTAATAAGCAGCCATCCCATTCAGATTAAGCCGGGAGGGGGGAGGGGGGTAAATGCGAGTATATGCGCGAGAAACGGCGGGATAACAATGTGGCTATTAGTGTAAAAAGAAAAAAAATAACATAAATACAAAGACAATAAAAGCAATTGCTTATTACAAAAAAAATAAAATAAATAACAATTTGTGTATTTGTGTGTCTATGACTCATTATATCTGTATTTACCAAGATCATTAACATCTTTGAGTAATAAAAATATACTTCTCTATTGCATCTCCATATTTCTATATATTCATCACCACCCATACCTATATCTATCGCCGCCTACACACATCCACATCGACAGGGAAAAAACATCGAAAACAAAAATACCCATCTCAACTATCTCCACCCTTACCTACACCTACCCCTCCCATCCCCACCATACCAGCACCTCTATCTACCAACATCTACATCTATCTACACCTATAATCCCACCCATGACTCATAAAAAAAAAAAAAAACGTTCACTCCAGCCCGGCGAAGGAAGGGCGAGCGGAGACGACTTATCACGCCGCCGCCCCAGCGCTTATCGCTGCTATCTCCTGCCGAGGATTCCGTTCGCATTACGGCCGTTCGCGTGTAAAAGAGGCGAATTTGATTCCTTGTCTATTTCTTACTGGCCCCGAGATCCTATTTAAGCATGTATGAGTACATGGATACTGTGTGTGTGCATTTGTGTATATAATTAAATATATATATGTATGTGTGCATATGTATATTTATTTATATATACATATATATATGCATATATATATATATATATATGCATATATATATATATATATATATATATATATATATATATATATATACATATACACATATATGTGTGTGTGTATAAAGAGTTATTTATATATATATATATATATATATATATTATAAATATAAATATATTTCATATATGTATGTATATATGTATATGTATATGTGTGTGTGTATATATATATATATATATATATATATATATATAGAGAGAGAGAGAGAGAGAGAGAGAGAGAGAGAGAGAGAGAGAGAGAGAGAGAGAGAGAGAGAGAGAGAATGTATAAAATATATATAAATACGCATAAAAAAAAAAAGTATATATACACATTATATTTACATAAATATATATATATATATATATATATATATATATACATATATAATATATATAATATATATATATTATATATATACATAAATATTATATAATATACATATTATATATACATATATACATACATATATATATAAATATATATATATATATATAAATAAATATATATATGTATTTATATAAAATGGCCCAATGCTTAATGCGGCGGCGGTGTTCCCGGCGCATGAATAACCCAAGAGTGTAACACGTCGGTCGCGCCGCTGTCCTCGCCGCCACCACATGGTCCCTCAAATGACAGTAATAGCTATCTAAGACTCACTATAAATAACGGATACCGATAAAAATTACAGCCAGCAAGATAGCCACAGACGGACACGTTAATGAACGACTGCGACCAAAGAAAGAAAAAAAAATCCGCCTCCACGACGACGATTAGGAAAGGTTTCCCTCGAACCGAATATTAGTACATAATATATATATTTATATATATATATATATATATATATATATAATGATGTGCAGGATAAATACTAAAAAAATGAAAAGAATAAAGTGTCAGCGATGAAGGTTTCACGCCACGGTAGGTGTACACGCACGCGGGTACACACGGACACGGATACACACACGAACACACCAATAAGGTGTAAAAAGCGTTCTCTCTTGCGTCAGGTCACGCTGGGTCGCCAAGCGAGAGGGGGGAGGGGTAGCGGAAGGGAGGAGGGGGAAGACGAGCAAGTGGAGGAGGAGGTGGGGAGAGAAACGGGAAGAAAAGCGTAAAGGGAAATAGGGAGAGAGAGAAAAGAAAGGAAAGGACGGTAAGAGGGAAACGTGAGCGGGAGATGGATGTAGGAAGGAAGGGCGATAGAGAGGAAACCGAATCTGCGGTCGGGGAGAGGCGGGGGAGGGAGAGACCGAGGAAGGGGGGAGGGAGCCGAAGGGAGCCGAAGGGAGCCGGAGGGAGGGGGAGGGAGGGCGTGCGTGATCAACGTTTTGCGTGAAGTTCTACACCCCCCTCCCCCCCGCCCACACGTGAGGAGCGGAGGATGAGGAAATGGGTGAATGTGAATGCCGGTCCCCTGGGCGCGCGTGGGGGAGGGGGGGGGAAGGAGGAAAGATGAGTCAAGAGGTGTATGTGCGTGAGTGTGAGGGGAGGGGGGAGAGCGGGGGCGGGGAGAGGGGTGAGGGAGGCGCTGGAAGACGTAGACGGGCGTGCGGGCGAGGGTGGAAGATGAGGGAGAGCATCGTCGCGCAGGACGTGAAACCAGATCCAAAGTAAACATCATGAAAACGTTTAATAATAATAACAACAACAAAAACGTTTTCTTACAGACGACCTCCGAAACGTTTCCTCATCTCTACCACTCCCTCTATCCCCATCCCTCTCTCCCTCTCGCATTCTACCCGATAGTCTCGTCTCATCATCGAAACCCACAAAAGAAAAACAAAGAAGAAAACGAAAAAAAGAAACCAAGAAAACCAAGAAAAACGAAAAACAAAAACAGCAGTACCAACAGAGAAGTCATACCAGGAAGAGGAGACGCCAGTGCCAGTGCCAGTGCGAGACACAGACGAGAGCCGTACATGTCCACCAGACAATATAGGCCTTGAGCTGCATTCACCTCATGACCACTAAAAAAAAGGGAAATGCGGAGAACAGCCTATCTGACACGATTACCATATGTAAAACGACTCGCTCCTGTATATCGTAAAAGGGAAATTGCGTGTTCTTCTCTCCTTTATTTTTTTTACTTTATCCTTATTCAACTCTTTCTCACATTCTCTCTCTCTTCTTAATCGGGCTTATTTATTTTCTTGAGAGAGAGAGAGAGAGAGAGAGAGAGAGAGAGAGAGAGAGAGAGAGAGAGAGAGAGAGAGAGAGAGAGAGAGAGAGAGAGAGAGAGTTGAGATAAGAAGAGGATAGGGAGAGTGGAGAGGACAAAGAGGGGGAGAGAGAAAACAAAGAAGAGAGGGAAAGAGAACCAAGATAAAAACAAAAATACCCAAAATATAAGCCAACAGAAGAGAACAAAATAAAATGAAACATAATATTCACACAAATGAGAGGCAAAGACCATAAAATCAGGAAGATCACAAGAAGCCAAAGTAGAAGCATTATACGAGAAAAATAAGAAAAACAAGAAAAAAATGGGAAGTAGACGAAACAAAAATGAAGAATAAACAAAAGACGAAGAAAGGAGAGGAGGAAAGGGAAGAAACACAACCACGGAAACGACGAAAGGAACAAGGAAATCCAGGAGCGTCTAGAGGCCCGAGTTGGACTTTATAACGTTGTAAAAATGCCTTACGGGCAGCTACGGCCCTGCATGCTAAGGTGGCCCTACTATCTCCCACTATATAGAGATGTAGAGAGAGGGAGTAAATTCACTAAATTATGACATACATTTTTTTTTCTCTCGTGGGTTGCTGTATTGCTCTTTTTATCTTCATTTTTCCTTTTCTTTATTTTTCATTTCTTCTCTTACATCTCTCTCTCTCTCTCTCTCTCTCTCTCTCTCTCTCTCTCTCTCTCTCTCTCTCTCTCTCTCTCTCTCTCTATCTGGGTTCGGAATATTCATATTAATCCAAATGCATTTTTAATATCAATTTCAGCATTGGTCCTGATATCATCATCGGTTTCATTCCAAACTGGAAGTCTCCCATTTGGTCTACCGTGATATGTGTAATTACTAAGATCCGATCTTTAATAATATGTCCGCAATAGCTTAATTTCCCGCGGTATCGCAATGGCCATTCCTTTCGGTCAAAAAAAAAAAGGTATTTCCAACCGACATTTTCGTTCGATTTGAATACTGATCATCCGACTCAATTCTAAGAAACCTTAAGTTGTCATTAACATACATTATCCCATATATATACATAAATACATTTATATATATATTTTTATATATACATATATATATAAATATATATATATTCCGGAAATGACGTCTATATTCTATCACAGATCAGAAAATAAATAGCTCTTGTGTGACAAAGCCTTGGTTGAGGACAGGAAATCGTTATAAAAATATATAAATGGTAAATCTCCAGGAAAACAAAAGCTTGATGTGACGGTGCATCTCCAAAAGGAAAATAAAGTGCACACATATGCAGGCATGTGTGTACCTACTTACAAGCATACATGTATATATGGATAGACATACATAAATGCATATATATATATATATATATATATATATATATATATGAATGTAAGTATGCATGCATGTATGTATCTATATCATGTCACTTATAAATACCCTCAAAAAAGAAAAGGGAAAAAACAAAGGCACATAAACTAATTCTTTCAAAAGTATTTTGTTTTATATGATAAAAGATGGAACAGTAAATGTAAACGCTAAAAAAATACAAGGAAATAACCAAGAGAGTAAACCTTCCACGTAAAATCTAAATTGCTTTAGAAGATTATGTGCTATTTTGGCCGCAACTTTTGACATAAAGACCCGAACTTAGACGGGGCATCGCGCCCGTCTTCATCCCGGCGACTTTTTGTAAGGCTCCTCTCTCTCTCTCTCTCTCTCTCTCTCTCTCTCTCTCTCTCTCTCTCTCTCTCTCTCTCTCTCTCTCTCTCTCTCTCTCTCTCTCTCTCTCTCTCTCTCTCTCTCTCTCTCTCTCTCTCTCTCTCTCTCTCCCCCAACCTTCGAGTGATAGACTGTCCTTCCCTTTGTGATAGACAGCTACTCACCCTCACAAGATTGACGTCCTCTACAACAACCCTATCCTCTATCTCTCTCTCTCTGTATGTCAACCCATCATTCACGAATCCCCTCAGGTTCCACACCCTGCCTGGCCCCCCCCTTTGAAACCCTCTCTCCACTTTGCCAGAGGAGCCACCACCTCCTCCTCGACGCCCAAGTCTTCCAGTGCATTAAGTCATCGTTCTTCACCTCCCCCCTCCACCTCCACCTCCACTTCCTCCGCCCCTTAGATCGGTCCTTGTGTTCAAAAACCTGTTGTTCTTCAGGGATGGGCGTGAGTTATATCCTTCCCCCGCGTGCTGGTCTGTCACTCCCTTCAATCTTAATGAATAAAGTCTTAATGCTTTTTTTCCTTATTGTTTGCATGCAACACAATAGCTTCTTTGGCATGAATTAAGCCTACTGTTCATTGAATTGTCCCATTGTGTTTCTCCGCTCATAATTCACTCCCTCAGCATCTAAAGCTTTACGGAACAAAACTATCATTGCACAAAGAAGCGAGAAAAAAATAATAATTATCAAAGACTCCGGAGCAAAGGCCAGATTCGAAACAATTAGATCATCGCCAGAACAGAACAGCCTCAAGAGCCCATTGACATGCATTGTCTTTCTCCTCATGCGTTGCTGAGAAAGAACTTCCCCACCGGGTTGCTTGACACAAAGAAGTGTTCCAAGATTACACAAAAAAAGGGACAATAAGAAGGGAAAATTATAAAATAAAAGAAAATAAATACACAACACACTGAGATAACAAAAGCGGTTCTGATGACGCCACGTTAAGTGTTAAGAGACCCATTTGTTTGTATTGGTAATAAAAGGACCTGGAGAAGAGAGAAGACTTTTTCTTATCAGACTGGCAGAGACTGACGGCTGTCATGGCAGCGAGGGCAACAGAATGGTAGGGAAATCACCAAGGACAATTTTCCTAGATACTAAATACAACTAGACTGTAATATACGTGCATATGGCCTGACTGGAATTTTCTGGATAAATTTCATTTCACTGAATTTAACCTGAGCACTTGCTTTTAAAACGAGTTAAAATACTGCCATTATAAAACTGCCATATATATAAATTATAATTCAAATTCATATTTAATATGAGTTATGAAGCCTAATATACAGCTATTCACTTCCTTATGATTTAGTTTTCCTGCAATACAAATCCTAACTCTGTCTTTGTGAAGAGACTTTTCACAGCCACTAAATAAAAATAATAATGACATAAAACGAAAAAAAAAAATCACAAGCACATTTAACACGATACAAAGAAGCACACTAAACAAAGCATAGAGTGCAGCTGTCAAACACTAACAACACTCGCAACAACCACAATGGTGTTACATACAACTTCTGCACAACAAAGGGATGCTTGTAATTATAAGCACAATTCCGCATGTCGCAGACGAATGAAATTTATCAACATTCAGAACACTGATCTTAACGAAACGCTACTTATGTTTTCACATCTGAGTATTGCACTATCAACAGCGAACATTTGTCAACACCTGTTCCCAACAGCGGAGCACAGGTGTTTCGTGTACACATCTGTCTTACTCGACCACGCTATAGTATTTTCAATTCTAACACACCATCAAGAATCACGGATGTACTGTAATTGTGTACTGAAAAATACACAGTACATAGATTTTGATTAGATGATTTGCTCTTAGCCTTGAACTACTACTTTCGACTCGGTTCCTCGAAACTCTAAACATTTTCCTTGCGACTCCTTTCATAATTGCGATCGACACTTTTCCCTAACCTGCTGCTGACAAATCTCTGATATTTCCTCTAGGACTGCAAAGAACAACACTCGCGGCACAGACTGTTTCTAAGTAACAACACGCCAGCGATAAATGAACTATCGTCACATGCTTCTTCCTCTCCGCCACGGAAAATATCCAAGCCATCTTTTTTTACTTCCGTTTTTTTTTTTTAAGTTTTTGACAAAGACTTGTTTTTTCCCCTTGCGATGAGGGGAAAATCTACCAGCTAGCTCAAGTAGACCTCCCCACGCCTTCTCCCCAACTGCCATCATAAAAGTGGAAAAATAGGGAAGACTCGCCTAATTAAATGAATGCATGTTTTCCTCAACAACTTTTCCATTACATAAAATGAAACGGGCCAGTAGGAAATTCTCATTCTGTAGTCTGCAGTAAGCTTCACTCCATTAGCTAATTACCGAGTGGACCCGCTCTTAACCCGTTTACATGAGGATAGAGGAGAGAGGGAGAGTGAAAGAGAGGGAGAGGAGGAGGGAGGGAAAGGAAGGAAGGAGGGAAGAGGTGTCTATCATTTCTGGAACTAAGTCCCAAAAAATCCCACATCGACTTTCAAGACTGACAAGTTCGGTGAAGACACGCCACGGAAATAAGTAAAAAAGAAAATATCATATTTCCTTCCTAATTTCCTTACGAACCCATACGAACGACGGACCTAAAGCCAAATAACGGAAAAAAAAAGTAAAGTACTAAGACCGGCATTACGAAGAGAAAAAAATCTTTGACCTAGCGAAGGATACTGTGCGCCAAAAAGTAAAGTCCGTAGACTGGCGCTGGGAGATGACTGGCTAACCTATCGCGGTTTCCGGTGTAGGAGAGTTCTCCCTTCGCCCAAGACTTTTGTGCTTTTCTCAAACGCCGCACTGGAGCATCTCGGCTAAAAACAAGTCGGGGGATTTGTCCAGATGGGAAGTGTTGTCCCCCGCAGGATGGCACCGGCGCTCCGACCCGATCGTCATTTTTGGGGACTTTGCATTTTTTCTCGCCCGACGTTGGCGCGAGAGAACTACTGTGAAATGAAGACTAAAACTCCATTTTATTTCCTGGAGATTTTGCAGAGCGTATTTATTTACTCATGGTCAGGAGGTCGGTATCACTAATGTAAACTGCACTTTCACATGTACAAATTAAGAACAATTAATCACCGCTGTGTCAAAACAACCGGACACTGACATTCGTCCCGGGTCCTCATTACCATAAAGTTTTTGATCACTGAAATTTATCCTTATTTGTGAAATATAATTTGAAAAAGAGCGAGGAAACTGCAAGGCGAGTGAAAACATGGAAATATTGAGACTTGCATTTTTTCAACGGTTCAGATGATGTGAATTCGTATCACTGAGCTGACTATCGGCGAGGACTGAGTCGAGATTTGCACAAGTCCCAAAAAATTACATTTTCGCTTCCAAACATGAGTCGTCGGCACACGGAGGCCTGAAGAGCCACCGGATGTTGTTGGCACTAGGGCACCAGTGGCGGACGCCCTCCACGCCCGACTCGACACGCACCAGCGCCGCACTAGAGTACACACACAAAACACACGGATACATACACCCTCGCTGCTGACAAGTGCCTAACTGAGTCAAAGTGCAAAGTGTCACTGGCTGCCTTACCTGTGGTCCACATCGTCCCTGGCCTGGCCGTGCCTCATACTCAAGCCGAGGCTGGGCTGGGTACGTGAGTGCACGCCCCTCTCACAAAGTTCCTGTCTCGCGTCTTGTCTTCTCTTGTTCTGATGGTATGTGCGTGGCCTCGCCCCCGTGCCCGGCCGTGCCACTGGGTAGGCTGCACGTGCCTGGCCCGTCACTAGCACCATGCGCCACAGCACCACACTGTGCGGCAACAACCACCACTCCACATGCACAAGTATCACTGGCGTGGCACCTCCGCGGCCGCCACCCACCGTCTGCACATAGTAATGACGCCTCGGCGAGAATTAGTAGGTAAATGTGGCGGCGAGTATGCGCGGGCTGGCCCACCACCGCCACCTCCCCGTGGGGGGGGCGCCCATATGGAAATGAGAGGCGCAGGGGGGAAGCGCGCCCCGCGACACCACACAACTCCTCAGCCAACACTGAGCACACAGCTGCCGCCTCGCTCTCCCACACGGCCGACCACTGCTCGCGCTACTCCTACGTAACTTCACACTAGCCGCTACACCTCTACTCTACAGTCTTCCAGACACGTTCCTCAGCGAGCACCGAGCGCGGACTGTCATGCGGCCGCTCCGAGTAACTGCGGCGGACTGGAGGCGGCGGACCCGCTCCGACCCCGCTGCTAATTACCGCCGCCTCGACCAATGAGCGGCCGCCGCCCACCCCTGGCCCCGCCCCCCGCGCCGCCCAGCCACGCCCCCCTCCGCGGTATGCAAACGAGGCTCTTAGCGGCGGCGACCATCACACCGTCGCCGCCGCTGCCACTGTCGCCCCAGAAGCCACGGCCGCCACCAGCGCCGGCCGGACCACCCAGGCACCGCCGCCCCACCAGCGCCTCGCACCGGACTTTACGGCATCATAAATCCCCACTCCTCCAGGGGCAACAGGCGCCGCGGCGGCCACCTCACGCCCTCGCCAACACCTCCTGCAACACCTTCTCCTGGCCGGCCGCGTGCCGCCACCAGCCCTCGTGGCCACACTGCTTGCCCAGCACCCGGGCCATATTTCTCCGTTCTCCTCCCCATTTCTCTTCTCCACGCTCCGTAGAAGGGAGATGGACGGAGGAGGCGAGGGAGGGAGAGGAAGGTGCAGACCTGTGCTTGAAAGAGTGTTTGCTTTTATTTGTTTTGGCGGTTTCTCCCGTTTGGTTTATTTACACCAACTTTTTGGCGATGGGAGACTTTGTTTCATCCAGATTCACGGCACAGATTTGACAAAGAGCGACGGAAACATCGCAATAAGTGCAACCGATTTCCTTTATGTTTTAATCTTTATTATCCATAGTCAATCATCATCATTTTATAGACATTCCACACTGCATGGGTTATTTGCGTTTTTTCCCCATAGCACGCTAAAGATTGATATACTCCCATGTCTAAAACAAACATTAACATAAGGAAATGTAATTAAGAAATTAACATATAATAACATTAACCACAGGTTACCTCTCTCATCACCCAATGACAAACCGACCACAAAGTGAACATATTTTACAATATCTCGCGCTTTTGGGTTATAATACTTAAACAGAAAACAGTACTTAAGAACACGATATACTTTTCATTTATTGTTTTACTTATTTTTGTAAACACTATTACACAGTTAAAAAAGAACAAAGCCCGTGACAGTTTATACATTACACAATTTCCGGACACATAGGTGAAAATATACCTATATACGTAGCCTATATATTTATATACATGTTAACAAACTGTGGCTTAACATTTGCAATCAAAATTTAATAATCTTTTTTATGAATTACAGAAAGTTGATGTTACAATAAAGACTATATAAATAAATACTGCAGGATACCATGTAACTAACTCTTTCAAGTGTTCGGTATATATCGCTCTGTTCTGCCGTACTTAATAAAATTTTATGTATTATGGACTCAATTTTTTTTTTACTCACATAACACTGTATTTCATTTTGGTTTATTTTTTGACTTAGGTTTTTATTTGAACGCAGTTATTTCACAATTCTAATTTCTGCATTATGTTGCATCATTTCTGCGTATATTTTGTGCGTGCCTTTTTATACAAAATTCGGTAATTTATATAAATGATAAATATTAACCTACTGGTTATACTTTAATTATAAGCTATTTATTATTTTTGTTATTATTAATAATATTATCATTAATATTATCATTATTATTATTTATACTACTACTACTAATATTATCATCATTATAATTATTATTATTATCTTCATCATTATCTTTTCTGAAATGATTTTTTTTTTTATAATTCTTTATAGTATTATTATTGTATTTTTACCGTCGCTATTTACTTCAAAATAATTGACGTCATCTGTTGTCACTACTAATATTTAGAGGATAATGGCGATAAAGATAATAGTAATAATATTACTAATGATAATAAAAATAATAACATCATTATTAATATTATTATCATTATAATCATTTTTAGTATGACTACTACTACTAATGATGATGATAATAACAATATTAATAATGATGATAATAATAACAGTAATAATAAGAAGAAACAATGATAACGATAATATTAATAATAAAATGATAACGATAAGGCTACAGCTACTGATACGAATGACGATAATAATTTTCAACAATATTCAAACTCTTCCTTCAATCAATTTGCTTTTGTTTGCATTATATCATAATTGATCATTAATAACACTAATAGCAACATCAGCATTTTTAGTAATATTAAGCTTGTTTTGGTAATGCCTCAAATTGTATAGGTAATAGTGAAAGTTGACATGTATTTGTCATAATGTCATTGTTTTTGTTCGGTACTGTTATTATTATGACATCTATCAATATTACCGTGACAATCATTTCGTCTTATCACTTTGATTAACAGAATCTAATATTATTACACTAGTAATAATGACAATGATATTTATTTTCATGATAATAATAATGATGAGGGCGACACTACTACTGCTACTACTACTACTACTACTACTACTAACAATAATAATAATAACAGTAATAATATTAATAATACTAATAATAACAATGATGATGATGGGGATGATAATGATAATGACATAATAATCTACTATTACTCCTACTACTACAACTACTACTACTAATAATAATACCAATAAAATTAAATAATAAAAACAAATACAACAATAACAAACTAATAACATAAAGAACGCAAGAAAATTACACCACCAGGAGTATTTTCAGTAACAGAGGCAGTAGCTCTAACAGCTGCAGCAATGTTTTTTTTATTTTTTAGTGAAAAATGTAACATTCAAAAATCGTATACAGAGAGTGTTTATAAATTCGGTTAAGTGGTGATGCTAATGGAAACGATGGTGATATTATTGAAAATAGAAGAGAGTCATATTATTAGAATATTATTTGTGTTAATAATGGTACAGATGATGGTGATAATATAACTAGTGAAAATTATGATAATAATAGCAATAATAATAATAATAATAATAATAATAATAATAATAATAATAATAATAATAATAATAACAACAATAATAGAAATAAATATAATAACAATGATGATGATAATAATAACGATAATAATATTCTTATCATTAACGGACAGAGTATTATGAACAACAAATATAACAATGATGCTCATCATCACAAAGCCGCCACAATGACGATAATAATATTGATAATAATTATCGTCACTATCATTATGTGTAAAATTCCTTTATCAAGAGAGTGATGTTATGTGAATAGTAATAGTAAATATGATAATGGTGACAATTATATAATAATAAAGCCTTAAAACAATAATAATAGTAATATAATAATAATAAAAATAATAATAATAATAATAATAATAATAATAATAATAACAGTGATCTAGTGATAATGGTGATGATGAAAATACTATTACTTCTACTACTACTAATACAGGTAATAATAATATCGATAATGCTAATATTAATAATAACAATAACAGTAATAATAATAATAACAATAACGATAACAATAATAACCATAATAATAAAAGAGATGATAACAATAACACCAACGATATTAATAATAAATAATAATAATAATAATAAGAAGAAGAAATATAAAATCAACAACAATTATAGTAATAATAACAACAATACTATTCAAGAAATTCTATGAACAAATATACTACTATTATTGATAAAACCTTAACAAATTACTTATAGATATCACTATCACACAGTAGTAACCAACAAAACTATTATCAAAATCGTTTGATATAATTAACATCATGAGAATTATCGTCATTATTCTTTTTACTAATGTGTAAATGAATAATAATATCTATCCCTATGTATCTATGTATAATATCTATCTACATATCTATTCGATTACAAATAAAATTACGTTTAAAAAGTTACTTGAAAAAAAAAAAAAAATGATACTATCACTACCTAAAAAGCCATTTCTAGAAAATAAGCATTTCTTTAATCGTACATCACCTTTGTTTTTTTTCAACAATATTTCATAGGATACATTACATAACATTGCATATTAATTGCGAATAAATCATCACATCGTTATTACAGGATTATCAACGGTGATATCATTATTATACTGTCGCTGGCAACGCTGTTATTGTCCTTTTAAAACCAGGATTTCCATCACAAATGTTATCGTCACGTGTTAATAAAAATAGCATTAGCATTTTTATTCCCCAATTATTCCAACCGGATACTGTTATCAACAGCACTGTAGTTTACATATAAGCGATCATTCCAATGTTATTCGAATATGATAATGATAACACAATAATGCTTATAACAGAAACTATTATTATTATCATATCTAGGGTGATAATAATAATAACAATAATAATAATAATAATAATAATAATAATAATAATAATAACGATAATAATAACAATGTCAATAATGATAACAATAATGCTGACAATCAAAGCAACAACAAGAATGATAACGATAATAATAATAATGATGATAGTGATAAAGATGATAATAATAATAATAATAATAATAATAATAATAAAAGTAATAACAACAGTAATAATTGTAATAATAATAATAATAAACCATAATAATGGTAACAACAACAACAACAAAAATAATAATGAAAATAAAACCGGCAGAACTTAGGACGGAAAATCTAAAGAAACAAAAAGACTTCACCTGCTCTTCCCTTACCCCTCCCCCCCCCCTCCTCCTCTTTTCTCATCTTCCCCTTTCCTTCTCTCTTTTCCCTTCCCCTCTCTTGCACTCTGTGGTATTTATTTATTCTTTAAAGCATGTTTTAATTTTCTGTTTTTATTGACGGAAATTACCTTGGAGAAAAAATGATAATTCAATAATAATAATATAAATATCAATAATAGTAATAATAATAAAATTAGAATAATAACAATAATAATAGTTATATAAATAATGATAATAATTATGATGATCATAGTAATATAATAATGATATTGATAATAATAATAATAATAATAATAATAGTAATAATAATAGTATAATAATAATAATAATAATAATAATAATAACAATAAGAGTAATCATTATACTAATAATAACAATAAAAAGTACCAACATAATAATAATAATAGTAATAGTAATATTAAGAAGAACAATACGAATACTACAATTAAAAACGATAATTAAAATAACTATACTAATACTACTAATAATAACAAAAACAATACTACTGCTAATGACAATATGATGATAATAACAACATCAATTTTAATGATACTAATAACAACAATAACAACATCAATTATAATGATACTAACAACAATAACAATATCAAGTACAATAATAACAATACATATAAAAAAACAATATTCACATCATCTACATTTCCATTTATTTCGTTTTCCGTTTTCTATTTTTCGGATATATGAGAGAGAGAGAGAGAGAGAGAGAGAGAGAGAGAGAGAGAGAGAGAGAGAGAGAGAGAGAGAGAGAGAGAGAGAGAGAGAGAGAGAGAGAGAGAGAGAGAGAGAGAGAGAGAGAGAGAGAGAGACTCGCTCAATCCATATCGATTACTTGGCGGTCTACACGAGTCGCACTAAAGATAGTAAAGGCGAGGCTTCCCACTTTCTTGAAGAAATTTCGGAAATACAAGAAAACGAAGATTAGAATTTTGACGAAAACAAGAATTTCTTCCGTTTTCTTCGCTCGTCCGCTTTTAAAAAAATAAATTTTGTTGTTATTAATGTTTGCGCAATGATATATATGTATTTTTTTTTGTGTGTGGTACGAAAATGAAGCTAAAATAAAATATAACAGAGGAATCGAATAAGAGTTTTATAAAGCATGAATATTCATAGCATTCGCTGATTTAGGATCCTTAGAAAGTCGCTAAGAAGTGACAGGCAGTCGGAGCAAGATACACTGCAAATCGCCGTGCGGGATGCAATTTTTTTTTTGATTCCTTCTTTTTCCTCTCTTCTTCTTATTCTTTCTTTTCTTTTCTTAAGGTTTTGTCTATTTGCTTCTATCTCATAAGGAAGCTCTGGTGTCGACAGAGCCACCGTCGCTAACGAAATCACAACA
>NC_061836.1:7973223-7983223 GCF_019202785.1 Penaeus chinensis
AATCATAACAATAATACCAGTAAAAGTAAACATAAGTAATAGCAATAGTAACAATAACAACAGAAACAATAAAAATAACAATAATAAAAAAAACAAGGATAATAATAACTGTCATTACAGTCATGACTGCCATCGCCCAATTATAATAATACTAATCCCGTTACCGACAACCAACCTGATTACCATACACACTCAGTCATCACCACCACCAACCACCACCGTCACCACCACCAACATCAAAAACAAAAACAACAACAACAGCAGCAGAAGCGACAATATCAGAAAACAACAACTGCAACATCAAAAACAAAAACAACAACAACAGCAGCAGAAGCGACAATATCAGAAAACAACTGCAACAACATCAAAAACAACAACAACAACAACAACGAATCACGTGATCTGGTCTCGAGTCGCCAATGGAGACAATTCTTCCCAGAGCTTAAGGATGCTGGAGTTCCTGGAAGGAGGAAATGCGGGAGGAGACAAGGAAGAGTGAGGAGGTGGAAGGAAGAAGAAGGAAGGATGAGGGGGAAAAAAAAGGGAGAAAGGGGAAAAAATGGGGGAGGGGGAAAAGTGGGAGAGGGAGAGGCAGAGGAAGGAAGGACACGAGGGAGAGGGAGAAGGAAAGGTAGAGACGTGGAGATACAAGGAGGAAAGAGAGAGAAGGAAGGAAGAGGAAGCGGGGAGAAGGTAAAGACGGAAAAGAGGGTATGATAAGGAAGGAGACAAAGAAATAAAAAAGAAAGGAAGAGAAGGGAGAGACAACGGAAGGAAAGAAAGGAAAATGGAGGGGGGTGAGGACGTAGTCAAGTAATTTCCACCTCCTCTTTCCTTCCTCTCCCTTCTCCTCCCTTGCCCCCCCCCCCCATCCCTCCTTTCCCTCTTACATTTAAATCTGACACTGTAATGGGACATTTGTGGACAGATTCACCGGGGGATGGAGAGCCCGCGAAGCCACAAGAGGACGGATATGAATTATGATTTTCATTCATCAATATGCATTTCGTCGCTCATTTTGTAAACAGAATGCAGCCGGCTTCCTCGCGTGCATACATTACGGTAGCTTCCGTACTTTGTGCCTCTCACCTCCACTTCCCTTCCCCCTTCTCGTTTCTTCCTCACCTCTCTCTATCCCTTTTTTCCCTTCCCGCTCTCTCTCCAACTATCTTCTCTTATTTTCCCATTCTCTCTCCTCTTCGCTTCCTCTCCCTCTCCTCCTCTCCCCATCTCATTCCTCCCTTCTCCTCCCCTCCCCTCCCATTTCCTCCTTGCTCTCCCATTCCCTACCCACTTCTCCCTTCTTCCTTCCCTCCTTCCCATCCCATCCCCTACCCATCCCTTCCTCTCCTATTCTCTCCTCACCCCTCCCCTCCCCCTCTCCCCTCTCATTACGAAAGTGAAAACAAATCAAAGGAACCAGCTCCTAGGCTTGGGGAAGAGCATCCAGCATCCTTCTCTTAAAGGGGCGGATACTAAGAGGGCCAATTCCTATTTTGGGCATAGGGCCTAAGAGAACATAATAGTAATTCGTGTGCATAGGTGGAAGAGGGAGAGAGCATGACAGCGTCTCAACCCCGAGAGGACGTCATTCTGGGGATATAACTAAGCAAACGACAAATTACACATCTTGCAGTCTGAAATTATTACATTTTATTCTTATTAAAAAAACAAAAACAAATAATAACTTTAACAAAGGAATTCCTGTATCTGAAATGTTTGAACAAAATAAAAAGTTTTTTTGTTCTTTTTATTTCTGGGTGATATTTCTTATTCTCGAAGAACTAGAGTTAACAAAGAGAACATGTATTCTTAATAAAATAACTATTACAAATGCCAGGTATCTATAAACCAAGATATCCATTCCCCTGCTTATAAAGAAAGATGAAATGGTAAAGGAAAAGTGATGGCGAAGGAAAGAGAAAGAGAAAGAGAAAGAGGGAAAGGGAGAAAGATAGATAGAGAGAGAGAGAGTCAGACAGAGAAGCAGCAGGCAAAGAATCAAAGTGAAAAGAGAGATAATGACGGAAAGACAATCACACCTACACAAAGACAGACACAGACCCCAGTCACAGACACACACCCACACAGACACAGACACGGTGTAACGAGTCCAGTCACGGCGCGACCTTGATCGGGGACACTGGATGGCCTTCACAACCAACAGTTACATTATAAATCCATCATGCTTATTCATCCGCCTCTATAATAGCCAAGCCTGAACTGTGAATAATTAACCATGGTTGATATGCATTGTGAAGGTCGCCATTTTCGATGTGGAAGTGTCGATGAGTATTTTTTTTCCTCTCTCTCTCTCTCTCTCTCTTTCTCTTCCTCCCCCCTTTTTTTTCTTTTCCTCTTGTTCCCTTCCCTTACTGTCCATCTATATCTCTGTCTCTGTCTTTGACTCTATATGTCTGTATGGCTCTCTCTCTCTCTCTCTCTCTCTCTCTCTCTCTCTCTCTCTCTCTCTCTCTCTCTCTCTCTCTCTCTCTCTCTCTCTCTCTCTCTCTCTCTCTCTCTCTCTCTCTCTCTCTCTCTCTCTCTCTCTCTCTCTCTCTCTCTCTCAATTAGATGCTAAATAATGGACTCCAGTTTCAATCTATTTGTTAATTTTGTGATGAGGCGAGCGTTGCATTTGCATAAAAATGAGATCTAAAAAAAAATCAGGGACTCGTTTTCTTAAAGATAATGTCATCAGAAAATGATCTTTGGAATTAAGAAAGAAAATGGAGCGACGCGGCAAAATTAATACATTTATAATTGAATAAAACACAATACTAAAAATCGGGTATGTCAATGAGCATTCTCCTTGATCAAAAATGCTAAAATGTGAAAGTTATTGCAATAATTAAAACTACAACCTGATGATAACAATAACACTGAGATGGGCAATGGTAATCACAACCACAATAATAATAATAATAACAATATAATCAATAAATACAATAAAAACGAAATACAGTCATGGCAGTAATGATACAAACATAATAATGATAATGATGATAATAAACAATAAATTATAATAGCAAAATTATGATGATAATGAGGATAATAATAATGTTAATAATGATGATGATGATGATGATGATGAACAACAACATCAACAACAACAACAATAATAACAACAATAATAATAGCAATAACGATAATAATGATGATAATAACATCAATAAAAACAATAACAGTGTTGATAACAATGATAATAAAAATCATTAAAAAATAATAGTGTTAGTAATGATGATAAAAATGATAAAAGTAGTAATATCGATAATCTTAAAAAATAAAAAACAGCAATAATAATAATAATGATCAATAATAATAAAGATAATGGTAACTAATACTAATAATAACAATAATAAAATAAAATAATACTAATAACAGTAATAAAAACAGCAGTGATAATAATGCTAGCAATGATGATGATGATAATAAATAATAATAATAATAATAATAATAATAATAATAATAACAACAACAATAATAATATTAATACCAATAATAACAGGAGTACTAACAAAGGCAAAAATAATACAATACAATTTGAAACAGAGACAGAAATACTGGTAGACACGAAGAGAAATACTGGAAGATAGATAGACAAACAGATAGACAGATAGATAGGTAATAGATAAGATCGATTGACAGATCGACAGACATGCAGATAGACAGATAGATAGATATATATTGGGTGGTAGATTAGATATACAGACAGATAGACAGATAGGGTGAAATCTAATGCCTCGCCTTGCAAAGTAACGATAATAACTGTAATAATAATATTAGTAGTAATAATAATGATAACAGCAGCAATATAAATGATATTAATAATATCAACAATAATAAGAACAATATCATAATAAATTATAATAATAATGATAGTAATAACAATAATAATTACTGTTATTACTAATACTACTACTAATTATAATAATAATGATAACAATAATAGTAATGACGATAATAACAATAACAATAATATTAATAATAATGACAATAATAATAATGAAAATCATAATAACGACAATAGCAATAATACCAGTGATATTAATAAAAAATATATATTAGCTTATTAAAATAACAACAACAATAATAACAATAATAATAATAACAACAATAATAACAATAATAATAATAATAATAATAATAATAATAATAATAATAATAACACAACAATAATAATGATACAAGTAATAATGCTAATGCCAATAACAGAAAAAAAAAAACAAAAATAACAACAAACAAATAAATGAAAGCTCTCCCTACACAGGCCACGTTACTCGCCTCCCCTCGCCGCAGCGCCAACACCCGAGGAAAAATTCCCTCTGGCGGAGCCGGGAACGCAAAAATACAATTACCCGAAGATTTAGCTGCCCGCGACCGTAAGAAATTAATTTGCAAACCACATTCACTGCGATACGAAACCCATTAATACCGCCGGAAGGTAGATCAACCCCCAACTAGAGGGGGAGGAAGGGGAGGAAGGGGAGGAAGGGAAGGAAGGGGAGGTGTAGGGAAGGAGGAGAGAAGAGGAGGAAGGGGAGGGTGATGGGTGGGGAGGAGGGAAGGTGTTGGGTGTGGGGAAGGAGGGGGAGGAAGATGGGAGTTCCTGGAAGAAGGGGGAGGGGGATCATCCCCAACAAGGGAGGGAGGAAGGAGGGCCATAGGTGAGGGGAAAGGTGGGGGTAGGGCTGCTTGGAAGAAGGGGTGAGGGTTTTAGAAGGTGGGGGAAGATGGGGGAGGGCATTAGAAGGTAGGGGTCTTGGAGGAAGGGGGAGGGGGAAGGTGGGGAGAAGGGGGAGGGGGGAAGAAGGGAGACTGGGGAGGGGGAAGGTGGGGAGAAGGGGGAGGGGGAAAGTGGGGAGAAGGGGATGGGGGAGGAAAGGAAGAGGTTTCGGAAAGAGGGGGGAAAAGGGGGTTTCGGGGAGAGGAGAACGGGAAGGAACTCGGGAGGTGGGGGGGGGGGGTGAGGGAAGGCCCAGTTCTTAGTTCTAGTGCATAGGATTTCCCCCTCTATGGCTCACTCTCAGTTGGCACGGCGGGAGGGTGTGGGGGTGGGGGTGAGGGAAGGAGAAGGGGAGATGATGGGGAGGAGGAGGGGAACTTGAAGGCAATTCGTAAATTATTTCTAATCATTTGCAAAGAACGCATTGTGCTTTCGCCGCCATAAATTAATAGCAGTGGGGCAACGTGCATTTGCAACGGAAACTGGTTATAACTTCATTACTCCTTTCAGCAACAATTCCTGATTCGATTCAACAAATCCCCCCCCTCCCTCCCTCTTCCCCCCCTCCCCCTCCCCCAACCTGCTTTCATCGGTCACCTTTGATACTATGATGAACAGCCCAGTAACGGCCCACTGATTATCCCCCTCCCCCCCAACCCCAACCCACCTACAACCCTAACCCACCCGCAACCCCACCCTCCAATCCCCTACGACCCCCAACCCCCCCACCCCCCCAAACCCCTCCCCTTATCGTGAACCCACCCACAACCCCCTCCGCTAACCTCCCCCCCCCTCTCTCTCTCTCTCTCCTAAAGAACATACACAAAAGAAAACTCGCAATAAAGAATAAAAACACAAAGATAAAAAAAGAACAAGGAAGAAATCTGCTTATTCCTCAAGATAACGTCCCAGCGCCCTCGGACCTTGTAAATATCAAACGAGGAATTCTTTACGGGGCAGACTACAGTATTCCCGAGGAGGACAATAGTTGTTTCTATAAAAATTCCTCGGAATATCTTCAATTTCCATTCCAGCGTCTCATCGCGGGCGTTCTTCGGGGGCGCTGGGTTCTCGTGGAAGGGGGCGGCGGGGGGGGGGGGGGGGAAGGGGGGGCAGCAAGGGCGGCGGGGGGGGGGGGGGGGTAAGGGAGGGGGGGCAGCAAGGGCGGCGGGGTGGGGGTGGGGGTGAGGAAGAGGGGGGCAACAAGGGCGTTTGAGGGCTTTAAACTACACAACGATATGTCCTTATCCTCCCCCGCCTCCTCCCTACACCCCGTCCCATACCCCCCCTCTCCTCAGAAAAAAGAAAATGAAGAAAGACAGAAAAAAAAGGAGATATGCGGAAGATGAGGGATTACTCATATAAAGCAAAACGACGGACGAGTGTACGATCATTTCTTTGTCGTTCTCTCTCGCGCTCTTTCATTCTCTCGCTCTTGTTCTCTGTTTCTCTGTCTCTGTCTGTTTGTCTGTCTCTCTCTCTCTATATATACATACATACATACATACATACATACATACATACATACATACATGCATACATACATGCATACATACATACATACATAAATACACACACACGCACACGCACGCATATATATATATACATACATATATATACATATGTATAAATAAATGTGTATACATACATATACATATATATACATATATATGTATATATGTATATATACATATATATATTCTATCTATAGATAGATAAATAGCTATAGGTATATGCACGTGTGTGTGTGTGTGTGTGTGTGTGTGTGTGTGTGTGTGTGTGTGTGTGTGTGTGTGTGTGTGTGTGTGTGTGTGTGTGTGTGAGAGAGAGAGAGAGAGAGAGAGGGTGTGTGTGTGAGTGTGTTTGTAGGTATACATATATTTCTCAGTCCATCTATTTGTGTACCTACCTTCTCTATATCCCTCCCTGCCTCCCTCCCCCTCCCTCTCTAAATCTCCAAATATCGTTCAAATCATCAAAAGCAAACAGCTAAAAAAGAGGAAGAAATGAAGAAGACGCATGAACCCATTCACAATAAACCATATCATTAAAACTGGTGACGTATGTGCCATGGACTATACAGTGCCATGACTCATAATGCGACGCCAATGTCCACCCAACAAAGGAAGAAGCAAGTGACTAAAAAAAGAGAGAAAAAAAAAAATAGAAAAGGGAAAATGCATTTGAATAATTTTCGGCTGAACAACGACACGCAAAGTAGCATCGAGTATTTTCAGGTGTCCTCCTCCAGCCTCATCCCCGTGCCTTCCCCTCTATTCCCCTTACATTCCTCTCTTCCTGTCCCTCTCTTCCCCTTATCTTGTGTTGCCTCTGCTTCTCTTCCCCCTGTCCTTATTCCTATGTTCCCCATCCCCTACCTTTCTCCTTCCCTTTCTTCCTCCACTTCCCTTCTACTTCCTCCCTACGTTCCCCATCATCCTCTACTCTTTTCTTCCCTTCCCCTCTCTCCTCGTAGCTCCTTCATTTCCCCTTCTCCTCCTCTTACCTTCTCTCCTTCCCCTTCCCCTCCTCTTCTCTTTGCAAAATCTCTCTTCCGTTTTACATGATCACCCCGATCGCACATTTTTAGAAAAAAATATATCTTCTTTTTTTCTTACACATAGAAAGAGGAGGGATGAAAGAAGTAAAGAAGGGCACAGAGATAAGGTACGGAGGGAGGGACAGGAGGGACGGCAAAGAGAAGGGGTTGAGGGAGAGTAAGGGCAAAGAGGGGGGAACCGAGGGAGGAAACTGGGAGAGGGAACTGAATGGGGTGAAGGAGGAGGATCTATGAGGGAGATAATGGAGGAAGGGCGAGAAGAGATGGAAAAGGAGGAAGATCAAGGAAAAGCAAGAAAGGAAGGTGATAAAAAGAGAGGCTAAGAGAGACCTGTCAATAAAACTAGGTCATCTGTCTGGGGCGAGGTCCTCTCCTATGCCTTTCGACCTGTGAGTGACGTCGTCTTGCCTATGGACCAGCATAAAGGTGTGGGACGAGATGGGGAGGGGAAAGGATGGGGGAGGATGAATGAGGGGGGGAGGATAATGGTGGGGGCAAGTGTTGGGGGAAGGTGTCAGGGCCAAAATATGGGCGATGATGTTAGATGGGTGGGGGATATGGTAGAAATGAGGAGGGGGTTAGAGTTGAGGGTTTCATAGTTGAAGTGGGGGTGTCAAGCGGGTGGGGGAGGGGTGGTAACGTAAGGCGTAACACTTGAGAGTAGGGGGGAGTTGGGGAGTAGGGCGAGGAGTGATAGTGAAGTAGCGATGGTAGAAGAAAAGGTGATGTAATAATTAAAAGAGGGAGAGGGAGTTGGAGAAGAGAGGAGAAGGAAGGAGAGAGAGAGGGAGAGAGGGAGAGAGAGGAGAGAATGGCAAGAAATGGAGTAGCCTGAATATATATTTGCAGCCGACATGAATTTTGGAAAAAGGAGAAATTTCCTTTTAAGTGCGTGGCGTGTTTGGTTTGAAAGTTTTCTTGAAGATCTTGAAGCACGGCATTACAACCCCCCTTTCCCTCGCCCCCCACCCCCACCCCGGCCCTCTTCAATAATCCGCCATTGTGTAGCGGTGTTTGCCTGGCACGATTGCCTGCGTATTTATAACGTGGTCTGAGTGAATGGTAATTGTAGTTATCTGCGATAAATCAACTGCATACAAGAGGGGCTATTCTTGAGTTCCATCTATCCATCCTCCTTAACGCTCCCCACTAACTCCCTCTCCCTAACCCGCTCCCCACCCTACGCCTTACCCCCCAATGCACCCCAATCCCACTGCCCCCTTCCTTGCTTTCTCCTCGCCCCTCTCCCCTGCCCTACTGCCCCCCCCCCCCACCCTACCCCCGAACCACTACCCTTCCCCCTTTCCCCACTCCTATATCCCCCACTATCACCCCCTCTTCCTCCATCTTTCTGATATCGACACTTGCACATTCCTGCCCTTCCCACACCCTCGCTCACCCTTTTTTAAGGGGTTTTGGGGGAGATCCGAGACTGTTCCGGCCTCGAGCGCGATGTTTAGTTCGGAACTTCAACGCATGACCGGATGTGCCGTATCATATGGCCGGATATAAAAGTTTAGAACCGGATCGCACGGCCGGGAATAATAGTAGCTCCTGGGGAATCCGTCGAGAGAGTATGGCAGCCGTGCTCAGATCCTTTCGTGCCATGACCCGAATGCATGGCAGCTGCATGGCGACTGGTAAACATAAAGATCACGCTGCTGAACAAACTAGAGAACAAGACCAGCTACAACGCGAACAAACACACGCACGCACACCTAGAAACACCCCAACCACACGAACAGACGCACGAACACACACACACACCTCCTACACACGAACCCCCCGGAAAATAACCACGACAAAAACACACACATACTCCCTCCCCCCATCACACACACACAACCCCTCCCCCTATGCGCAGACAGACATCAGACACACTTCTCTAAAAAAAATAAAAATCAGACAGAATCAGACAGACATACAGACAGACAAAAGGCACGTCCGTGTGGCAGTGACGGTCACCCAGCAGTTAGGAACAGCCTGCCAAAGGATAATTGCACCTAATTCACACATCCTCCACGGCCAACACCTCTCCCGTCCACTGGTGGGAAACATACGACACTGATTTCTGCGGTTTGGATCAAGTTAGGGCCATTCCACGACAGGTAGTATGGGCCATTTCCCTCGCCTGAATCGGTATGTAAATGACCCTTAGTGTAGGAATTCTCTTTCTCCCCTTCCTTCTCCCTTCTCTTTCTCCCCTTCCTTCTCCCTTCTCTTTCTCCCCTTCCTTCTCCCTTCTCTTTCTCCCCTTCCTTCTCCCTTCTCTTTCTCCCCTTCCTTCTCCCTTCTCTTTCTCCCCTTCCTTCTCCCTTCTCTTTCTCCCCTTCCTTCTCCCTTCTCTTTCTCCCCTTCCTTCTCCCTTCTCTTTCTCCCCTTCCTTCTCCCTTCTCTTTCTCCCCTTCCTTCTCCCTTCTCTTTCTCCCCTTCCTTCTCCCTTCTCTTTCTCCCCTTCCTTCTCCCTTCTCTTTCTCCCCTTCCTTCTCCCTTCTCTTTCTCCCCTTCCTTCTCCCTTCTCTTTCTCCCCTTCCTTCTCCCTTCTCTTTCTCCCCTTCCTTCTCCCTTCTCTTTCTCCCCTTCCTTCTCCCTTCTCTTTCTCCCCTTCCTTCTCCCTTCTCTTTCTCCCCTTCCTTCTCCCTTCTCTTTCTCCCCTTCCTTCTCCCTTCTCTTTCTCCCCTTCCTTCTCCCTTCTCTTTCTCCCCTTCCTTCTC
>NC_061836.1:7988223-8015723 GCF_019202785.1 Penaeus chinensis
ACTGTCGATGGCTGCCTTCACGTTCATAATTCGTGTCTTTTTTGGACCGTAAATACCGTACTTGATAACCAAAAGCTATCTGCCCCTCCCCCCCACCCGCTCGCCACGCCCCCTCCCCCCACTCCCTACCCGCTCGCCATGTTGCACGCGGGTAACAATAATGGTAGGAGGGTGGAGTGGGGGGGTGGGGGTGAGTGGGTTGCTAGGGTCTGTTTTCCCTTACGAGATTTTGTCTCAATCTCTGTTCATCTATCTATATGTTTATCTCCCTTTCTCTCTCTCTCTCTTTCTCTCTCTCCCTCTCTCTCTATATATATATATCCCTAACTCTAGTTTTCTTATTTCCTCCTCCTCCCCTTCCCATTCCTTCCTCTCCTCCACCTCCTCCTCCCCTCCCCTCATCCCTACCGGCTTCTCGAGGTCAAGTTAGTGTCCAGTTATCGGGGTCGAGTCCAGCTGTTGAGACGGGCGAGGGGATGTAGGTGTGTGTGTGTGGGGGGGGGGGGGCAGGTGAGTGTATGTGGAGGGGGAGGGGGGGGAGAGCCATGCACTGGAAAGTAACTAACCGCTTAAATCATGCACAATAAAGTGATTTACCGACAAGTTAACATCGATTCACATGGAACGGGGGACCTACACTTATAAATAAACAGCAACCAAACGATAATAAAAAATGGGACACAATTTCAAAACCTCATAAATGGGCGGTCCTCAAAACCCTGATATGGGCGGCGACAACGGGCACCAGTGGGCGGCGGTTTCGTTCATTTTGTGTCGTGGGCGCGGGTGCATGACAGACACACAGCCTATACGCCGAATAAACCGCCTCATATTTTATACCGACAGACCAGCTGATGTGACAACGGGCGCGAATGTGACTCATGTTGTGGCTACAATGATGTTCTCATGACTATCTGAAATATTTCGCGTATTCTGTCATGCAAGTGATCTATGACAATGAAGATCAATATTATATGCTGACATATTTACGACTATGCTTCATTTCATCGTCTATCGGCGTAACAGAGCACATCTATAGACTATTACATCGATTTTTATTTTATTTTCGTTTTTATCTTGTGGTGGAAAAGTATGTATGTAATACCTGAGTAACAGAAAAAGTGGGGACGAAATTATAACACAAAACATAAACATAATAATAACAACTTTAGACTACATTTTTTTTTTTTTTTTGTCTTTCTTCCTTTTCCGTTTTTTGTTTTGTTTTGTCTTCTAACCAGAAACCGACTACTCACAGCAGCTTCACTCCTTTATTCGTACGCAGCAACGGACAGCTTACCTGAAAGTAAAAAGATAAAAAACACATTATTAACAAATACATTTCAGGAAAAAAATGTGGAATGGCAAACTGAAACATTCAGTTTGCTCTCACCATAAGATCATAATAATTATAAAGATAGAGTAGATTTTCTGAGTATTTTTTTAAAAGGGAATTCGAGAGAGAGAGGGAGAGAGAGAGAGAGAGAGAGAGAGAGAGAGAGAGAGAGAGAGAGAGAGAGAGAGAGAGAGAGAGAGAGAGAGAAACCCACACAGCTAATTGAGAGAAAACGAAACGTGGTAGGCAAAGAATAGACAGAGAGAGAAAAAAAGAGTTATTAGAAAGAGAACTAAAGACAACCTCCCCCCTAAATCCCCTTGCCTCCCCCCCCCCCCCCACCCACTCCAAAACGCACAGCATCTTACACGATACGGTCTAGATAAATACAATATTAGCCTGTGCCCTCAGCCCGAGCTCACGCCCGCCACCAAAACAATACTGACAGCTTAATGCCGCCCTAAGCCCGGCCAAGGCTTCTTACAAGTTCCTCATCCGCTTGGATCCAAAGTTTCACAAGTTCGCCATGTCCCGAGCGCCAAAGGGGTGTTCTATAGTGGCACGGAGTCGAGCAATTTTTCTCATTAACGAATCCTAAGAGGAACTGCGTCCGGGTGTGAGTACATGTACCTGTGGTCTTTGTTTACATGGGACTATCCTTACATAAAAATACGCAGGTACACGTAACATGTAGACGTTCGAGAACAGGGTACTCTAGCAATGCTGTTTGGTTATCGGAATGTTGCATCTATTTTGACGTCAGGAGACGACAGGAAAAAACATCTCGCAACGACTTCGCTCGCGGGTGACGTCGGAAATCGAAACACCTGTTCGTAAAAAAATGTTAAAAAAAAAAAAAAAGAAAAAAAAAAATCGAACTTTCGTCGCATCTCCAGTACATCAACCTCAAAATCCTAAAACGTTACTAAGAATAGTCTTCCACAATTTCCATCTCCTCGACCTACGCACCTTCAGCAACCGTTCGAAGTAACAAAGAAAAAATAAAAATAAAAATCCGCGTTTTTCTTTTTTTTTTCTCTTGTATTAATTTGAACCAGATAAACGAGGGTTTCGGGCCACGGCGTAATCTGATAAGCGACGTCTGCTAACAACAATTACTGTCGCCATAAACGAGTATTCACTTGCCATAAAATTCACTCTTGCCATGTACTACGTCAACAACACGTCGAAATAAACACCTTGGCAAAGGGACACGTTCGCTTGGCTTTTTCTTTATTAAATACTATATAAAGGGAGAGGGAGGGAGGGAGGGAGGGAGGGAGGGAGGGAGGGAGGGAGGGAGGGAGGGAGGGAGGGGAGAGAGAGGGAGGGAGGGGGGGGGGGAGAGAGAGAGAGAGAGAGAGAGAGAGAGAGAGAGAGAGAGAGAGAGAGAGAGAGAGAGAGAGAGAGAGAAAGAGAGAGAAGAGAGAGAGAGAGAGAGAGAGAGAGAGAGAGAGAGAGAGAGAGAGAGAGAGAGAGAGAGAGAGAGAGGGGGGGGGGGAGAGAAAGAGAGAGAGAGAGAGGGGCAGAAAAACACAAGAGGACGAAGAGGAAGAGCATCTACCTTTTACCAAAATAAAATACAAGACAGCACAAATGGGCTAAATACAAAACGAACTATAGGTCTAAATACGAAATAAAGAAGAAAAAAGTAGAAGGGGAAAAAAATAATCTATTGGTTTCCCCTTTCTTTCTTGTCTTCCCTATTGTATATGCAAATACGCCTTCGCCTCTCACTCCTTGGCCATAAATAAACAACAAAAAGCTAACAATGGGTATCATTTCCATCGCCAGAATTTTCTGGAAGGACGCGAGAGAGAGGGGGAAGGGGGGAAGGGGGAAGAGGAGGGGGGAGGGTAAGTTTGGGAATGAGGGGGGGAGGGGAGGGATAAGATGGGAGAGAAAGGGGGAAGGGAGAGGTAAGTTGGGGAAGAGAGGGGTAAGGAAGAGGTAAGATGGGGAGAGAGGGGGGGGGTTGGGTAGGAGATAGGGATAGAACGAGAAGCATGGGGGATAGAGAAGAAGAGGTGGGTGATGGGGAAAGAGACAGACGAGGTAGGTAGCAGAAGGGAGGGGTAGGGGGTTAGGGAAGTTGAAAGAGTAGCGGCCGCAAGTTCATTTTATAACCGTATGCCCACGGTTGTAATTTAAACCGGCACAAGTTAAAACTCCGGTGTAAGGCAAGACACGTGATCACACTTTGGCCTTTTGTTCATTTTATTTCGTCTCCTTGCGGGTTTCCCTTCGTCGAATAAAATGCCCCCGATGCTCTCTTGTCGAAGTGTGACGTCACTCGCCACCGACGTGCTTATTCTTTCTTTCTGAATCCTGGCGGGAAAACAGGAAGGAAAAAAAAGAAGAGAGAAAAAAGTCTTTTCCTGCCCCTATCAAAAGAAAGAAAGGCACAGACAACGAAAGAAAAAAAAATCAAACAAAAAATAAGACAAACATCCATAATTAGCCATCATAAGAAAAAGGAAAAAAAAAAAAAAAAAAAAAGCTGAAAAGATATGAAAGGCGGGGACACAAAACGAAGGGAAACGAAAGCTGATCAATCCCTTGTGGCATCGGTCCACCCCCGGACAGCACCTTTGTTAAGGACGTACAATTAAAGCAGGACACCTTTACCAATTAAACAATAAAATAGACAATGTCCCAGCACCCACAAGAGAAGGTTGGTGTTTGGTAAAGACGTTATCGCCATCTTTATTGCTTACGCCTGATAACACTTCCCTTCGCTTCCACCCAAACTCGAAAGCGGGGCATGGGGGGGGGGGGTTAAGGGAGGGGGAGGAGGAAGGGGAAGATGATGGGGGGGGAGAGGGGTTAGAGGAGGAGGAAGAAAAAGCAGACGAAGAAGAAAAAAGGAAAAAAAAAAAAGAAGAGAAAGAAGGAAGAGGATTGTGGGGAAGGGGGTTGGGGAAGAAGGAGGGAAAAGGGAGGGTCTGTGAGGGACAGGGAAGGGGAGAAGGTGGATAAGGTTGGGGGTATGGAAGTGGGGTATTTGGGTAAGGGACAAGGGAGAAAGAGGGAGGGGGGAAGGGCGAAGGAAGAAGGGGGATAAAGATAAGAAGTGCGAAGATGATAGAAAGAGAGAAGACAAAGAGGGGGGGGGGGGGAGAAAGTAGATGGACAAAGCATGGAAAAGATAAAAGGGAGGGGGGAGTGGGGAGGGAGGGAGGGAGGGAGGGAGGGAGGGAGGGAGGGAGGGAGAGAGAGAGAGAGAGAGAGAGAGAGAGAGAGAGAGAGAGAGAGAGAGAGAGAGAGAGAAGAGAAGCGGCGGCGAGAAGAGTGAAGAAAGAAGAGATAAAAGAGAGAAGAGAAAAGAGAAAAAGAAGAAAAGAGACAGCAAGGGCACAGGAGAAAGAGAGACGGGGGGGAGGGGGATAAGGTCCACTTAAGGGCTTCCACGTCGTACTGTTTTCTCAGATTCACATCTCGACCTCTTCTTGAGGGCTGTTATTATCATCTTGAACCTTCATAACATTTATAATTTCTCGTTCCTTTTCCCCTTCTTATTTCTTCTTCTTCTCCTTCTCCTGTTTCTTTTGTTTCTATAATTTCCTTCGAGTTCTTGCACTTAACAGCGTGTTTGCGGAATTGTATTTTTTTCTTCTTTTTACTTATCCTGGTGTATTTGCTTTAGTAATATATCAAGATAATTCTGTTCGTTTGTTTGCATTAGGGTTTGAGAAGAAGAAAATTACATCATGGTATGCGGATCGAATGCAGGTCCTTATCGCAAATCCAGTTTAATAAAAGGAAAGTCGAAGATAAAAGTAGCTGCATAAAAGTGGCACATAAAAGGCGCATATTAAAAAAAAAAAAAAACATATACTGACACACAAACAAACATGCACACATATACCAACACAAAGTAACAAACACACACATGCATCGAACAAACACACCAATCAATCACACATACACTCACACATACTCAACACTCACACACACACACACACACACACACTCACACATACTCAACACTCACACACACACACACACACACACACACACACACATCAACACACACACACACACACACACACACACACACACACACACACACACACACACACACACACACACACACACACACACACACACACACACACACAAACAAACACACACACACAAGAATCACACCGTACATAAGCACAGATGAAGATGCATGGCCTGAGCAACTCTCCCTTGTCTGGAACGCAAGAACTGGACCATTTTGGGACCGGGCGAGTGACGCGGCCACATCTGAGATACCGCGCCAACCTTTTTCTGTCGAACTTGCCGCGAAAAAAAAAACTAACTTGTTGGAGTTACCGCATCATTTTTGAATGGGAGGAAGGTGTGGGGGTATCTCGGCTTTCTTTTTTTGTTTTGTTTTTGTTTGAAAGTAGTGTCGTATGTTTGTGCAAGAAGGGGTGCAGGTGAGATATGTGGAGTAAGAGACACATATCTGAAAATTCGGAGATAATGCGTGCAGTCACATGACCACAAACACAACCTCATCCACATATGTTGTGCGATAACCATAGCCACATAAATAAAAACTCTCTGCATCCACATACAAACAAGCACAATGATTGCACGTTCAATCACATACAAGCAACTACAACCTCAAACAAGCATCCCCAACCATAGCCACTCCCATCAATGAACATAACCCCACCCTCCCCATCTTCTTCTCTTTCCCCTCCCCTTCCCCCTCCCCCACCCATTTCCAAGTTCCCGCTCCAGCGCCTCGGAGGCTTCGGGTGTACTGTAACCTCTCTCTCTCTCTCTCTCTCTCTCTCTCTCTCTCTCTCTCTCTCTCTCTCTCTCTCTCTCTCTCTCTCTCTCTCTCTCTCTTCTCGTCTCCCAAGTTTATCAAGTCTTCTCTCCTTCTGTGACCTAAGATGGTGCCCCCCCCCCCCCCATCCAGCCGGCTGACAAGGGGACGGCTGACGGCGGGTTGGGCAAGGTGAGCTACTTGAAGAAGCTGCTGCCTTGTCAGGAGATTTGCTTCACTGTCAGCCTCTCGGAGATGTTGTCTTCGCCGGGTCCCGAGTGCTGCTGCTGACGGCCTGGAATTTTGCATTTGTACGGCCTGATACTCGCGCGAGGGTGTGCGTATTTGTACAGCCCCCGAGGATCTTCAGGTCGTGTGCTGTTTGCCTCTCGAGTTTAGGTTGGATTTCAGGATTTATTTCATTTCTGAACTATCTATTTTCATTTCTATATGAAAAAACGCTATCAACCATAATACCAATTTTCCTTTTTTTTTTTTTTCTCTAGAACATCCTTCTATTTGTATTAATCAATTAACATAATATCATCTATATATCTAATCTCTCTTACGAACCGCGATCATCTTCAGAAATGCGACTCTTGGATGCTGCTTGCAAGGAGCTGCTTGTCTCCCGCGTAGAAATTGTATCGATTTGATACACTTAAAATCTTTAATGTGATATATCAACACATCTATGCACGCTAAAAATCGTGAATGTAAGTAAATTAATACATACATATCATACTTGTGAATGTATAAACACATACATAAATAAACACACACACACACACACACACACACACACACACACACACACACACATATATATATATATATATATATATATATATATATATAAATATATAAATATATATATATGTGTGTGTGTGCGTGTGTGTGTGTATTATGTATGTGTGTATATATACATTATACATTATACATACACATACGCACACACACACACACACACACATATATAAGTATATGTGTGTGTGTGTCTGTGTGTATGTGTGTGTGTGTGTTTGTGTGTGTGTGTGTGTGTGTGTGTGTGTGTGTGTGTGTGTGTGTGTGTGTGTGTGTGTGTGTGTGTGTGTGTGTGTGTATGTGTGTGTGTGTGTGTGTGTGTGTGTGTGTGTGTGTATTCATATTTTCATAAAGAAAAGAAAATAGTTGGTCTAGTAACATACATTATATCCTTAGGGTTAACATGTAAAAACGTATATCTTCATTAATTAACAAAAATATAAACATGTTCTTTCCAAAGAGGGGAGTCTTTTTTCTTTCTAATTCCACATAAAATAAGAAGCATTTTCTCTTTTCTTTCCATATCTTATCTATATCTTCCCTATTACTGTTATTGACTATGGTTTCATTATCATCATTGCATTTGCCAACACCATTATTATTATTACTATCATTACTATAGATCTGCCATCATCGTCATTATTATTGCCAATGCTTTTACCATAATCAACATTAACATAATCAACACTGCCACCTTTATCGTACTCTACCTCATCATTATCTCTATTTCTCTCACTTCTCTCCTTTAGTTATATAATTTTTCTCTATATTTTTTCTTTATTTACATCATTTTTATTTTCTCTATTTACATTATTCCTCTCTCCTCTTCCTTTGAGCTTCACTCTTTCTCTTTCGTCTTGTCCTTTATTTACATTCTTCTTCTCTCTTCTCCCTCCTTCACTTCATTACTTCTTCTTCTTTTAATTAGATTTCCCCCTTGCCTTTCGCCCTATATTTGCATCATTCCTAGCTCTCCTTCCTTCTTTGTTTATAATATTTCTCCCTCCTTACTCTTCCATTTACGTTAACCCCCTCTCCTTCCTTTTTATTTACATTATCTCCCTCTCCTTCGTCCTCTCTTACATTATTTCTTATCCCTCTTCATCTATTTACTCTCCGTCGACTCACTAAGATAGGGTCAAGATGCCGGCAATCTCTATCCAAAGTCAGCACAAAATACATAATCAGTGTTGAATCCTTGTAATCGCACGGGGAGAAAAAATCAATCAACTGTTTGAAAAGTTGATTATATCTTTTAAGACTTACTTGCACTTTTGTAGTTAATGAAAGTTTGTTGTTGTAAAGGATAGGCCTAATATATGTTGTTTTTGTTGTTTTTGTGAGATTAATTAATGGATTTATTTATCGATTAACTTGTTTATCTTCTTGTTTCAGCTATTGAGATAAATTTAGAGAGGATAAAGAATTTAACATGTAAATACAATCGAGTCTAACAAAGGAAATTTCAGACATGCAAATAAACATAGAGAGAAAACAACAAAAAACATTTATAAACTACCAATAAATAAACAAAATAAATCAATAAGTAAAAAAAGAAAGCTAAATTATGACAAATTAAACGAAGACCCCCAAAAAACAAGAAAACACTCTACAAAACACAAACAAAAACAACATAAAACACAAACAAAAAACAACATAAAACAGAAACAAAAAAACAAACAAGAGAGCAAAATTACAAAAAAACACAGGAAAAACAACAACAACAACAACAACAACAACAACAGCAGAAACGACCCGAAAACAAAAACAAAGCGCCGAAAGTCCCGCGCATAAATCCCGAGTCCAGCTGTTAATCATGAGTAGGAGTAAAGATTTCGCGATGAGAGATAAGATAACACTATAAATCAAGCGGGAGGAGGTACGATTAGAGTCTCTCGTGGAAATATAAATATGTCATTCAATACTCCACAACACTCTAAGATAATTTGATTAAAATAAACCCACTTCAGACCCGCTTTCCTGGACCCCCTGTAGAGTGCGAGACGAGTCAAGAATATATCCTGTGCCGCTTGCCTTAAGGACTGTAGGTTGAATGAGGCTACAGCTGGCCGAGGGAAGGTTTGGTGTCTCTATCTATGGGGAAGGGGAAGGGGAAGGGGAAGGGGAAGGGGAAGGGGAAGGGGAAAGGGGGAAGGGGAAGGGGAAGGGGGGAGGTGAGTGTATGTATACGCGGATTTCAATATCTTTATATCGCGATATTCTTTTTACTTATTTATTTCATGAAGTACTAATAGCATCATCACTTCAAGAATAGGATATGAGGTGGTAATCGTCGTGGAGAGGAACATCTTCAAGAAGACTTGGGAGAGGGGGGGAGGGGGAGATCCTTGTACAACAACGACTTGGACCCCATCAAGCGGATCCCCTCCCTCACCCCACCCTTCCCCGGGTAGATAGATAGAATGATAGATAGACAGATAGATGAATAGATATATAGATACCCACATATATACACGCGCATATACACATGATGTATATATGTAAATAGTAATATCAGCGACCTGTAATTAAGTGAACACTGTCTTCCTGCTTGCACTTGTACTGATACAGCGCAATCCAATAAGTACGTACAATACAGTATATAAATCAGTGTAGCCAGATTAGGCCAAGCTGCATCGACATCTTCCTCCGCTTGTTTGTAGACGGCGTAAACTTACTTCAATTCAAGCCTTATCTACGCGTCCCAAATGAAACCTGCTCTTCGACCCTTGCTAGAACCTCCCACTCCACCTCAGTGTAAACCCATCCTTGGTTGGTGAAACCTCTTCTCATCCCTCTCCTCTCCTGTCTGACTCGCGCTCGCCGCCCTCGCTGATGAAACCTCCATCTTCCCCCTCTTCACGATCCGTTCTCTTACGTCTCTTACCCCCTCGTTTGACCCCCCCCCCCCACTCAATTACCGTCATTTTCCCACTCCAATGAAACTATTACTCCTCCCAACTGAAACCAACTTTCTTCCCCTTTCTTTCCGTATTCCGTTCTCTAACGAAACCCAAACCCCTCCATCCCCCCACCTTCTTCCCTCCCACTTATCACCCACCCTAAATGAAACCCCCTCTCCTCTCCCCTTCTCCAGTACAGCTTACCTTACCCACCCCAGTGAAACTGTTCCTCCTCCTTCTCCACTAACCTCTCTCTTTCCCCCACCCCACTCCTATGAAACTCTCACTTCTCCCCCTACTTTAACCCCTCTCCCCCTTGCCCCATCCTCCCACTCTCCCCTCTTTGCCCTCTTCCCCCCCCTCTCCCCAACATCAGGTCCCACGCAGCGACGAAAACGGTGGGTGGGCCAGCATGTTTACACTCGGGCATCAACACCCGCCTGCTAACATTACACGCACAAGATTACACCCAGACTACAGGTACCGCTAGGGGGCTAAGGGTTTCGGGGGAGGTGGGGGAGGGAGGAGGGACATTGGAACTGAGGGCCATGATGGGGCCATGCGTTCTAGGGACTAAAGACTAGGGACTAGGGACCAGGGTAGGAACCGAGGACCAAGGACCTTGGGGGGTTGAGAACGCAGAACCCAGGCTTAGGGAGATTAAAATTATCTGTATCAGTTAATCAGTTTGTGGCATTTTGGTGTGGACTAATCCTGTTAAATGAGGAAGAAACTAACCATTGGAAAACGAGGATGTTGGGATTAGACTTTACAAGGTGAACTGAAATATAGCTAATGAGATGAGGGAAATTACGCAGACAGATCGGTTCTTACAAATTTCATCATCCATTTATTCACCATTAAGCAAGGAGACCACAGACATCCTTCAGTAACAACCTGAAATAACCAATCCTTCTCCCTCCATCCTCTTCGTCTCTTCCTCCTTTTCCCTCTCTCGTCTTTCTTCCATTCGTCTTCCTTCTCCCTCCTCCCGCCTTCATCTCGTCTTCCTCCTCTTCCTCATTGTCTCCTAACCTCTCCATCTTTCCCTTCCCCATAACTCCTCTCCCTCTTTCTCTCTTCCTATTCTTCCTTCACTCTTCCTCTTCATCATCCTCTCCCTCCTACCTCCTTTCCCTTCTTCCCTTCTCCTCTTCATCATCCCTTCTCTTCTTCCATCCCCCTACCTCTCTCTCACCCTCCCTCCTAACTCCTCTCTCTCCTTCCCTCCTCCTCTCCATCATCCCCTCTCCTCTTCATCTACCCCTACCTCTCCATCCTCTTCCCTCCGAGCCCAGTATAAAGATATATCGAAGGCGGAGGGTAAGGAAAGGGGAAGGGGAGGGGGAGGAGGGAGAAGGAAAGTAGAGAGAGAGAGACAGTTCAAATGGATTAAATATTCCCAGAACATTTGTATCACGGGCCTATGATTTCGCCGAGGGCAAGGGAGGCGCTCTCAAGTGGACACTCGCTCACGCACGCCCGGGCCTCTCTTGAGACATGCAAATACACTTGTAAGAATTATGTCATTCACACTTCTTTGAACACAGGTAGCTCCTCCTCCTCCTCCTCCTCCTTCTCTTTTCTTTACTCTCTCCCTCTTATACCTTTTTTCCCCAACTCAATGCCCACATCTATATACATAGTGACAGATAGACAGGCCCACACACACACACGCACGCACATGTAAACACACCCACACGCACGCATGCGGAAGCGCGCGCACACACACACACACACACACACACACACACACACACACACACACACACACATATATATATATATATATATATATATATATATATGTATATATAGTACATACATTAAACCTCCTCCCCCCTCCCTCCCAATCCCCTTCCTTCTCATCCACCCCCTCCGCCCCATCTCTCTCTCTCTCTCTCTCTCTCTCTCTCTCTCTCTCTCTCTCTCTCTCTCTCTCTCTCTCTCTCTCTCTCTCTCTCCTTGAGTAAATACTAGAAATTCACAAAAGGAGAGTTTTCGACAAAGCACATTCTCCTCGTGTTCTCAGAAATCCCGGAGCCTCAGAGGTTAAATCAATATATCAGGATCCGTCGTAAAAACACGTGTCGACGCAAATGGGGCGGGAGTGCGTCGGCGGATGGGCGTTCTGATAGTCGAGTGCGGTCCGGGGGGGGGGGGGGATGAGCGCGTATGGGCACCAGTGGGGGTGGGGGTTTGCACGGGCCTTTCGCGGGTAAAAAAAAATATTATCTATTTTGTGGTGTTGATGTACGCTCATGTACACATGTATATGCACTCTATCAATCTCTTTCTCACACGTGTGCTCTCTCTCACTCACACAAACACACACACTGCGCGCGCGCGTGTGTGTGTGTGTGTGTGTGTGTGTGTGTGTGTGTGTGTGTGTGTGTGTGTGTGTGTGTGTGTGTGTGTGTGAGAGAGAGAGAGAGAGAGAGAGAGAGAGAGAGAGAGAGAGAGAGAGAGAGAGAAAGCGAATCTGGCATCCTATCCCTACGAAGTATAAACATGTCTGCAAATACAATCGCACATGTACACACAAATAAACAAGAACACACACATTTGCTCCTCCTGCCTTCCCCTATACCCCCACCCATTCCCCCTTCCCTTCCCTCTACCCCTTTTATCCCACCCCCACCCATCCCTTTCCCCAAAGTTCCAACCAAACACGCACATACATACATACGTACATACATACATCTCAGCCGCACACACACCAAACTAGCGTGGGTGGGCTACATTTGTTTACGTGTTGCAATCCACACCTCCGACACCCACGCGTTCGGGGCGGTGTTGCAAGGGCGCGAGCGTAACGATACCCCGCCGTCGCCGCCTCGGGTCCCCCTTCAGCCCTCCGTCGGCCGATCGGGTCCCGTCGGGCAAGGGACAAAGGGAAATGGGCATAACGCCCGATGAACGCCAAGTCCCGAAGGAAGGACGGAGGCGAGGAGAAACGGAGGGCCAACGAAGGGCGAATGATAATCGAGGAATTGGCAACTATCTACAGAGGGAGTTTAGACTGGGCGATTTTACTGTCCGACACAGCCAAAGTGTTTTTAATTTCGGATTCTTTTCATTAAATATTTACACGGGGAGGAGGAGCAGCGAGGGACAGCAGGGGCCATCTCGAGGCCATCGGGACAACGCAGCATCTTCCACGATAATAAAAAAGGAAAAAAAAAAAACACGACATACGCAAAAAATGTACCTAAATACTGCAACAGCGACGCTTCTAACTTGTCGCTGCCTCTCTCCCTCAGCGCTTCAAGGAGGGAGGAGGCAAGTTGACGCCGACTGCCACATGGCCGTCTATAAAGCCATATACGTCCATCATCATTTCAATAACTCAACAACAATCATCATTAAAGATAACGTGCGCGTCGCCATATCTTGCAAGCAGGGTCTAATAGGGTTTCGTTTGACTTTGTTCAATTTGATCGCTTGGAAAAGAGAAAAAAAAAAATCACCAACATTTGCGTCACGTTGATATTCATAATATGCAAATGAATACGCTGCAGATGTATACCCAGACATGTACATGTGATTTCTTTCCATTCACGTATCAATAAAGCTTAATATTCCTGATATGAAAAACCAACACGGCGATAAAAAGAACAGCGATTCGGCAAAAGTCAAACTTCACTTCCATCTACACTGGAATCTTATCTAATCCCCAAAATAAACAAATAACAGCAAAAACAACAAAGCGGACAAGGTACTCTACATAACCCAAGAACTCACAATTGTAAACAGCGTAAACATTCACAAACATTTCCAACCCTTCCACGTGGCCAACTTCATCAACACAGAGCCCATACTGCACTGCCAACAGGATGCGCTCGATTGACGCTGGGGAGTCGCCTTTCGGGAAAACAATTGCAAAAAAGGGGAGGGAGGGGGGCAGGATGGGAACACAGGCTGTAGAAGGGAGGGTTTTACACACACACACACACACACACACACACACACACACACACACACACACACACACATATATATATATACATACACATACACACACACGTTTGTTTGATCAACAGCCATTTATTCCAGCGCAGGATCTAGGTCTCTCCCAATTTATTATTGAGATGTCATTTGGCAGTACCACCCTTACCTGATTGGATGCCCTCCCTAATCAATGGCTGTTCAAAGCTCTACTACTTGTGCCACGGCGGCGACTTCCCTACGACACCTGATTTCTCATGGCGATATGTCGTTTACTCGCCGTGAGATCAGGCTACAGCCAATACTCGGAGCGCAGGCATTTTTACGACTGCAGTGGCGGGGAATTGAACTCTTGACCACGAAGGTCGGAGTCCAGTGCTCTATCCACTGGACCCTCGCGGCAGATACACATATATATACACACATGTCTGTATCTATCTATCTATCTATCTATATATCTATCTAGCTATGAATGGTGAAAACACTCTACCGTGTTGATACTACGGTAGAAAAACCCACAATGTAAAGCTAGATTTATTGAAAGTGACACAAAGAGCTATAAATCTATCTATAAATACACACACACACAATTGATATATACATACATACATACATATATATATATATATATATATATATATTATGTATATATGTGTATATATATATATATATACACACACACACACACACACATATATATGTGTATATGTAAACACACACACTTGCACTTACACCAAATAAATCAAACTCGCGCAAATCCAGTGTCCCCCCAAAAGCAATAATGTGACACGCCGTGACATTTCCTCTTTGCTTCCGAGATCCCAGAGGAAGAAAAGATGTCAAGCTGACGACAATGACACACTGCATGATAAATACAATGCTCCCCCGGGTCAGCTGATGCATAATATATGGTTCTGTAAGCTGTCGGTCGTCTTTACGAAGAACAAGTGATAGCGGAGAAGAAGAGAAAGGGATGAAGAAAGAGAAAACCAAGAAATGAGGAAGTGAGGAATACAAAGAAGCAAAGGAGGGCTGGTCGGACACAAGCGATGAGGGAGATGGAAAGAAAGGAATGAAGAAGAGTCAATAAAAGATGAAGAGAAGAAAGAGACATTGAAAAAAACACAAGCAAGCAGCAAGGACACACAAAGGACAAGACAACAAGATAAAAAATAGTGATAAAAAAAGGAGCGCGCACGGACACGGACCTCCCTCGCCACCGTTCGTGCGTGCGTGCGTGCGTGCGTGCGTGCGTGGGAGGTGACGGACAGGGGGCGACTCATTTTGCATATACAAGACGGTCTTGCACGTTAAATTATTGAAGGATCGGCAGTGATATGTTAATCTTGCTTTGGTGGATAATTCACGTCGATCAAGAATTTTTTCCCCTAAGCGACGCCCGCGCCCTAAAGAAAAGCAAGCAAGCACACACACACACACATATTATGTTTAGTGGGAGTTAATACAAAGAATAAGTGCCTCAAACACAGGTGAACATAGAACATACACACATACTGTCATACATATACAACACGCACACAAGCATATATATATATATATATATATATATATATATATATATTTATGTATATATATGTATACATATGTATATATATATATATGTATGTATACACACATATGTGTGTGTATGTGTCTGTGTACATACACACACACACACACACACACACACACATATATATATATATATATATATATATTGTATGTGTGTGTATATATATATATATTATGATATATGACGCCACTGATGTCCCGTCGTGTCAGTGCTGTATGCAAAGTCCCTCGTCAACGTATCTTACATCTCAAAATATTCTTATCAGGGTCAAACAATCTCTCTATCTCATTCGTCCTCGACCACAAAATCCCAACAGCAAAAGGGAGAAGAAGAACAAAGAGGAGAAGAAGGAAGATGAGAAAGATCGAAAAGAGAATAAAGAAAATATTTGTTAACTCTGTTGTCATCTCGGGGAACCTTATCGCATCCTCGTTTCCCATCAGTCACCTTCTGGAGAGTTAGCACCTGTAGATGCCACGGGGTGCGCCGGGGGGGGGGGGGGGGGGTTGCGTCTTCCTCCTCCTCCTCCCGTTCATCCTTGCCCTGCTTCTCTCCTTCTCCTCCTCTTCCTCCCGTTCATCCTTGCCCTGCTTCTCTCCTTCTCCTCCTCTTCCTCCCGTTCATCCTTGCCCTGCTTCTCTCCTTCTCCTCCTCTTCCTTCCGATCATCCTTGCCCTGCTTCTCTCCTTCTCCTCCTCTTCCTTCCGATCATCCTTGCCCTGCTTCTCTCCTTCTCCTCCTCTTCCTTCCGATCATCCTTGCCCTGCTTCTCTCCTTCTCCTCCTCTTCCTCCCGTTCATCCTTGCCCTGCTTCTCTCCTTCTCCTCCTCTTCCTTCCGATCATCCTTGCCCTGCTTCTCTCCTTCTCCTCCTCTTCCTCCCGTTCATCCTTGCCCTGCTCTCTCCTTCTCCTCCTCTTCCTTCCGATCATCCTTGCCCTGCTTCTCTCCTTCTCCTCCTCTTCCTTCCGATCATCCTTGCCCTGCTTCTCTCCTTCTCCTCCTCTTCCTCCCGTTCATCCTTGCCCTGCTTCTCTCCTTCTCCTCCTCTTCCTTCCGATCATCCTTGCCCTGCTTCTCTCCTTCTCCTCCTCTTCCTCCCGTTCATCCTTGCCCTGCTTCTCTCCTTCTCCTCCTCTTCCTTCCGATCATCCTTGCCCTGCTTCTCTCCTTCTCCTCCTCTTCCTCCCGTTCATCCTTGCCCTGCTTCTCTCCTTCTCCTCCTCTTCCTCCCGTTCATCCTTGCCCTGCTTCTCTCCTTCTCCTCCTCTTCCTTCCGATCATCCTTGCCCTGCTTCTCTCCTTCTCCTCCTCTTCCTCCCGTTCATCCTTGCCCTGCTTCTCTCCTTCTCCTCCTCCTCGTCTTTCTCCTACTCCTCCTCCCCCTTCTCCGTCTCCTGCTTCTCGTCCTCTTCATCTTTCTCCTCGTTTTCCCTCTTTTCCTCTCCCTACTTCTTCTCTTCCTCCTCCTCTTCATCATCACCATCTTCTTCATCTCTTCCTCACTCCCCTACTTTTTCTTCTGCTCTTTCTCAAATTTTTACTTTCTCGTCCTTTTCGTCTTCCTCTTTCCTCCCTTCCCTCATCTCTCTTTTCCTTCCTTTCTCAATCTTTGATATGAATTTTCTACCAATTCTGTCAGTATATCCCTGTTCGATATCACTTTTTATAACTCTTTCTCAACCTTGTATACAATCAACAACAAACATATCTGTTCATTTGAAAGACTGAAAATCAAAACTTTTCGCATTATATTGCTCAGTACTGTAGAGGATTCATGCTATTAATAGTATAAACATCCAGCATGAAATGACGTCAACATAAACACCGCCACAGAAAGTACATATTCAGCCACCGGGTCTTTTAATTCTCAAAATAACGTCGACACTAAATGTGAATAAATACTACTTCTCATTCCGCCAATTTGCATACGTTTGTTCCATCCCCGCTCTTAAGTGCCAGAAAAACACACTATTGAAAAAAAAAAAATGAGAGAGAGAGAGAGAGAAAGAGAGAGAGAAAGAGAGAGAGAGGGAGAGGGAGAGACAGAGAATAAAGGAAAGAAAAACACACAAATACACAATAAAACGTACCCGGAAGTAATGACCAATCCACACTGAACTAAAGGGTGAGAATAATAATATCAAATATGTTACGTCATACATCGCGCAAATACTCCAAGAAGAATGGTGGCCAGGTATTGTTTTCAGGGAGCCAAGGACTGTTCAGTTTCCTGCGAATCATGCGTCGGTCTGGCCAGCATGCAGCTTTAAAACGGTGATTCGCCATAACGACGTAAATAATGAACGTAATTCCAACATTGTCGAAGTCGAGGCAGAGGAAGCGAGAGAAGAAAAAGAAAATTGTAGAAAATAAAAATCGCACCAGAAAAAAAAAAAAATCATGACTACGTACGTGTGTGGAAATGTTCTTCCGAATATACGAAAAAAAAAAAAAAAAAAAAAAAAACGTTAAGAGATAAAACGAGTATTATTTCTTTAAAAGTCTATTAACTCGTCCAGAACTTGCGATTTGCGAACGCGAATATACAACCAACGTACTTTCAGAGTCAACCGAAAGGGAGATCGAGAGTCGCGAAGTCACAGATATAACGTTTAAGAGCCATTCTCCGCTCCGCCAATGGAAGACGAGAACAATGACTAGCTAACGAGGCGGCTAGCAAATAATCCTTAAATGTCTACTCGGAGAAAAGAAAGAAAAGAAGAATAAGAAAGGGAAAGAGCGAGGGGGGAGGGAAGGGAGGAAGGTGGAAGGCTGAGATAGAGAGAGAGAGAGAGAGAGAGAGAGAGAGAGAGAGAGAGAGAGAGAGAGAGAGAGAGAGAGAGAGAGAGAGAGAGGGAGGGGGGTAGAAACAACTTAAAAACACAGCTACACCTTTTAAGATTTCAACTTACCCTCCCACTCCCTCCCCTCTCCCTATACCGACCCCCTCACCCCATTCCGTCTATCCCTACACCCGAACCACCCCTCCCTCTTCCTGCCCCCGTTCCCCCGTTCCCCCTACCCCCTCTCCCCGCAAAACCTAACCAATCGACAACACCCCAAAAGTCCTATGAAACGATTTCCTTAAGTTCCCAAAGGACAACGGAGGCGAGAAAGAAGGCGGGTGGGCCGGCAGAGTGTGTATTGTGGGCTGGGGGAACAAAACACACGGGTGACAGTTGGAGGACCTGTGGTACACCGGACACTCTGCGGTCACCGGTGGGGGAAGGAGGAGGCAGGGTTGGGGGAGGGAGGGAGATTTGGGAAGGAGGGGGATTCGGGGGAGAGAGGTGGGGGAGGTTGGGGGAGATGGAGGGGGAGGGGATCTGAAGGAAGGGGGTGGGGGGGGTATGGATATAAGGCTTGGGGTATTTGGGGATGGGATGTAGGGGGGAAGAAGTGGAAATGGGGGTGAAGAAGCAAAGGATGGATAAGGGAGACGGATAAAGGAGGGAATGGATAGGGGTTGGGAGGGTGTGTAGGAGGCAATACCCACCAAGGAATGGAGGAAGGGGTAGGGGAGGGCCAGGAGGGGGAGCAGTACCCACCCACATACCCCTGCTGTGGTTCTTGGCTAACCCTGCCCGCCGCCGCCCACTCCGCCCTGACCCCGAGTTCTGCTGTGATTTCCCTCCCGAAGTGTCTTGGTTTATGAGAGGCTGGGCGAGAAATTGCTTTTGTTTCTTCCTTGTCAAAGGGACAAGATCGTGTGCCCTTTCTCTAACTAAAAGGAGACAATACTGATACTTATATGTATATATATACAATATACAGAATTATAAAAATCGGAAGCGTGTGTGTGTGTGTGTGTGTGTGTGTGTGTGTGTGTGTGTGTGTGTGTTTATATGTATACATTATATATATATATATATATATATATATATATATATATATATATATATATCTACACGTGTAAGGCAATGGATATAATTAATTCAAATAATCATAAAAATCTAAAATATATATCATTAACTTGATAATTCAACTGCAAGCTGTTAGGACTGCAATAAATCAACGTTTATTATAACCCTGATATATCCAATGCGATTAATTGGGGTAATGCAGGTGATGCCATTTGCTTAATTGCTCTCTACTCCTCGGAAAGGAATCAAATCTGAAATGAATATCGTTCTTCGCAAGTGAATTATATCAATATATATATATATAAATATATATATGAAATATATATTCATATATTACATACACATACACACACACACACACATACACACATGTTTGCGTTTGTGTGTACATACATACGTATGTACACAGACACACACATATATATAAAATATAATATATATATATATATATATATATATCGTTTAAGATTCTTTGGGTTTACTATTAATTGAGCAAACATTGGACGCACTCTTGTTTGTCTGTGCATTAGCAGAAACAAACACACACAGGCTGCGTAGAGAAAAACATGCATTGTTGATTTTTTTCACACGATTCAATACACAATCGTCCGTTGGCAGCATGCACTTACACGCAAACATAATACAGAGACGCGCAAAGAACGGAACAAATAAACACAAATTACAAAAAAATATAAAAAAAAATACACACATAAAAAACATTGTTGTTCATCTCTTGTCTCCTTGTTGGTCATGACATCAGACAATCAGACTGCTGAAGCATTAATCTTGCTTTAGAAATTTAACACAATCAGAGAATTTATTCACAGTAATCCCAGCGTAACGACTGCATATATGTAAAATCTCATTCGGAGATGATCTAGCAAATGTTATCGCCCTTTTATTTATGAGGCTGCATTCAAATTTTCAAATTCTAATCATCGTTAAAAAGTCACCGTTAACGGTCGACACCAATTGAAGTCGGGGGCTGATGTTTTCACTTCAAAATAGCGCGCAGAAGTGAACACCTTGGATGACGCTCTGTTTGTTTATCTGCTCTCTAATCTATGGAGGATGGAGAATGGGGAATTGGGAGAAGACGAATGGGTTTTCTGGGGATTAAGGGAGAGTGGTGGGGATTGGGGGAATTGATGTTTATATTGGGGCTGAGCAGTGGGGAATGGGGACAAAATGATGGGGGTTGCTGAATTGGGGTGTAAGATGATTGCGGGTGGGGAAAAGGAGGTAGAGTGATGGGGAATAGGGAACAGAGTAAGGAAGAATGGGAGGTAGAGTTATAGGGGATAAAGAAGAGGAAAGGGAAAGGAAATCGCTACCCCCGCGAAACGACAAATGCATGATTCAACTCTAAATCACCACACACCTCAATTATCCAAATAATGGTAACGGATTCACTGTCAAAATCACCTGCCCCATGAATATTTACACGTTGGCACGCTCACTGTCAACACACGGCTGCTCCCCTCACGCGCACCAAACATACACACATATATACATGCGCGCATACTAGCAAATGGGATATCGTAAATCCAAATGTATGCATACACACACGCCTCTCTCCCAGGTACACAAGTAAACAAACACTCTCACACACACACATACAAGCGTGCATACACACATGGACTTACATACGTTCAGAGACGAACACAAACATACACACAAAAACTCTACCTATAGTCTAATAGTAAGAGGGTAAATTTCCAGTGAGGGAGGGAGGAAGAAGGGAGATAGAAAGGGAGGGAGGGAGGGAGGAAGATGGAAGGGAGAGAGAGAGAAAGATGTAGAGGTAGAAAGATAGAAAGAAAAGGATCGATAAATATACGGACAGATATACTGTATACAATGAGAGGGAGAGATGGAAGAAAAAAAAAGATCGGACAATAATCTCGAAGAAGGTGAGGTGGCAAAGTTGCAGGAATGTTGCATGAGGCGCCGATAGCTAACACAAGCCTTAATATTAATGGGTATTTTCTCCTCTTCTCCTCCGATGATCAAATTCTAATTAGCTGGCGATGGGGAAGGTGGGGGGGGAGAGGGGAGGGGCGAGGCCGTGAATATTCAAACGTCTTCAATCTTACTATAACAAGACCCGGAGGTTGGCTGTCCGGTGGGGGGTCCCCACGCATCGGGAGGGGTTGGGGGCAGGGGTGGGGGCCGGATGGTGGGGTGGGCGTTGAGGATTGGGGTAGGGCGGTGGGGAATAGGATTGGGGTTGAGATTGGGGTAAGGGTTGAAGGTAGGGGTTTTGGGGAGGAGTGTGGGGACAGGGGGGGTTGGGGATGGAGAAGGGTGTGTTGAGTGAAGAGAGTTGTGAGGGGGGGGGGGTAAGGAATAAGGTAAGGGAAGTGAGAGAGAGAGAGAGAGAGAGAGAGAGAGAGAGAGAGAGAGAGAGAGAGAGAGAGAGAGAGAGAGAGAGAGAGAGAGAGAGAGAGAGAGAGAGAAGAAAAACATAATCAGTAATGAGTACTACTTCGAGTCAAATCTTACGAGGAGAAGGGCGAAATTAAGAAAGGAAGGAGGGAAACGGAGGCAGGAAAAACAAGTGAGAGAGGAGTGGGAGATCAAAAAGAAAATGGTCAGTCGGGGGTGTTCTAGAAGCCACAGCGCCGTCGGAAGAGCTGGAAAGGTCAAACACTCGTTTTCTTCCGATAAGCGGTTAACAGAGAGAATGATGGTTGAATAGTTAAGGGGCAAAAGACAGTTTTCTTCTTCTTCTTCATTTTCACAAACTTCTTTCTCGTCCTCCTCTTTCTTCTTCTTCATTTCCATCATCTTTCTCCTCCTCCTCTTTTTTCTTTTTTCTTTTCATCATCTTTCTCCTTCTCATATTACTTCTTCATCTCCTACTTCTTCTCCTTTACCTTAGTCTTTTTCCTTTATCATCATCATCATCTTCCTCTTCTTCTTCTTCTTCTGTGGAACGTTAGTTGATCGGAAATGATTTTTTCAAGCATCTCACTCTGTCTCATTCTTATTCGACTCACCTGATCACTCATTCATTTGCTCTAACTACTTTCCGTCACTCACTCACTCACTTTCTGAGTCACTCACTCAAATACATGCAAAACTGTATTTACATAGAGCTTATTTTCTTTGCCCTAAGTATTCATTTAAACAAACAAATCAATAAAATAATATATTATCGAAACCCAAAGTAAAATTAAAGTGTATTTTTTCCCTCATTGTATTACATCTTTACTTTACTCTATTGTATATTGTTTCATTATTTTTTTCCCCTTATTTTCTTTAGAAAGTTTTATCTCACTGTCGCCCAGTAAATCAATTATGCTAATGAGCGATTTATATCTCATAAAGCGAGACGCTAAATTTTGCAAACCGTATCAAGTTTCCGAAGATGTCTCGATATGACAACGGGGCTCCGAACACAAAAGAAAATGTGGGATGAAAAAAAAAGAGAAAGAGAAAAGAGAGACAAAAGAAAACGGGAGAAAAAAAAAGAAGGAAAGGTGGAAATATGAAGAAAATAGGAAACCCATAAATATCCCCATAAAAGGAAGACAGAGATGAGGGAAAATACAAATAAAAATGAGGTAATTGTTGATCCTCTGCCTCCCCCCCCCTTTCTCTTCCACCCACTCGCCCACACCTTATCCCTCTTCCCCCTTCCCCTCACCCCCCCCCCCCCATACCCTTCACTCGAACCAACCCCACATACGCCCCACCCTCAAAAAAAAAAAAAAAAAAAAAAAAAAAAAAAAAAAAAAAAAAAAAATCTCGAGCAACAAAGGTCAAAACACACTCGGAATCCCAATGGCGACTTGTTATATGGATCCGGGGCAGTAAATATTCCAAACCTTTATCCATCTCGCCAAGTCATCTCGAAACGATAGCACACCTCCGCCATAGCGTAGGCCTCCGCTCCCTCCTTTTAAAAACTGCCATAAGTCACAATTAGGCCTACGTCACAGAATCCGCAGGTTTCCCGAATCTCAGTCCGCAGGGAGCATCTCTCGCCTACAGCGCTACCATCTCCCGAGAAGGAAAAATTGTGTCTCTGGATGCTCAAGAAACTGTACGATTAACTAAACGATTTCCTTTTTTTTTTCCTATTTCTCTCTGGGATTGATTTGTCTTGTTTGAGAAAATGAAACCAAAAAAATATCTTGGATGAGAAAAGATTTGAAAGAGATTTCCGACTGAGGTGATTTAAAGCGATGCTTATATCCCAGTGTTACCAGCTGTTGGCAACGTTGGCAGAGGCATACACACCTAAGAGTCAACCAGTGTTGCCAAAAACTTTATGATTTTTTTATCTCTCTTTCTCTAGCGGTAATAAATAACCGCAAATAAAACTCAAAATTAAATCACGAAAGAGTAAGACAAAAAAAATCAACGCAAACAGCACTGCAATCAGACATACAAAATATACAAACAAATAGAAACAACAAAAATAAGAAAACAAAAAGATGATAAGGCTTAATCAACCTGACATTAGTAACCTATCACATGACCCGACGTGATTCAACTTTGCATATTAATGAGGTATCAGGTTACTGTATCATGCTGTAATTTCAGTACAATATCTGTAATCTTGACCCACGCCGACCTCTCATTCTAGATATAAAAGATAATAAATCGGGAGGTGGGGGGGGGGGGGGGGGTGATGATGATGATTAACCTAAAGAAAATCAAGGAAATAGGCAAGAGATTCTCATTTTGTAACATGTATATCAATTTCGCACATAATTATTAGTACTACTATCATCAATAACAGCAAAAATAACAACAATAATACTAACATTAAAAACAATAACAATAACACTAACAATGATAATAGTAATAATAATAATAATAACAACAATAATAATAATAATACCACCAACAATAATAACAACAACAATAATAATAATAATAAAAATAATAATAATAACAACAATAATAATAATGATATTGATAATAACAACGGTATTCATAACAAAATAAAAATATGCAGATTCCTTTTTCTTTCTTTTTTCATATGAAGGAAATCTAAAAAATATAATGATTCCGTTATTCTCCAATCTCAAATGTTCTCCCTTTTCTTCACTTCCAAAAAGATCGACAGCCACAAACTTTTAAAAAATACATCGAAATGAAATTCATCTTTAACCTCAAATCCCAAAATTTGCCTCTACTTAAAAATAAAAAAAGTTCTTTTGAAAGTTATATCTTTGACCACAACAAAGGAATTTATTCAGTCGGGAATATTGTCTTGTTATTCTCTCTCTCTCTCTTTCTCTTTCTCTCTCTCTCTCTCTCTCTCTCTCTCTCTCTCTCTCTCTCTCTCTCTCTCTCTCTCTCTCTCTCTCTCTCTCTCTCTCTTCCCCTCTCTCTCTTTCTCTCTTAATATGCGAACAAAGGGAAATGACAACACAGGAGATCACGTTACAGACGCCAAAAATGAGTGAATCATTCTCCAATTCGAGAGGTGATTTACAGCAACACGGATGAAGCATAATTTTCGTTGAAAAAGTAATTAACAATCTGTCTAAACGTCGAATGTTTGGTTGTTTTCTGTTGTATTTGCTTATCCTTATGTTTCTTATATATCTGTTTGTTTATGTCTGTTTATTTTCATCTATTCCTTTATCCATTATTTTTGTGTTTCTATTAACTTTAATTTATCCACGCTTTAATATCTTCATCAATTTGTAAATCTATACATTTCCATCGATATTTCTATTTATTTCACATCTACTTCCTCTTTTTATTACCTATTATCTGCTCATTCTGATTTATAATCACAATCATCCAATTTCATCATCTACGTACGTATTCATCACATCTTATACATATATAAATCTACTCCCATCCATCTACGTATCTATCTCGGTCTCTATTAATCGTCATTCACCTACATACCTGCTTATTTTTGTTTCATTTTTTCCCAGCGCATTTCTCCCCCGGCCCTCTACCCTTCTCCGGCCAAGGAAAGTCACCTTTCTTGTTAGCATCCTTGAGACGTTCAGCTCCCTACGGTGAGGCGATCCATCCACCCAGCCCCCAACCAGCTCTCGGCCGCCCCTTTATGAATGCTGTGGAATGCGCGCGCGCGTACACTCCCCCTTCTTCCTCCTCTTCCTTTTCTTCCTCTCCTTGTTCCACCTCTGTGCACGACGCCTTTCCTTTTCTCTTTCTTGTTTTCTTGTCCTACTACCGCCTCCTCCTCCTCCTTCCCCTCTCCTCTTTCTTCATCTCCTTCGTACACACTCCATTTCCCCTTTTCTTTTCTTTTTTCTCCTCTTCCTCTCTGTCATTTCCTCCTCCTACGCCTCTATTCTTCCTATCTTCCTTCCTCCTCCACATCCATTTCTTTCCCCTTCTTCCCTTCTCCCCTCCCCTTTCCCCCTCCTTTCTCCTCTTCTTTTTCTTTCCTTCCTTTCCCCTCTTCGTCGTCGTCGTCGTCGTCGTCGTCGTCGTCGTCGTCCTCCTCCTCGTCTTCCTCCTCCCCTTTAGCTCCAGTTCCTTCCTCTCCTCGCGGACGTCTCAGGGAGCGGAAGAGATAACAGGACGTTCTCATCTCTCTCTCTCTCTCTCTCTTGCCTTATGCTTATCTTATTTAGTCCGGGTTTGCCATGTGGGTCGCGATGCCCTTACTGACACCAAAGATATCGTCACGATAAGCTTCGCGGCGTTAATTAATTGCGATGTAAATGTCTGCTATTATCGCAAATGGGGCCGGCGATAGCGCGATATTCATGAGTTGCGGCCTTTTCGGGGCGGCCAGCACGCGATCCGGGGAGGGCCCCCTTCATTTACTTTGCGTTTGAGACCTCCTCTCTCATCCCCCTTCCCTTCTCTTCCCTTCCCTCAACCCTTTGATCGTTCTTCCCCTAAACCCCCTTCTCGCCCACCTGCCTTCCCCTTACCTATGCCCAACAAAATCCGCTATTCACCCACCTCCTTCCCTCTTCCCCTTCGACTCCCCTCCTCATTCTAGTGCTTCCCCTCTAACCTCCCCTCCCCTACTCTCCTCCACTCGCCCTTCCCCTACTAAACCATTCCTTTCCCCTTCACCTCCCTGAACCCTCCCCCTTCCCCTCCTAAATCTCCTTCCTTGCCTCTCCTTTCTGAATCTCCCTATCCCCTCCCTCCCCATTCTGAATTCCCCTACCCTCTTCCTCCTCCTTCTGAATCCTACTTCCCCTCCCTCCTTCCTTCTAAATCCCCCCTCCCCCCTTCCTTCGGAATCCCCCTTACCCCCTCCCTCCCCCTTACCCCTCCCTCCCCCTTCCTTCTGAATCCCCCTTACCCCCCTCCCTCCTGAATCCCCTAACGGCCCTCCCTCCCCTTCCCCTCCGTCGTACGAAGATCGAGGTCCAAGGCGTCGTCCCCACAACGAGAAACACACGCGCAAAAAGGGAGACACGCCAAATGCGAAGAAGAATAAGCGGAGATGAGGGGCAGGGGGAGGGAAGGGATGGAGAGAGGGAGGAGAGAACAAGGGGGGGAGGGATGGGAAGAGAGAGAGGAAGGAAGGGAGGGGGGATAATGGATCTCCAAAAGCAGACATGGAGGTGATGCCCAGTGACCTCCAACCTCGCACCTCCAGAGGCCATTTACTCGCTAATATGTAGTCGCCGGAGTCCCAGAGCGCATGCGCCGAGACCTGGCGGAGGGGCGGGGAGGGGGTCGCCGGAGGTGCCTTGCGCCCGGCCTCCAACACGCCCGCAGTTCACGCCCGCGCCCCCCCGCCCCTCGGCAACCTACTTGCAGACGGGCAACACCGTTCATAACTGAGTTCAAGCTGATCTATCGATGCTGAATCAATAGCCTTAACGACATCCCTGAATCAGCAGTTAGAAGTCGCGTCCAATTATTTCAGTGCCCATAATCTGCCAACACGGCTGCCCCCCGGTGGGTGTGGCGGCCCCTCGGAGGGCGTCTCCGGGGCTCCTGGTGGGGGGGCTCGCGAGAAATGGGTCCCTCCTGAATCCGCCCTAATGAACCTCTAGGCCTATCATGGACACCATCTTCGTAGGTTAGATCACTTCACACCCCCATACCAACATCGCCTTCACGTTGCCCCTCCCCATGCCCAGTCCCGCGGCCCTACCCCCCTCGTGTGAGTTACCTGCTTGGCTCATTCACTTATCCGTTTCTAAAGTACTATCTTATCAGACATATACACGCTTGTAATCATACAGTACATCGTGCAAACTCTATTACCCTCGAGGAAAATATACATGGGTCGGATGATGAACTTCTTTTCCTTGAAAGGCATTTGTAATTTTACAGTAGTCTATATCAAGAAAGGAAAAGGTATAAAATCATATTAATAAACA
>NC_061836.1:8029853-8034853 GCF_019202785.1 Penaeus chinensis
GGAGAGGGAAGTGTCTGAAAAATAGAGGAGGTAAGGAGGGATGGGAGAAGGAAGGTAGGGAAGGGGAAAGAGAGGACGGGAAAGAGAGGGAGGGAAGAGTCGTACAGATATACAGGAAAGGGAGACGGTGAAAGCCAGGCAGAGAGAGAGAGAGAGAGAGAGAGAGAGAGAGAGAGAGAGAGAGAGAGAGAGAGAGAGAGAGAGAGAGAGAGAGAGAGAGAGGGGGGGGGGGGGGAACAAAAGGAGACTTAAAAATTAGAAAATGGGTTGGGGAATGAGTGATTCATCCAGTATGTGACATAGTGAGTAATAAAAGACGTAACTTGCCGAGTAATTGAGTTCCTGAGTAACTGATTACTTGGGGATGAGAGTAAACGTGTTAGTGATACAATATCTACCGGTGGCCGAACTCTGTAGAAAAAAAAAAAAAAGATAAATGCACACGAATTGTGAATCCCGGCAAAGCATACAAACAAGCAAACACGAACAAGATCCAAACCGAGTACTATGCAAACAAAACTTAACGCGCTCAAAGTCACAAATAAGGAAGAAAATACGAAGAACAAGAAGAAACCCCTTTCGAACTTGTGTCTCAATTGAATAAAGCGAAGCCCTTAAAAGAAAGAAAGAAAGAAAAAAAAAAAACAGTAATACTCGACTGGGTTTCAAGTCAAGTAGGTCCTAGTGTAACAGATGCTTCCTAAAAACGTAAACATGATAAATATAATAAATAATAAATGAAATGAAAGACTCGGAAATAAGTAAATGATTACTGCTTTCTTGTTTTCTATTCTAAAAAAAAATCGAAAACGATGACATTTTGCCAAGAAGGAAGAGGAGGTCGACATGAATATAGACAACTACAAATAAAGCAATAACAAGAACCGAAAAGAAAAATCAATAAAAAAGACCCAACGAGAGCCAAACACATTACCACAAGCGCCCCCACCCACGCCCACAGTATCTCCAGCCCAGCAGAAGCAAGCGGGTGGGCGGGCTTCCGAGTCAACAGGACACGAGGAAACAAGAGGTGAAGGGCCGGCGATGGCCATGACACGGCGCTGGGGGACGAAATTGGTGCTGTGATGGACTCATTACTTTTGGATATGTAAAAGGATAACATTTGTGACAAATCCCATTGTTGTTGTAATGGATTGGGTGGAGAGAAAGTGTGTGTGGGGAGGGAGGGCTTTTTGACGAAATGGATGTGTTGTCAGTAAACAAAAATGGACGAGTGTCAACACGGTGTATGACAGGGGGTACCTACCGAACATGTCTTCTATCAAAACTAGAAAATGAGTTATAATGACAAGCCGTTCCGTCCCACACAATAACTTCCTCCCTCATTCTCCCTCGCTCTATCTACTTATTTCCCCCTTCCCCCCCTCCCTCCTCCCCTTGATGCCTCCTTCCCCTTGCCTCCCCTTCCCTCGCCTCCTCTTTCCCTCCCCTCCCCTAGCCCCTCCCCCCCCTTCCCTCCCCTTCTCTCACTCACTCCTTCCCTCCCTCCCCTCCTCCCTTACTATCTATCACTCTTCGCAGAAAATATAAACTTAAAAAAGAGGAACATAAAAAAAGACACAAATATTCCCGAATAAACGAGACCACACTGTCTAAATAATGTCAAATAAAAAACAAAGTCAAACAAAAAAAAAGGTTTTAAAAAGGGAGTTAGCAAGCGTGGCATCACTATCGAATGATTTACAGCCGAAGTGACAGACAAATACAATAGAGAGATCTGGAACAATTCGTCAAAATAATGCTAATGGAATCTTATATTTTTGCTACCCCCCCCCCTCTCTCTCTTCTTCCCTAGCACTCTTCTCCTTTCATTATAGCTTTCTTCATTATATATGTATATGTATAAATATATACATTCATATTCGTAATAACTAGTACAGATATACTAGTAACAAAAATAAAAACCGATTATATAATTTCATTCTATTTTCTTGATTACGTAGGTAAGAACCACTGAGTTCGAAGGTGTGGCAAATATACATATAGGTAAATAGATAAATAGATTGAAAAAGAGATGGAGTTAAGAGATAAATAGATAGATAAAGTAGATAAATAGAAATATAGATAGTGTGTGTGTGTGTGTGTGTGTGTGTGTGTGTGTGTGTGTGAGTGCGCGCACGCTCTCACGTGCATGTGTGCGTGCGTACGTCCGTTCCATGCACAATATCAACTAATTGTATATTAAAACCGATTTCTGTTTCTGTTTAGCTGTGTCATCCTGGATACAGAGTTATGTTTAACCAAAACGAAATTTCTGCCGTCATCAACAATATCAAAATATTTATGACAGTTAAACGTCATATCAAACACACCCAAAAAATATCTATGCAACAACCCATCAGCATAAAATAGCATAATACAGCAGGTGACTAAAGCGACAAAATTCAACAAAAGAGGGAGTAGAAAATAATAATAACAAAAAAGTAGGAAAAAAAATGCAATAACTCTCAATAAACACAAGAGCAGCTGCCATTATCAGCTTATTGCCCCGGACAATGCACAAGGTTGCAAATGCATCCATAAACGCATCTTTTTCATGGTGGGGGGGGGGGAGGCAGACAGAGAGAGAGAGAGAGGGGAGGGAGAGAGGGAGAGAGAGAGAGAGAGAGAGAGAGAGAGAGAGAGAGAGAGAGAGAGAGAGAGAGAGAGAGAGAGAGAGAGAGAGAGAGAGAGAGAGAGAGGGGGGGCACCCACCCACCCACCAGGTGTGAAAACGACACACTTAGCCCGTCGGGTAGAGTCGGGTAGAGTCGGGTACACGGGTGGGCCATGGGACTCGGCAAGACTTCCTGGCATGCTGCGAATTCCTTGAACAAAACCCAGGTAATGCGGTCCAATGTGACACTACATGAGCGGCCACCTCTGCCACATGCCTCGGCTGCTGTCATACCTGAGGGTGACGGTGACGGAGGGACGGACGGGGGGAGGTAGGATGATGGGGAGGGAGAGGGGAGGGAGAGGGAAAGGGAGAAGACTGAAGACGAAATGGCCAGGATCCAAGTTTTAATTTGTGCAAATCATCTTACATATATTGGTGGGCATACATGCATCAGTGCACGCGCACACAAACACACACACACACAAACAGACGGATAACTACAAACAGAGATAGAGATAGAGATACACAGAGAAAACAGATAAAACTAACATATTTATATCCACGTTTAAATATACTCTAATCGCACCATCATTACACAGAAGACAAAGCACATGAAAACCAAAATTAAATTGTCATATGTAAGGTTTGCCATCTGCCATCGTCGACCGAAAGAAGCGAAAGAAAGAAAGATAAAAATCAATGCATGCCTCCACCAGAAGAAGAAGAGAACAATAACACAAATTAGGCTGTGTATCTTTTCCCTGTAAACCTTCTTTTGTGGAACTTGAGAGATAGAGGAGGAAAGGAAAGAGGAAAAGGAGGAGGAGGAGGAGGAGGAGGAAAAGGAGGATAAGGAGGAGGAGGAGGAAAAGAAGTAGGAGAAAAAGGAGGGTGAGGAGAACGAGGAGGAAAAGACGGCGGGTGGAGGAGGAGGAGGAGGAAGAGGAGGAGGAGGAGGAGGGAGGAGGAAGATGAGGAGGAAAGGAGGAAAATGAAGAGGAGTAGCAGGAGGAAGGTGAAGAGAAGGAGGAGGAGGAGGAGAAAAGGAGGAGGAAGATGAAGAGGAGGAGGAGGAGGAGGAGGAGGAGGAGGAGGAGGAAGATGAAGAGGAGGAGGAGGAGGAGGAGGAGGAGGAGGAGGAGGAGGAGGAGGAGAAGAGGAGGAGAAGATGAAATAGGAGAGGGTAAAGGTGCAGGAGTCCCAGGGAGGGGGTGGGATAAGAGGAACAGCTTCCTGCTTAATTGGTGTCTGTCTGGGGTAGCAGTCAGAGGAAGGGAAGGAGGAGGAGGAGGAGGAAGAGGAGGAGGAGGAGGAGGAGGAAGAGGAGCAGGAGGACCAGGAGTAGGAGAAGGAGGAAGACCGGGAGGACAAGGAGGGAGAGCAGGAGGACCGGGGGAGGAGGGAGAAGGAAGACCAGGAGGGTGGAGAAGGAGGGGGAGAAGATACAAAGCGGAGATAAGTCTTGTTTTGACGCTATTCTTCTTGTTCACTAACGACCCCAACGATCTAATCGGTCTCTCGCTCATCTCTAATTGTCCCGGCGAACCCTGGTCGGTTCATCGGTAGGCCAGGGAGGGAGGGGAGGGGGGGGGGGCGATCAACAACATATTTACACTGGCGAGAGAGATAAATATTATAAAGCTTATGCTCTGTCACAGACAATTAAGGGTTATTCCTCCCCCCCCCCCCTCCGCAAAAAAGGAAAAGCAAATCAAAGAGACACAAATTAAGCTCAGAATCGACGAAAGAGAAGGGGAAACGTGGAAAAAGGAGAGAAAATTGGCGAAGTTTTAAGAGCGAATGATGATGTCTTGACGTTGGCGTTTGACATGTGGGTTCAGCTAACTAGCGGTGCGGTATCTTCCTGTTGTAATGTCAAGGAAGGAAAATAAATTAAAATTGTGTTCCCTCCCCCCCAACCCTTCCCTCTCCCCCATCTTTGTTTTCTATCTATATGATGAGCGAGAATGCGGTAATCGAGTTAAAGAAATAATTGCAGTGATTTTCTTGTTTTAAGATCCGCAAACAAATTTCATAAAATGTATTTGGGTAATATGTATCGTCTCTTCATCTCTTCGACAAAAAACAAGCTTCCCCTAAAAAGTCCCAAACAAAGACAAACATCCCATTTGCAAAAAAAAAAAAAAAAAAAAAAAAATCCCCAAGACAGACATAAAAAAACACATTACACTATTTTCAAATAAATTCCCAAGCAAAGACAAACACAAACAAAAGATTAACCCCACTTGCAAAGAAAATCTCAACCAAAGACTAAGATCAGCAGAAGGTCCCACAAAGACAAACAATAAACACAAAGATCATCCCACTTGTAAATGAAGTCACAGGCACAGAAACAAGTACATTTAGCGACGGAGAGATG
>NC_061836.1:8037353-8039853 GCF_019202785.1 Penaeus chinensis
CAACTACAAACCGCGCCGCGATCGACCCGACGGTACTTAGCGTACAGCGTGTAAACAAACAAACGCTTTTGTCTGAGGCGTTGGACTCCAACCGAGGTCGACTTGAGAAAAAAGGTCAACGTGAGAATACAAAAATTAGGTCAGACTAAGAAGTCAAGCACTAAAGATTAATTTAAAAAAAGGTTATCAAAAGGTCAGATAAGGTTAGTGCGATAAGTCACCCCCCAAAGGAAGGTCAAGATATCAAAAGGTCGATATTGGGCCAGACGAGACTACTGGGGGTCAACACAAAGGTCAGGATAACAGGTCAGATCGAGAAAGGTCAACATATAGATCAGGCTGGAGGAGAAAGACCCATTTGAACGGTCACCAGACGGGAAGAAACCGAAAAGGTCAAAGGTCAGAGTGAGGAACCTTATCACGAAGTGAGTAAAAGAGAGAAAAAAAAAGAGGGGTAGGGGTCAAGGTCACGCTCCTCCCCAATAACACCTAATCCTCTACCCTCCCCCCCTTCCCCCTAACACTCTAATTCCCAACCCGCCGTCCTCTCCCCCCTACCATTCTAAGCCCCCCTCCCCCTCCCCCAATAGCGCCAAGCAACACTCAACCGATGTGTCACAAAGCAAAACCTGTCACCGATGTCACGTCACAGCATGACAGCCTAACAATGATCGATGACGAAGCGAAGGTTATAAGAGGAGGGGGAAAAGAAAACGTTACATATCCGTTATTGGTGTGCAGCTGGTAGCCGCCCACCTCAAGATACCACGAAGATGGTTAATGAGATGCGAGCCATCTGCGGAGATCATCGAGAATGATCTCTTCACTGTATCTGAGACAAGATTTAGTGTTTATGAATCATTACGTAGCGGTATTTAAGGCGATTGCGTCTATTTTAGTCTCTCTACATGTGTTCTAAAGATGTGTTCTCTGGCGAAAACAATCTCATTTCTTCTCATTTTTTTTTTTTTTTTTTTTGACGGAAATGATTCTGGTCTCAACCTTTTTTATTATGCTCCCCCCTCCTTGTGAGTCCGCTATATTGATCATTCGAGACAAATAATATTTGTTTATCTATATATCTGTATCTGCTGTGAGTCCATTATATCGATTACCTAAGACATATATTGTTCATCTTATATCTCTTTATCTGCAGACCTCGTTCCTTTCCTCCCCCCCCCCCTTTATCTCTTCTTTCCGTCAAGCACACCAACGGATTCAGGATCTCCTTTACCCCCCCCCCCCCCCTTTATACCCCCTCTACCCTATCACCATCAAGTACCCTACGGATTCTGTATCAACCCTCCTCCCCCCCCCCCTCCCTCCGTCCATCTAAATTCTCCCCGTCTCCCCTCCCCTACTATCCAACACCCCCTCCCCCTCCCTCCTTCCCCTACAGCCAATACCCCTACCCCTTCCCCTACACCCCTCCCCTCTACCTACCCATCCGCTTACCCCCTGCCTCGAGCCACTGTCATAGCGCACGCGGGGTAATTACTCGAGCAGGTGTGATGCAGGTGCGCGCCACAGGTATGTCTGGCAGGAGAACTGTAGGAGCCAAGGCGAGTGGTCGCGACTCCCTAATAAGTGGCGCCCTGCCTTGTGGGGGGATGATGGCAGGGCGGCCCTCGCTCGCGCCTCCTCCTCCTCTTCATCCTCATACTCCTCTGCCGACAAGTGGATCAGGTAGGAAGGAGGAGGAGGAGGAGGAGGAGGAGGAGGAGGAGGAGGAAAGTAGGAGGAGGAGGGGAGGAAGAGGTGGTAGTGGGGAAGTAGGAGGCGGTGGAGGAAGGGGAAGGGGAGGAGGAGAAGGAGGAGGAGGAGGAAGAGAAAGAGGAGAAGGAGGAGAAGGAAGAGGTGGAGCAGGAGGAGGAGATGGGGAGATAGAGGGAGAAAGGGGGAAGGGGGAGACAAAGTAGAAGAAAGAGAGAAGAATGAGGAGAAAAAAAAGTGAATAGAAGAAGAGGAGGAGGAGGAGGAGGAGGAGGAGGGCCGGACACACATTGGTTGTTGTTATTCTTAATCAATATGGATTTTTCTTCTTTTTTTTCATGTCTGTTAGCTCATCCTCTTATCTATTATCTATTGCCCGTCGCTTTTTGTCTCTCCTCGCGTACTTAGCGGATACACACACGATCCGAAATATATTTTATCCTTATCGTTAGACAAACAACAGCACTGTAATGTGACATCCATGTGCGTGAATATAAGAAAGGAGACTTATATCCACAAACCCACATGACCACCGGTGACACGCCACAGGGGGCAAGGGGTGAGGGAAGTATGCAAGGGGGTTAGAGGGGAGGGGAGGGGAGGGGGGGGGGGAAGGGGGAAGGGGGAAGAGACAAGGCGGAAGAGGGAGAGAGGGGGAATGGGCGAAAAAGGAGGGAGGAAGGGAGGGGGAGAGGAGAGGGAAGAGGAAGAGGGAAGGAGAAGGGAGGGGCGAAAAAGGAGGGAGGAAGGAGAGGGAGAGGAAGAAAGAAGGGGGAAAGAGGGAAGA
>NC_061836.1:8057353-8062353 GCF_019202785.1 Penaeus chinensis
GAGAGAGAGAGAGAGAGAGAGAGAGAGAGAGAGAGAGAGAGAGAGAGAGAGAGAGAGAGAGAGAGAGACCCAGTTAACTAACTACCGAAGATCCCAAAACCCGTGTCTGTTTGTCATCTGGCGGGTGACAAAAACCCACTAACACACAAGCGGGTGACCGGGTGGGCAGGTAGAGAGAGGATGGGGGAGGAGGGGGTGGGTAGGAGGCCAGGGTGAGCGTGTAAATCATCATGTTATCTACCAAATCATCAGTAATTATTAGCCTGACTCTTCGATTCAAAGTCCCGACTGGAATCTGATAATTAAGCAGGTTTTTGTGGCAGCCGAGGTGGGTTGGATTTCATAAAAGCGTTCCGACTCAATTCTCGAATCGCGCGCCCGGCCGGTCCTGTCTCCTCGCTCTTTGTCTCTTCCTCGCCTCTCTGTTTTTATTCTATTGCTTCTCCCTTTCCATTCGGTTGTTTCCTCGCAATGGCTTTCATTTCAAATTCTTAAAAAACACGAGGCGAAAATAAAATAAATATGCTTCAGATTAATAAAATGGATTAAAAAGAAAACAAAAATCAAAATTTTTAACTCGTCCGAAACCTGTAGTTCACACAAATAGAAGCCTCATTCTCGAAGACCAGTTTATCCGATACCTACTTGATCAAAATGGGAATTATCTATAATCTTGCGGTGTAAGTGATATCACATGATATGCCATTTCTTTCATGCAAGTATTTTAATTAATGGAGGTGTTGAATTTCGCCTATTAATAAAATGAAAAATCGACAGGGAGGCACACCGCGATTTAACGAAAATAAAAATATATTACCCGCTAATGAAACCGCATTTATCAAAACAAAATAAAAAAAGACTTGATAAATACATAACTGCATAATTAAATTAAATAAAATAAAACATTACCGATCAACTCCGATCCCAATAAGACGGAAAATAAAAATCAATAAAAAATACAAGAAAACAACAGAAAAAATACACATAACCAAAACTAAAATAACGATAATAATAATAATAACAACAATAATAATAATAATCCCAAAAATGACAATAACAAAACAACAATATTAACAATATCAATAATAATAACACTACTACAACTACTACTAAAAATAACAAAAATAGTAATCAACAACAAGAACACCAAGCAAAGTGAATCATAAGACAATAAACAACAGCACAGCGCCATTGCTGAAACGTCCCTCCGCTCCCCCTCGGCGACACACGCTTCGGCCCAACGCTCCCTTGCTTCAGGTTCCTCCATCGGTTTAAGTGGCCCGACCTGTGTTGTGTCATCAGGTCCGATTTCGTGTTAAATTGCGTTAAGAAGCAACGGGAATATAACGTTCGAGCGGACCGGCCACTCTTGGCGATAGGTAAAAACGTGTTGCTGCATTGTTATATATGTATAAAAAGGAGGATGTTATATATATTTTTTTAAATATTTAAAAAAACAGCTGGAATGATTTTACACTCGGTTCACTCCGCGTTACGACACATCGGGATTTCAGGTAAATGTAGAAAAATTGATGTGTTAAGTATTCCTAGAATCCACACTCTTTTACTTCACTAATGGCGCCACCAGTTACACCTTTCCTCCATAATACAACCAAAACGTACATAAAAAAAAGAAAGAAAAATATTTATTTCATATGACCATCACCGACGTCATTATCCATTAATCAAAACAAAGTACAATAAAAATTTCAAAAAGAAATATGCATCCGTGAAATGGGCAACATCATCCGTTGCACATCCGACTCGTATCACCTTGCACGATTGCACAGCACACGAGCAACGAGCGAGGACGAGCACGTGACTACGAGTACGTACGTCCCTTTGGGTGTCCACGTCGCGTCCAGGTGTCGGCGGCACGTGGCCAGCGCGGTGTGGGGGGGTGGGGGAGGTAGGGAGAGGAAGAGGGGGATGCTGTACACGTGCTTTTGGCTCATACTCTCACTATCACCGTTCAGACACTATCAAAATAGCGGTCACCATCGTACGGGTTAAGTAACACTGTTGGGACCTCACTCTCTCACCATATCTGGTTATACCGTTTCTTTTCAATTTCTCTCCGAAACAGAATAAAATTAAAGTTTAAAGGAAAAAATCTCAAAGACCAAACCAGAGAAGAACATCTTGGCGAAGTCCCCCCAAAAAGCACATCGGAAGTGGCGCTGAATTCGCTCAGGGGAAACATGCTTTTGTCTTCCGCGAGAACATCCCCTCCCCCTTTCGTCCTACAGGTCAGGTGGTCAGGTGACTGCACAACACGGTAGCAACGGACAGGTGTGAGAGAGGGGGATAAGGGGGTGAGGGGAGAGGGGGGGTGCGGGCGGCGGAAGGGGTGGAGGATGGAGTAAGAGAGGGGAGTGAGGGGGTGGAGTGGAAGTGGAGGGAGGGCGGGAGGAAGGAGGGAAGGAGGGAGGGAGGGTGGGGGAGGGTTGAGCGGCGGTAGCTTACGAATCCCTCCTCCTCCTCCTCCACCCACCACCCTCCCCCCCTCTCTCTCTCTTTCTGTGCCCCTCCCAGGATCCTCCCCCCTTCCCCCCTCTCCCCCAGCAGACAGGGCGGGGACAGGTAGGCTGGTTGCACGTGGGTGGTACCTGTGTTCATGTCGGAGGGGCGGGCGTAGGTGCGGGCGGAGGGGGCGTGCGGCCGTGGCAGCGGTGCGCCTCACACTGCCCGCGCCGAACCACCACACCAAGCTCTTGCATACATTGGAGCGACTGGCATAAGCGCACCACTAATCAATGGCGGGCTTCTCCTGCGCGTGTGCGTCCACCTCACCCTCCGCGACCAAAATAATTAATAATCACATCTGCCGCCGAGAGAGAAACCTTGCCTCTAGCCCCGCTGCCCCTCCTCCTCCTCCTCCTTCTGCTGCTGCTCCTCCTGCTCCGTCTCCTACATCGCCCCCTCCCCCCCCCCCCCCCAGTAACAAATCTAGTGCCACGCTGACTCCGCCGACTGACCCTGCTAACTACAACTGGCACTGCTTTTCCCAATCCCCTTCCTCTCCCTAGTTCTTCTCCTTCTCTTCCTCTTCTTCGCCTTCTCCCGAAAAGACACCAAGAGAGGAAGGGGAGGGGCTGGGGTGGGGGGGGGGGCAGAGAAAGGCACTACACACTACAGCCACGCGAGATCAAGGGGGGGGGGGGATTGCAGGGGAGAGGTGTCGAAGAGGGGGTGGTAATTCCCCCCCCCCCCCATTAATCTCTCCCCTCCCCCCATCAATAAGCGCTCCGCCCCTTCGTCCGAAACACATTACAATTTATTCATAGCATAAATGTACACCTCTCTGTACATATGGATAAACCTGTTCAAGGAGAGAGGGAAATTAACGAAGTAAAACGAATAGGCAAATCAACAGTCATCATCACGTTCTTAAAACCTAAAACCAAAATAAAAAGTAACACAGACAACAACAGAGTTCAAAAAACGCACCTTCTGGACCCAAAAGGTGAGGCAGACGAACTGAAGAAAAGCATATCAGAAGTTCCTGGCCGGGGACTAACAATTGGGAACAGCAATAATGAATGAATAATAGGGGAAAAATAATAACAATGCTAAGTAAGAAAAATAATATATGTATCATTCAGTTCCGCCCATGGACAGAAGTTGAGGGACTTGTATATCTATTGGGAGGATTCGTGGTTGGGGGGGTGGGGGGAATTGTGGCGGGGGAGGGGGGGGGGAGAGTAGACGTAAACTTGTCTAGTAAACAAAGAATGAACGAAAACTGGAGAACCAATGGGGTTTGGGCGGTCCGCGAGGCTGTCTTCCCCCTCGCACAGTCAGAGAGCCACTAAGCTCTCGTCGGCCAGGGAACCCCTCTCTCTCGGCGCACATACACAAACACACGCACACTCACGTTTATAGGGCTTTTCCCCCTCCCTCCCTCCCTCCCTCCCTCTCTCCTTCCCTCCCTCCTTCCCTCCCCCGCTGCCGTCTTGGGGCATAGCTAAGGTGTTACTTCTTGCACGCATCTTGTCGCTCACCTTGAAGAGTTTTATCCTTTTTTTCTACCTCGTGATATCTCTTTCATATATATATCTTTTTTCATTTTTTAAAAACTCCCGATAGGATGCGAGAGCCTCTCTTGCTGCTTGGACGGCGGGGCACACGGCGGCCGAGAGACAAGAGGCGAATCTATCGAATTCGCTACACGTTACAAAACAGAAAAAAAAATATTCTACCGACACGTCAAGAAAAATCGAAAAAAGGAACACCGACCGTGGCGTTTTTTTTTTCCCTTTTATATTTACCTTTCTCAACGCAATAAAATCGCACGCTGGGGATCGCACAAGCCTCCGAATCGCAGCGGATATCAAGCGGACGTGCGCGAATTGACAGCGGATATCGCAATTATAAGATATTGCCTGCTTATCGCCCTTGTTGTGTGCAGAGCAAGAGCACAAAGCGATTACTAAGATCGTACTGAATGTAATGTTTGTCTTCCTGAAGCCTGACATATGTTAAAAGGGGGAGAAAAGAAGATGACGAAGACGAAGTAGAACAGGAAGAACAAGAAGAAAAAACAAGAAAAATAGAAGAAAAGGGAGAAAACAGAAGAAGAAGAAGAAAAGAGAAGAATACGTAAAGAATGATAAAGAAGAAGAATCGCCAAAGACGTAAAGCCCCATGTTTACACAGTCGCAAAACGGAAATAGCAGAGACGATAATAAAGAGGAAGAGGTACATAGAAGTGGTGGAGGAAGTATAAAAGAGGATTAGCAAGAAATGTGCTTTTTATTGAGACGATAAATAGAGTCTCGCTTAAAAAGAGTTCTTGGTAAAAAATTTACATTATCGTTTAATGACAGGAATTCTTATCATGGTGATGATACTGATATATCAATTACGTAGCTAATCACCATAAAAATTAATAACTATAAATATAATAATGATAATAATATTTTTTACCACTACTACTACTTCTACTACTAATGATAACAATAATAATAATAATAATGATAACAACAATAATAATGATA
>NC_061836.1:8077353-8079853 GCF_019202785.1 Penaeus chinensis
AGGGATGGAGGGATGGAGGGATGAAGGGATGAAGGGAGAGGGAGGGAAAGGGAGAGAGAGAATCATACAACGTCCTTCAAGGCCTCCGGCTCCTTATACAGCCCCCCTCTTACCCCACTCCATAGAGCCCCCTCCCCGAGACCGAAGAGGAGAGCCCGACTTACATCCTGAAAACTCACACAGAAAAAAAAAAAAAAAAGCTTCGGATATAAAATCTGAAAGAGACACTAGAAAGTCAGTCTGAAAGAAAAGAAAAGAAAAAACTGAAAATTCATCTATTTATAACGTGGATGCGCATAACCTCGATTCTCTTAAGAGCTATGCAAATATCTTTTATCTTTGATTATTTTCCCATCCGATATGGCACAGGGAAAGCTTCAGCATCTGAACATTAAAATATCCTAACATCCTCATCTCTTTCTATGCATGCTACCAAATAAATAAGCTTGCACTCATATCTGAACATATTCATTTTTTTTCATACAAGCTACCCGCAAAGTCTTCGGAAAAAAACATCTTTATACGTATGTTAACCGAATAAATCCTCGTTTTTATTATATATACACTCTACCGATCAAATCCTTTTTTCTTATTACATACTAAGTCATTTTTTAAAATAAATGTTATTAATATTTTTTTTCTAATAAATACTCTCAATCAAATCATCTTTTTTGTAGTAATTGCTATCAATCATTTTTCTAATAAATGCTACCAATTATTATATATATATATATATAATATGAGAGGGAGAGGGAGAGGGAGAGGGAGAGAGGGGAGGGAGGGAAGGAGGGAGGGAGGGAGGGAGGAAGAGAGAGAGAGAGAGAGAGAGAGAGAGAGAGAGAGAGAGAGAGAGAGAGAGAGAGAGAGAGAGAGAGAGAGAGAGAGAGAGAGACAGAGAGAGAGAGAGAGAGAGAGAGAGAGAGAGAGAGAGAGAGAGAGAGAGAGAGAGAGAGAGAGAGAGAGAGACAGAGAGAGAGAGTGAGAGAGAGAGAGAGAGAGAGAGAGAGAGAGAGAGAGAGAGAGAGAGAGAGAGAGAGAGAGAGAGAGACAGAGAGAGAGAGAGAGAGTGAGAGAGAGAGAGAGAGAGAGAGAGAGAGAGAGAGAGAGAGAGAGAGAGAGAGAGAGAGAGAGAGAGAGAGAGAGAGAGAGAGAGAGAGAGAAAGTTCCACGACCTACGTGGCACCGACACTTTCTTTCCTCTTACCCTTTTCTTAACTTGCTTTCTTTACAAATAAAAAAGAAGGCTCAATAACGGCCAATAATCTCCCACACAGCTCGTTAATGGCGTTCTTAAGGGCGTTTCTCATCGCGTTGTTGTTGTTTTTTCTTCTTCTTCTTCTTAATTCTTCTTTTCTTCTTCTTTTTTTTCCTTTTTTTCCTTTTTTTTTTTTACTTCGCAGCTTTCGGAGACCCGTTAATGGCCTGTATAATCCCGGCCATATGTCTTCCTCACGCGACACAGGACGGAGGGATTCGAAGCGAGGGAGGGAAAGAAGTCAGAGGTGGAGGGAGGTCAAGTCAGGTGGGAGGGGGAGGGAGGGGGAGGAGGGGGAGAGGAGGAGGAGTGGGAGGTGGAGGGGGAAGAGGAGGAGGAGTGGGAGGTGGAGGTGGAGGAGGAGGAAGGGGGATAGGAGGAGGAGTGGGAGGTGGAGGTGGAGGAGGAGGAGGAATGGGAAGAGGAGGAGTGGGAGGTGGAGGAGGGGGAAGAGAAGGAGGAGTGGGAGGTGGAGGTGGAGGGGGAGGAGGGGGAAGAGAAGGAGGAGTGGGAGGTGGAGGTGGAGGAGGAGGAGGGGGAAGAGGAGGAGGAGTGGGAGGTGGAGGTGGAGGAGGAGGAGGGGGAAGAGGAGGAGGAGTGGGAGTTGGAGGGGGTGGAGGAGAAAGTGGAGGTGGAGGTGGAGGAGAAAGAGAAGGAGAAAGAGGAGGAGGAGGAGGAGGATGAGGAGGAGGAGGAAGAGGAGAAGGAGAAGAAGGTGGTGGAGGGGGCCACGAGTGGACTTAGTCTCCGTTTTTCCTTGACTAAGCCTCTGCATGAGCCTTAAACCATGACTGTGCCTGCGGGCCATACTCGATGATTTGCCCAAAGGGATGGGCTGCTCTTTTTATCTTCTTTTATCCTCCTCTGCTTCTTCCTTTTATTTATTTATCTCCCCCTCTCCTCCCTCTCCTTTAACTACACCTTCTCACCCTTCCTCCTTTTTTCTTCCTCTCTTTCCCCCATGCCCTGTCTTCCCCTTTCCCCTCTTCTCCCTTCACCCTCCATCATACCTTATTCCCCCAATCTTCTTTCCTGCTTTCGTCCTTCCACACATTTCATATCCTTTTTCCTCCCCTTCACCCCCAACATCTTTTTCTCCTCCTTCCCCCACTCCGTACTATCCCTCTCTCTTCTTATTGTATGTGTATTTATGTGTGTGTATGTGTGTATGTATGGGCGGATGGATGCTTATGTGTGTGTGTATATATGTATGTGTGTGTGTATGTATATATGTATGTGTGTATG
>NC_061836.1:8084853-8099853 GCF_019202785.1 Penaeus chinensis
CCTTAAAACTTATCACTAAAATCACCACATAAAAAAACAAACCAGCATTTCCTATGCACTTAAAGAGAAGACACATGTCATCATAATTCCTCATAAACACTCTTTGTTTCTAAAGTCTAAGAAAAAAAAATATATATATAACCGAAAGAAAGAGAGAAAGAGAGGGAGAATAAAAGAGATAAAAAATATGTACATACGAGGTGAGACTTGGAACGTAAATATCCTCGCCCCCCCAATAAATATTACCTGACTGTTCCTACTCCCTTCCCCTCCCCCCCCCCTCTCCCCCAACCCAGAAACCCCTAAGACAAAAGCAGAGTGTGAAGTCTTCAGCATTGCCAAAGGCTTCGACGCAGACGGTTTCTTCCGAAGGTTGGACGAGGCTTCCAGACTACATCTAATGCTCAGCAATTCCTTTCTCTTGGGATGAAATCAAACCAGCAGTCACTCAAATCACTAAAAAATACACACAATCAAATACCTATAAAACATTATATCCACATCAATAATAACCCTAAAACAACAACATCAACAACAACACCCCAATGCCACGAGATGAGATGACATTCGACCGATGACAGAGAGTTTGTAACCCTGCCCAGACCAGGTGTGTAAAAGGGTATTAAGAGACTCGGCGGCTGTGTCTTACATTTTCTTATTTGTCCTTTGAGAACTGATGGACACGGAGGAAGGGAAGGGTGTAAATCGCTGCTTCTTCTTTTTTTTTTAAACTCTTTTCCTCACTTTTCGTGTATTTTTTTTTTTTTTTTTTTTGGGGGGGAGGGTTCTTGAAATTATTTACCTTTTTTAAATTGTCTTGTGGAGAGAGAGGGAAAGAGGGGAGGATGAATGCTAGTGAGAACGAGGGTATTTTGGGTAAGTGGGGGTAGGGGAGGGGTTGGGAGCGGAAGTGAGAGGGGGGGGGGAGGTGATGGGAAAGGGGAATGAAAAAGGAGAGAGAGAGAGGGGGGGAGATGAGGGGGTAAGAGAGGGAAGTGGAAGGAGAGCGAGAGTGAATTTGAGAGAGAGAGAGAGAGAGAGAGAGAGAGAGAGAGAGAGCGAGAGTGAGAGTGAGAGTGAGAGTGAGAGAGAGTGAGAGTGAGAGTAAGAGTGAGAGTGAGAGAGAGAGAGAGAGTCAATCAATAAATAAAAATGCTAAAATAAAAATAACAATGCTAAATTTAAAAGCTTAGGGCACTTCTGCACAAGTTCATTTGTCTTTTACAGAACCCATCTCTTGATTTTCACAAACAAAAATAGATGCAATCTTTCTTTCCATAACGCAATCTAGAAAGCAAGAATAAACGGTGATTTAATGTAATATAGAGCATACAGATAAACAGAGACAAATATATTCCAATTATTTTTTTTACGACGATGACCATAAACTAACGCTTAGTTAAATTAAGAATGAAGAATGCTTAACATGTTTACCTTTCCTAATAGCAACAGACCTAACATGAACTTATAAAATCTCAATGATGAGCATGTCTAAAATATATTTTGATTTTTAACTTGATAAATTATATCAACATTACTGGGAAGGAATTTTCACAAATTTTCAAATAATTATTCGACATTTCCCAGGTATCTATTGTAGCTAATCTTCTATCTTTTGTCTTCCATCATCTCTATCTATCTATCAATCTATCTATCTATATTTTGTCTTTCATCATCTCTATCTATCTATCAATCTATCTATCTATATTTTGTCTTCCATCATCTCTATCTATCTATCTATCTATATATCTTTTGTCTTCCATCATCTCTATCTATCTATCTATCTATCTATCTATCTATCTATCTATCACACTGGGTTGCAGCTTTATTTATTAGTCTGTTTTCACATATGTTCAAGTTTTCACTGGCACATTTCTTTCTACAACTACAGGATATCTGAATCTACCTACTTTAGAGCACACACACGTATACACACACACACACACCCACACACACACACACACACACACACACACACACACACAAACACACATACATACAAACACACACAAACACAAACACACACACATACACACAAACACACACAAACACAAACACACACACACACACACACACAAACACACACACACACACATAAATACTCACAAGTGCGCATTGATTGAAAAACAGACAGACACGCAGATAAGAATGCAAGCAATAGGCACATGTCTAAGTCTCACACAGCTGACCAGTACATCAATCAATAGCTAATACATATGTATGTATGAGCCTTTTAGCAGTGAACGCAGCTTTTAGCGAGTGTTAATGAAAATTATGTGCCCCTTGTTTAAAAGTTATTTACACTAAAATTAATATCCTGGAAAAAAATATATTTCTCAAAGCTCCCACTGAACAAAATGCAGCGATCATTGCTAAGAACAGAAGGGAAGAAGAAGAAGGAGGAGGAGGAGGAAGGGGGAGGGGGAGGAGGAGGAGGAGGAGGAGGAGGGGGAGGAGGAGGAGGAGGAGGAGGAGGAGGAGGAGGAGGAGGGGGAGGAGGAGGAGGAGGAGGAGGAGGAGGAGGAGGAGGGGGAGGAGGAGGAGGAGGAGGAGGAGGAGGAGGAGGGGGAGGAAAAGGCGGGGGAGGAGGAGGAGGAGGAGGAGGAGGAGGAGGAGGAGGAGGAGGAGGAGGAGGAGGAGGAGAAGGAGAAGGAGGAGGAGGAAGAGGAAGGAGGAGGGGGAGGAGGAGGAGGAGGAGTAGGAGGAGGGGGAGGAAAAGGCGGGGGAGGAGGAGGTGAAGGAGAAGGAGAAGGAGGAGGAGGAGAAGCAGAAGGAGGAATAAAAGAAGAAGAAAGAGGAAGATGATGAAGAAAATGAGAGTTTATTTTCCTTTAAATTATACCCAAAAGAAGGAGGAGGAGGAGGAGGAGGAGGAAAGTGAGGAGGAGAATATGGCAGCTCCTTCTTAAATTATAAAAAAAAAGAAAAAAGAGAGATATTTTAATGGGCCCACGTGGTGTTTTAATCAAATTTTAATGAGTTCGGTCTTTAACAATATTACCAGTCAAGACTTTTCGGAATTTTTTTTTATTCTTTTAAAGATATAAAATGGCTAGCGTGTGAGAGAAAACATAAGTGTTCCTCGGATGCTTTAGTAAACGAGAAGGAGCTATTTCGGGCCCTTTACTGAAGGAGAACATGTTCTGCTTATCGAGAACATGAAGATCCCAATTTAAAAGACAAAATGAAGTAATCATAATAAATACACAAAAAAAACAAAGACAAAACAAGAACAGGGAAAGTGAAAAAAGAACAGATAAAAATAAAACACAAGATGCAAATACAGAACTCGTTTGTGAAAATTTCATTTTATTTTCCGGAAAAAAATTCTAAAAATACTACATAAATAATTCTAAAAATACTACATAAATAATTCTAAAAATACTACATAAATAATTCTAAAAATACTACATAAATAATTCTAAAAATACTACATAAATAATTCTAAAAATACTACATAAATAATTCTAAAAATACTACATAAATAATTCTAAAAATACTACATAAATAATTCTAAAAATACTACATAAATAATTCTAAAAATACTACATAAATAATTCTAAAAATACTACATAAATAATTCTAAAAATACTACATAAATAATTCTAAAAATACTACATAAATAATTCTAAAAATACTACATAAATAATTCTAAAAATACTACATAAATAATTCTAAAAATACTACATAAATAATTCTAAAAATACTACATAAATAATTCTAAAAATACTACATAAATAATTCTAAAAATACTACATAAATAATTCTAAAAATACTACATAAATAATTCTAAAAATACTACATAAATAATTCTAAAAATACTACATAAATAATTCTAAAAATACTACATAAATAATTCTAAAAATACTACATAAATAATTCTAAAAATACTACATAAATAATTCTAAAAATACTACATAAATAATTCTAAAAATACTACATAAATAATTCTAAAAATACTACATAAATAATTCTAAAAATACTACATAAATAATTCTAAAAATACTACATAAATAATTCTAAAAATACTACATAAATAATTCTAAAAATACTACATAAATAATTCTAAAAATACTACATAAATAATTCTAAAAATACTACATAAATAATTCTAAAAATACTACATAAATAATTCTAAAAATACTACATAAATAATTCTAAAAATACTACATAAATAATTCTAAAAATACTACATAAATAATTCTAAAAATACTACATAAATAATTCTAAAAATACTACATAAATAATTCTAAAAATACTACATAAATAATTCTAAAAATACTACATAAATAATTCTAAAAATACTACATAAATAATTCTAAAAATACTACATAAATAATTCTAAAAATACTACATAAATAATTCTAAAAATACTACATAAATAATTCTAAAAATACTACATAAATAATTCTAAAAATACTACATAAATAATTCTAAAAATACTACATAAATAATTCTAAAAATACTACATAAATAATTCTAAAAATACTACATAAATAATTCTAAAAATACTACATAAATAATTCTAAAAATACTACATAAATAATTCTAAAAATACTACATAAATAATTCTAAAAATACTACATAAATAATTCTAAAAATACTACATAAATAATTCTAAAAATACTACATAAATAATTCTAAAAATACTACATAAATAATTCTAAAAATACTACATAAATAATTCTAAAAATACTACATAAATAATTCTAAAAATACTACATAAATAATTCTAAAAATACTACATAAATAATTCTAAAAATACTACATAAATAATTCTAAAAATACTACATAAATAATTCTAAAAATACTACATAAATAATTCTAAAAATACTACATAAATAATTCTAAAAATACTACATAAATAATTCTAAAAATACTACATAAATAATTCTAAAAATACTACATAAATAATTCTAAAAATACTACATAAATAATTCTAAAAATACTACATAAATAATTCTAAAAATACTACATAAATAATTCTAAAAATACTACATAAATAATTCTAAAAATACTACATAAATAATTCTAAAAATACTACATAAATAATTCTAAAAATACTACATAAATAATTCTAAAAATACTACATAAATAATTCTAAAAATACTACATAAATAATTCTAAAAATACTACATAAATAATTCTAAAAATACTACATAAATAATTCTAAAAATACTACATAAATAATTCTAAAAATACTACATAAATAATTCTAAAAATACTACATAAATAATTCTAAAAATACTACATAAATAATTCTAAAAATACTACATAAATAATTCTAAAAATACTACATAAATAATTCTAAAAATACTACATAAATAATTCTAAAAATACTACATAAATAATTCTAAAAATACTACATAAATAATTCTAAAAATACTACATAAATAATTCTAAAAATACTACATAAATAATTCTAAAAATACTACATAAATAATTCTAAAAATACTACATAAATAATTCTAAAAATACTACATAAATAATTCTAAAAATACTACATAAATAATTCTAAAAATACTACATAAATAATTCTAAAAATACTACATAAATAATTCTAAAAATACTACATAAATAATTCTAAAAATACTACATAAATAATTCTAAAAATACTACATAAATAATTCTAAAAATACTACATAAATAATTCTAAAAATACTACATAAATAATTCTAAAAATACTACATAAATAATTCTAAAAATACTACATAAATAATTCTAAAAATACTACATAAATAATTCTAAAAATACTACATAAATAATTCTAAAAATACTACATAAATAATTCTAAAAATACTACATAAATAATTCTAAAAATACTACATAAATAATTCTAAAAATACTACATAAATAATTCTAAAAATACTACATAAATAATTCTAAAAATACTACATAAATAATTCTAAAAATACTACATAAATAACTAAAGAAAAACTACACGAATTAAAAAAGAAATCTACGTAAATAACTAAAAGAAATACATAAAGGAGAAGAGAATAAACACTATACACATACTTAAAAAAAAATACTAAAATTATTAATACGTTAAAGTATTATTGCATAAATAAAGAAATTAGATGCAAGTAAAGAAACACTACATATTCAATTTATCAAAAACGTATTTAAAAAGAAGACATACAAAATAAAATCTTAACAACAAAACGGGGCGTAAGATCATAATCGATGAAATAAATTGAAGTCGATGGAGAGGACGATAACTGATAACTGATAAGATAAAAAAATATATAATAAATACAGGAAAAATACGATATCACGACGAGGAATCACTAACGACCTCTGTCCTTCCTTTTCCAGCGTGTTTCTCCCTTTCTTTCTCCATATATTTATCATCAAATCCATTATGTCTCTCCTTGTTCTCAGGCCTCTACCAACTTCCTTTACAAAGGGGATTTCTTTTTTTTTTACCTCCGGGAGGTCACTCCTCTCCCTCCCCCCACATCTACCCAACCAATACCCTGTTTCCTCTCCTCTCCCCCCTTACCTCCTACCCCCCCAATTGTTACCTCCCTCCCCCCCTCTCCCCCCACCCCAGCCCCTGAGAAATCTCTAAGACAAAGCCAAGGTGTGACCCGACCTGACGAGGCGGACTGTGTGCAGGTGTTAAAACAATTGGCGGTGGGCGGAGTCTCGCGGTCAGGTAGGGTCAGACGAGGTGATTATCGATCGCGGGGATACAGGGGCGAGGGCGTACGGCTGTTAGTGACGGATTTCGGGCGCGGCGAAATAAGGTTGTTACGAGGCAGTGGGGAGGTTAGTGGGCGGGGGTAATAGGGGGGGGGAGGTGGGGATGTAATGCGAGAACAATGTCCACCTGCACAGGTGCTTGGGACTCGAGCCGCTGAGGACGTTGAAAATTGCTTGTGTTGAAGAAAATATTTTAAAAAATGGGGAAAAGAGAAGAGAATGCGGAGAGGCAGAGATGGAAACGAATGAGAAGTAGAAAAAAAGATGCTGATAATTATGATGATAACAAAAATAGTAATAACCCTAATAATAGTAATATTAATAGTAATAATAACAATAAAAAAAATAAGAAGAACAAGAAGAAGAACAATAATAACGTTAAGACAAGAAAAAACTAATAATACAAAGTAATAACAAACAGGAGAACAAAAAAAGGAGTAAAAAGTAAAAAAGGAAAAAGGGAAAAAAATCCATAAGACCACCGAGGAGAATTTTGTATGTTGACCTTTCTCGGGCGTGTCAAACGAATCTTCCCACGTGGCCGGCGAGGTCAGCTGGGGCACAGTAGGCCTAAATGACTTCCTCTCCCTCCCCCGTTTCCCCTTCCCCCTCCTCCCATCTCCTCTTCCACCTACACACTTCCCTTCGAAAATAGGAAAAGAAGAAAAGAAATCTAACTCTAAAAATATATATATAGTCCTATAATTCATTAAAAGAAAATGAAATTATGCCAAAATGGGGAAAAAATATATACAACTGATATTTTCAAAATTGCTGTTTTCGCCATGTATCTGTCTCGCGATGACGTTCGATAACCTGCTTATCCTCGGCCCTATCTCCTTGTCTGTATTCTTAAAACAGACGATTATACCAAGGCTTTCATATTAAATACTGCTTTAAATTGACGGTGCATTAAATCATCTGTTTATATTGTAATGTTTAATGCAAATTATGTAAAGATGCATTTATTACTCGTTGACGCGACGTATCTCAGGCGTGCTATTAACCCTTATTATCAATACTCATTAATAAAACATTTCCATCGTCTTCAATACTTATCATTAACATTAATAACATGCATTTTGCGGTAGGGACGTATAGTACATCTTTGAAAAACATGTTTATGCCATTTTTTTATCATTTCTTTCTTCTTTCACGAGGAAAAAAAGGTTATTATAGATCCCTGTCGCTGATACGATAAGCTTCACTTACCTCCAAATAAGCAATAGTTATCAAGATTTACAGAAACATCAATCACAATGTTTCGGACAAAGTTTACTGAGGTCAAAAAGGCAGGGGTCTGGAGGTCTCTGATGACCAGTGTTACCAACGCGGATGCCCTTCCCTTCCTCTCACTCATTATCACCTTGCCCCTAATTCTGCCCGCTCGTCTGCAATAAATTACAAATAAAAATTAAATATATAATATCAATTTAAACTCCACCAAAAGAAGACTATCTTTAAAAAGTATAAACAGGCAAAAAATACTCTTTCTCGTTAACAATCTACCAGAATGAATCACACGGAGTTGGCAACAGTGTGTCTGCCGAGGTTCTAATTGATCTGTTAAGAGGAGAACCGCAGCTCGGCCTCTTAAACCCCTAAGAGCACAGGGAAGGGACAGGAAAAACAATCTGCCGAGACTAGACCGAGAACAATCATTCCGGCTGTGATTGGTATGCACTGGAACGACATCAATTATTTTGTTCTTAACTTTTAGATATTTTCGCGTGTTTTCTTTCCTGGGGGGTGGGGTGAGAGGGAGGGAGGGACAGGAGGGGTGGGGGGGGGGATTCCAGAGGTCCTTTTCTCTGGCCGGTCTCTGGGTAGTAGAGATTTTCAGAGATTTTCAAAGGGGGGGGGGGGAGAAGAGTAACTCGTTAGATTAATGATGGGAAAGGCGGGAAGGTAGAGAGGATGAATAGAAGCGGAAACAGAGGTGATGGAAAATTGTTATTTTTTTGCTTTCACATTTCCTTTCGCAGGCAGTGGGGAAATATCTTTTTTTGAAGAAAGTGTCTTGCATGATTATATTTTCTTTAGTCTGTTATGAGTATGTGCCACGTGAAAGAGAAAATTAAAACTGTTGCTATCATTTTCCCGATATTTATGATTAACAATTCCCTTGCATACCAAACACTACTTCTGCATAGGAAATCTAACCGTAATTGTTGGTTAACCCAAAGATTAGCCTTGTGACACAAAAAAACGAAAAAACTATTGCTGACTGATTCGGTTTTACACCACTAACTCCCTCGCAAGGGCTGGGACAGTGCCTTCTCTCAAAGGACCTTGGTTGTCAGGTGGCGGCCGTTACCCCGAGTGGATGCCCTTCCTTTTAATCTCAGACCACTGGTGCCGGATTCGATCGCCAGCGCTGTGTGACCGACCCTCTTGGTCCCCAGTCCCGCGCGTTACCGCTGCACCACGGCGGTCGCCATAAAACGAAGATAACAGTAATAAACTCAAAAAGTCTTATAATATTCGCAGAAAAAACAATAGATTAACAACATCTGACTCAGCAAAGAGCAACAACGCCAGACTACTTGACAGCTCCAAACGTTTCCCTGGAGGTCGCTCAAAACAGAAGCTCCTCTGCCCCGAGGCCCCGAGACAACATGGCGGCTCCGAGCAGGACAGTAGACAGTGCAGACAGCTGTGCAGGACTCTCCATCCGGGGTCATTAGTCTGGGAAATTCACACCTGCTCGTGGACTGCCCTAATTGTAGTCCGCGTATCGCACACCGTTCACAAAATTCGAAATTGGAAAGCGAGGACGCCACGAATAAACTTACTGAAACAAACGTGACCATAATAAATCTGGAAGAGGAAAACAACGTCCATTTCCCAAAACAAAAACAAAAACAAAATACACACACAAAAAAAAAAAACAAATACGCACGTCGTTCGTCGCCAGCCAGTATGCAGCCGTTTGTTAAGGGATACGGAGCTAGTCGGAGATCTCAAAAAAAAAAAAGAGACAAAAAAAACTTGCCTCAGTTGGGAACGGAAGTATATATCAGCGATAATGATCATCTTTAGAAGGGGAATAAAGTGACTCCCGTGACCCAAATGCTGTATCCGAGGGCAAAATACAGCGGGTGCAGCCACTGTCATTACCAGAGTCTTGTCCTCCTCCCCTTTGGTCTGTAAGATGGCGCTGCCTGTCCTAGCCTTGTAGCGTGCAGACGAGTGCCCCCATGCTTGGAATAATAATAACAATGGTAAATAATAAGAGTCCTTCCACTGACGACAAAGAATAAAAGACGCCATAAAAAAATCGAACTGAAATCAAGTTCGAAAATAATGAAAAAAAACAAGCAATCATCGATACTTAGATAGCAATAATAAACAAAGAAATAAATAAAACAGAAACTGCGAAAGAGAATGGCAAAGGTAAAATACCGTCCATGCTTTATCTCCGCATCATAACATACACAGCGTTTCACATACTGGAATGGAGTGAAAATAGATGACGTAGCTAAATACGCTGTGACTATCTCGACACGAGGGACTGGTAGATAAAACTCACAGACAACCGAATATAGTTATCTCTTATCAATTCAGATGATCCACGGAATTAATATCAAAGGTTTCTTCACACATCCGGGCTCTTTCCTCTCACGAAGCAGATACGAGATAAAACAAAACACGCACGTTTGCTCCGAAATTCGACGTTCGCAAAAGGGGTTGCAGAGACAGGTGAATTTTCTTCTTCCGATAACGAACTTGATTTATACATTATACCAATAAAATAATCTAGCTTACTTTTCTTTACTTGATCGTCAATCGGGAAATGTATATATTAGATCAAGTGTGAAAAAATACCATTAGGGAGCAGTTGAAGGACACAGTCCATTAGAATTCGACTTTCTCTTCTTAATGTTGAAGGATTTGTAAGAGAAAACGGTCTCCCCCCCCCCCCCCCCCCTTAATAACCTACAGCTTCCCATACTCTAAATGAGGGCCGAGGAGACTTAGGCACTGGAATTGTTATAAGTTCTAAAAACAAAATAAAACAAAAATTACTATCGCTACCGTGTCAGATCTTCAAAATCAAGTCTTATCATTCAGAAAAGGACTCAATAAACCCAAAACCTAATCAGCAGACAGAGAAAGCGAAAGAAAAACGAATGAGAGAAATCAGAAGAAATAGTTCAGTCTCCCCTATGTCCTTTTTGCAGGCGGGCGGGGAGGATGTGGACGGACCGCGGGATGGGGGGAAGGGGGCGGGGCAGGTCAGGAGTGGGCGGGGCTGGGGTCAGGAGGGGGAGGTGTGAAGGAGGGAGGTAGGCGGGGTCAGCTGACTAATTGCTTGTCTCGTCCTTATGAACGAGACGACCTCAAGGATAACGGGGGGAGAGGGGGGGGGGAGTGTGTGTTTTTGACAGGGAGGCGGGAAATGCCTGGTAAACGTTGGTAATGCTTGCTGAATATGGCTTGCTTTGTGACAGGTATGGCGAGTGATGAACAAGTAGACAGGGAGATCGAGAGATTGAGAATTGGAGAAATAGAGATAGTACATGTTAGATCCGATTTAACGTTTCACACGCACACACACACACACACACACACACACACACACACGCACACACACACACACACACACACCACACACACACATATAGATAGATAGATAGACAAGTAGATAAATAGATAGTATGTACATATATATGTATGTATATATATATATATATATATATATTTATATACATATATACACACATACATACATACATATACATATACTATGTATATCGGCCAGGCAACTGAACACATGAATAAACACATAAATAAAGTCTTAAAAGATGAAAGTAAAACACAAAGAAAAAATTACCGAAATAGACAAAAAATTGAAAAGTACAAAAATATAAAGTACCTAGACAAAATTAGAAACAGGGTGAAAGGTAACAAGATAAGACGGTGTAAAGAAAAGGACGCATGTTTCTGCAAAAGGAAAAAAAAATCGGAGGTTGTTCTGGCGTAACGGCCGCGTGTTCTGCGTGAGAGAGAGAGAGAAAGGAAGGGAGAGGGAGATAAAGAGGGAGGGAGGAAAAAGGGGAAGGAGGTGGGGAGAAGGGAGGAAGAGCATTGGGGGAAAGAGAGAGTAAAAGGGGAAAGGAGGAGGCAGATAAAAAGAAAGAGAGAAAAAGAGAAGGGAGGGAGAGGGAGTGGGAAAAGTAGAAAGGGAGAAGGAAGGAAAATGGGAGAAGAAAGGGAAAAGAATGAAAGGGGGATGGGAGATAGAGGGAGACCAAGAAGGAGGAAGAAAAAGGATCAGGGAGATGAGAGGAAGAGAGGAGAGAATGAGGGAGAAAAAAGGGTGAGGGGTATGAAGAGAGGAATGGAGAAGGAGGAAAGGAGGGAGAGGGTGAATAAAAAAAGGGAGAGGAGGGATCAAGGAATGGAGTGAGAGAGGGAGGGAAGGAGGGGGGGAGAGAGAGAGAGAAAGAGAGAAAGAGAGAAAGAGAGAGAGAGAGAGAGAGAGAGAGAGAGAGAGAGAGAGAGAGAGAGAGAGAGAGAGAGAGAGAGAGAGAGAGAGAGAGAGAGAGAGAGAAGAGAGAAAAAAGAGAGAGATAGAGAGAAAAGGAGAGAGAGAGAGAGAGAGAGAGAGAGAGAGAGAGAGAGAGAGAGAGAGAGAGAGAGAGAGAGAGAGAGAGAGAGAGAGAGAGGATGAGAGAACAGGTAAAATAGAGATGTTGAGACAGTATCGGAAACAGAGAACAAGAGATAGAGGGAGAAAGGGTAGGGAATATAGACAGATAACTAGGCAGACAGACAGGTGCATGGAGAAACAGGCAGCCAGACAGTGGAGAGAGAGAGAGAGAGAGAGAGAGAGAGAGAGAGAGAGAGAGAGAGAGAGAGAGAGAGAGAGAGAGAGAGAGAGAGAGAGAGAGAGAGAGGGAGGGAGAGAGAGAGGAAGGGAGGGAGAGAGAGAGAGACAGAGAGAGAGAGAGAGAGAGAGAGAGAGAGAGAGAGAGAGAGAGAGAGAGAGAGAGAGAGAGAGAGAGAGAGGAGAGAGAGAGAGAGAGAGAGAGAGAGAGAGAGAGAGAGAGAGAGAGAGAGAGAGAGAGAGAGAGAGAGAGAGAGAGAGAGAGAGAGAGGGGGGGGAAGGGGGAGAGGGAGAGGAGAGGGGGAGAGGGAGAGAGAGGGAGAGAGAGAGAGGAGAAGAGAGAGAGAGAGAGAGAGAGAGAGAGAGAGAGAGAGAGAGAGAGAGAGAGAGAGAGAGAGAGAGAGAGAGAGAGAGAGAGAGAGAGAGAGAGGGAGAGAGAGAGACAAAAAATAACAGCAATCGAGTATATTACAGGTAAGCCCGGGAGCCTGCATGCGATTCTGCCATTCGATAAGGAGAGATCCATTTTCTTCGCCCTCTCGACTCCGTACGTCAACAGAAAACGCATCCGAGAGATTTATCTTTTCTCAAGCACAGATCCATAGTCTTGAAATGTCCTCCCGTCCCCTCGCTTCTCGTCCCTTCCCCTTCCCTTCTCCTCGGGCCCCTTTCCCCTTTTCTTCGTCTACTCTTCTCCTCTCCTCTTTGAACCTCGTCCTCTTGTCTCCTGCTTTCCTCTTTCCTTCACTCCTCCGTTTCCCTCGCATTCTCCTCTGTTTTCCCTTTTACTCTTCCTCCTCTCCGTTTCTCTTCTTTATCCTTTATCTTTCCTCCTCTCCTTTCCCTTCCTTTTTCCTCCCCTCCTTACGCCTTCCGAATTAGTCGCCTCATTTCCCCTTCCCTTTCCTTTTCTTCTTTACCCTTTCCCTTTCTTCCTCTCTTTTCCCTTTCCCATACCCTAAATTTCCTTTCCTCTTCCCTTCTCCTCGGTTTCTCTCCCTTTCCCTCTTCTTACCCTCCTTTGCGTTTTGCCCTTCATCTCACTTTCCCTCTCATCCCCTCCCCCCTTTCCCTTTTCCTCTCCTGCCTACTCCTTTCCCTCTTTTCCCTTTCACTTTTCCTACCCTCCTTTTCCCTTCCCTTATCCTCCTCTACATCCTCCTTCCTATCACTCCCCTCCTCTCCCTTTCCCATCCGTCCTTAACCCTTCCCTTTCGCTCCACTCCTTACCCATCCCCCCTTTTCTTCCCTTTATTACCCCTCCTCATCCCTTGCCCTTCCCATCTCTCCCATTCTTACCCCTTCCCTTTTCCTCCCTTCTTTACCCTTTACCTTTTCCTCCCCTCCTTACCCCTTCCCTTTTCCTCCCCTTCTTAACCCTTCCTTTTTTCTCCGCTACTTATTTCCTTCCTTTTTCCTCTCCCTCTTTTCCCCTTCCCACCCCTTACCCCCTCCCCTCCTTTCCCCTCCTCCCTCCCTCCCCTCCCCTCTCCCCTAACCACAGCACCATCCTGGGAAAAACACCATATTGTATGACGCCAACTAGACTGAGGCGGAGAGTGCCATACATAACCTCCGCGTCCGTATCACTGTTGCGCCCCGTTAGTGTCACTGTCCAACCTGGATAAACGGGCCCTGGCATTGTGAGGCTTAATGTCCCAATAAAGAGCAGGAAACCAATAAATTGTTGCCTTTTACAGGTATTTCTATAATCCCTAGAATGCGGTGTGTGTGAGAACCGATAGTTTCCAAGGGTGATAAATGCCCCGGGGTTAACTCTCTCCCGGCGGCGACAATCATCAGCAAGGGCGTGATTGTTGCCGCACTAAACCCGGGTTCCGGTATCGGGCGGTTGACACGAATCACCGCCCACGATATGCCTCACGCCCATTCTCGCGGGTCGGCGTGGGTGTGGGTAGTGAGGAGGGGAGGAATGGGGAGGAGAGAGCAGGGGAGGAGACCAGACAAGGGACTTTCGGAAAGGGGAAGGGGGAAGGGGGAAGCGGGAGGGGAGAGAAGAGAAGAGGAGAGTAGAGAAGGTGGTGGGAGCGGGGGGGGGGGGGGTATGGACGATGGGGTTAGGGGATAGGAAAGAAGTGGAGGAGGAAGGGGTTAGGGCATAGAAAGAAGAAGAGAAAGGGGATAGAGAAAAGTAGAAGGTTAGGCGAAAGGGAGGAGGATGAGGAGGGGAAGGCAGAGGGATAGGCAAAGGGGATAAGAGGGAGGGCGGGGGGCGTTTTAGAAGGCTAGACAAGGAGGTTCGGGGGACGGCGAGGGGAGGGGAGAGGGGGGAGGGGGTGACACAGCTGCCATTTCCTCCGACAGCAGCGATTACGTCGGGCCCGCAATTGTGCATAGCATTGCGCCGCTGCCACACGGTCGCCCACTTGCTCGTTCCGGCTGCTAATGCTTCCCACGCCCACCTGCACGCCCTTCAAGGTGACCCCGCCCGCGTCGCC
>NC_061836.1:8107353-8109853 GCF_019202785.1 Penaeus chinensis
CAACCAGAAGCCAACCAGCCTCGTCTTCTTCCTCAGGCCAACGACCCCCGAAGCACCAGGTACGACAAACGAACCGCCTTCACTACCTTCTCTGCATCGCCTCATTATTACGGGCGACGTCCAACGAATGGCATTAATGGCACTATGGATTTCGGACTCGACCGTGAGACAATGAGGGTGGACCGGCCTGGCACTCATGACACTCATCGAGGCACCGGCGACCTGGCTACTGTCTACTGCTTGCTCTTATTATCATCTTATTGTAAATACTACTTCCATGATTTTGTTGCTGATATTATGTTCATTGTTTTCTTGTTCCAAATACTGTTTCATAGCCATGTTATTGTTGTTACTATTATCCTTATCAATACTGTTAATCGTAATTATTGTTACTATCAGAACTTGTAATGCATTCGTTATGGATTTCTTATCCATATATTTTTATTATAACTATTATCATTCCTATTATTATCAATATCGTTATCATTATCATAAGTAGTAGTATTAATATCATCATTATCATTATAATTGCCATCACTATCATAAGTAGCAGTATTGTTAATATCATCATTATTATTATCATTGCCATCACTATCATCATTATTACCTTTATTATTTTCATTATCATTATCACTGTTATTATTTTTGTTATCATTTTCGTTATTACCATTCTTATTGCCATTACTATCAGAGAGAGAGAGAGAGAGAGAGAGAGAGAGAGAGAGAGAGAGAGAGAGAGAGAGAGAGAAAGAGAGAGAGAGAGAGAGAGAGAGAGAAAGAGAGAGAGAGAGAGAGAGAGAGAGAGAGAGAGATAGAGAGAGAGAGATAGAGAGAGAGAGAGAGAGAGAGAGAGAGAGAGAGAGAGAGAGAGAGAGAGAGAGAGAGAGAGAGAGAGGAGGGGGGGTGAGGGGTGAGGTGGGAGAGAAAGAGAGGGAGGGTGGGAAGAGAGAGAGAGAGAGAGAGACAGAGAGAGAGAGAGAGAGAGAGAGAGAGGGAGAGAGAGAGAGAGAGAGAGAGAGAGAGAGAGAGAGAGAGAGAGAGAGAGAGAGAGAGAGAGAGAGAGAGAGAGATAGGTGGAAGAGAGAGAGAGAGTGGGAGAGGGAGAGGGAGAGAGATAGGGATAGGGATAGGGATAGAGAGAGAGAGAGAGAGAGAGAGAGAGAGAGAGAGAGAGAAAGAGAGAGAGAGAGAGAGAGAGAGAGAGAGAGAGAGAGAGAGAATGAGAGAGCCTTCAATTGATTCGCGACACCCGCCATCGACTTACCCACACCAAGTCCTATTGTGTTGAGAATCGATGTGTGTCTACCAAGATGTTCCGACCGCGTTTGCACCCAGACCCGTTCCGTGGTTCTAAGACTTTCTATTACACCGTGGGTGTTGCTTCTTATATCCCAAGGTATGAGGACCTTCGCAGATAGTATTAGGTAAGAGTGTGAGAGCATTGTGCAAATAATTTAGGGAAAAAATTGTTACTTTTTCGAAGAGTAGGTTTGGTGTTGTACTTAATTATATCACTTTCACTATATTTTTTTTTATCATTATAGCCATTAACTAGACGACACGCGATGACTATGTTTTCAGCATTAGCATCATCATTATTATTATCAATATAATCACTATCATTAGCAAACGTATTGTACTTCTACTCAGCCATATCATTAGCCATTATCATAATTTGAACATAAAAAAAATATTTCTGGGGGTCATCATTATTATTAGTAATTGGTTATAAACATATATATATATATATATATATATAATCTTTCGTTATAGATAACTATCTTACGTAGAGGTAATGAAGGACCATTTACCTGTGAGTGCATGTGCTTGTGTGTATGTGTGCTTGTGTGTGTTTGTGTGTGTGCGTGTATATGTGTATGTCCGTGTATATGTGAATGCGGGTGTGCGTGTGCGATTTTTCTATTTCTTCATATCTCTTTCCACTTCTCATGCTAGTCTTCATACATACACACGCACGGATATCGAAGCTTCTGCCTACGTTCCGTGCCGCACAGACGGGTTGCGTAAGAGCGCTCACGAAAAGGAGATCTTCGCGGCGCAACCACAAACACCTGCGAACCCCTGTCATGCAGTCTCATGACGAACAACTGCGGCCGTCACACAAACCGGGACACTGCGCCGAAATACAGCACTTACCTGGAACAAGAAGAGAGCGGATTTTAATGATGGTAATGACAATATTGATGATGATGATGGTTATGGTGGTTGAAGTGATGATGATAATGACGGTGATGATGGTGGTGGTGGTGGTTGTGATGATGGTGATGATGATAAGAGATTTGAATTATAATACTGATAATAATGATAATTATAATAATGATGATAATAATGATAATCATAATAATAATGATAATAGTAACTATAATAATAATGATAATAGGAACTATAATAATAATGATAATAGGAACTATTATAATAATGATAATAAAAATATTTATTTTGATAATAATTATAATAATGATGATAATAATAATGATAA
>NC_061836.1:8114853-8132353 GCF_019202785.1 Penaeus chinensis
ATATATACACACATATATGACTATATATATATATATATATATATACATATATATATATATATACATATATATATAAATATATATACACATATATGCATATATATATTATATATATACACATACATACATATACATATATATGTATATATACACATATATATACACACATATGTGTGTATATATATACACATATATACATATATATATGTATGTATATATACACATGTATATATGTATATGTACTATATATATACATACATGTATATATATACGCACATACATGTATATATATATACATTATATATATATATATATATATATATATATATATATATATATATATGCACATACACACACACACACACACACACACACACACACACACACACACACACACACATATACACACACACACACACACACAGATATATATATATATGTATATATATATATATATATATATATATACAGACACATCATTCACTCTTAAATGACATCTCTCCTACTCTGCAAAGACAGTTGTTAAAAGATCTCATCACCTGTGGATATTGTGCTTTGTCTTTACCATTTGCATGCACCGGGCTAACTCATCCATCACAACGCCCTCTGTTACTCACTCACCCTCATCACTCACTCTAAACACACGCTTAATAATGAGGGGGTCAGCAGGCCCTTACCTCACTCCGCACAATCACTTCAAATGTTCTTCACAGTCCATAAATCTGCAGGAGAACAGAATAACACACTCCTTTGCTTCAAAATTATGTCTTCGCAGTAGGGTTTCACTCAATGCAAATATCACTGTTTATTACCCTACATGTTTTTGTTTTTTTTCTTTTTTGTTCCCGGAAAGTGGAACAAATGAAGCATTCTGTTCACAACGATCTATGAATAACCTTGCTGAAACTTATGAACATACTGAAGCACCGTTGAATAACTCACAGTAAACGAAAGATTTAATAAAATGAAACACCTGCCAAGTGCAACACAGCTGCAAGGAGAAACAGAACATATAATCACTCGGGAACAGACAAGTAGTAGTTAAAGGGAAAATGAGCAAAGAAAAAGAAGAAGACGAAGAAGAAACATTGAATACAAATTTTTCAAATTCATAATGCAAAACCAGCTGTTGTTTGAAAATGTGTTTGGATATGCTTGCAACAGATTCACTTTGGGTCTTTCGCTGATTATCAATAGATGTTCTCTTAGATTTAAAAAAAATATATTTTTTAGTCTCGTCTATAAAAGGCCTGTATATCAGTTTAGACTAAGCCTAAGGAAAGAAAAAAAATATTGGATAAATATAAAAATGAATAAAAAAAACATTAATATAACAAAGAATTTTACAAACTTGAGATTTGGTGTAAGATTTTATCGCTTCTATGTCCAAGAAGGAATAACTTACTGCTTTATGTCACATGGCATATTTGTCACAGTAAGAGTAACATGAATCCTTTGAACTCCGGCAAAACTGTCGAACGCCGTCAGCAAACCTCCCTTCGTGTTGACAGGTGTCTTTCAGTTTTATTGCTCACGCTCTCTGTCTCTATCATTCTCTCCCTCTCTCTCTCTCTCTTGTTTTCTTGACTAGTTTCTTCTTTTAGTGTCAATACTATGTTTTGTCTCTCTCCCTGCTTTTTGCTTTATCCCTTCTTTCTGTTGCTTTCTCTCGGTCTTTGTTTCTGTTTCTGGCCCTCTCCCTCTCTCTCCCTCTCTCTCTCTCTCTCTCTCTCTCTCTCTCTCTCTCTCTCTCTCTCTCTCTCTCTCTCTCTCTCTCTCTCTCTCTCTCTCTCTTTCTCATTTCCCCTCACATCACCTTACTCCTTCCCCTATCTCCCTCTCACTTACACCTTCCATCCCTCCCTCCAATCTCGCCCTTCTACCTCCCTCCCTCCCTCCTTTCTCTCATAATGCCCCTCCATCGATGCTATCTCCCCCTGACGTCTGGACGCCCCCCCCCCCTACCTCCCTCAGCATCAAGAGCTTCGGTACGTCGTGCTTGCGAGACGTAGCGAAGCCCCTGATGGTTGTACCTGTTCTACTTAATGCATATTTATCAACGTCGAGAGTCGCTGTGTCTCTCTCTGCCGAATTGGCTAATCTGTGAATCTGAAATAGACTCTTAAAAAAGGCCACGTATGAATAAAGAGAAAGGTTTTTTTTTTTTTTTTTTTTTTTTCTTCTTTCTTTCTTCATCTCGATTTCAGACGGAATGAATAGGATGGTAATTGTGCGCCAAAGATTTGAAGGAATTCGGGAAAAATCGGGACGGATAAAGAAGAATTTTTGGACGTTTTATGAATCTTGCATTTTTTTTTTTTTTTTTTTTTTTTTCAATTTGGTCTCTGTTCTTTCTAAATCTTTTTCCGCAATCTGTGTTCTGCCCAAACGTCGTGAGCGATGTACAGCAGTATGCAAAATATAACTCGGCACCAGACGAGGCATTACTGACACACGGAATAATGTAAACTATAAAGTAAAATGACATCATTTTCTATCAGTATCCTCAACGCACATGGCAAATCATGCAAATAAAATGAATCAGCGAATATAAAATGTGTCGAGAACTGACCTCCAGAGATAACCAGTCTCGAACAGTGGCAATGAGGTCATTCATCCTCCATCGTTTCAAAAGCAGATTAGCAGTTTGTTTCGTAAGTAAGTAGTTTGCCTCAAAAAGAAGATGTTATTGTACGAACGACATCGCTAGAGTATTTTCGAGCGTGTAAAACTTAAAGAGTCTTACACAGCACTTTTAAAGAAATATTAAATCAAATCTGCAAACGGTAAAGCACAAGACGTCCATCAAATAAGCGTTTGGATTAGAGACAAAGTGGGCAAGTACACGGTGATGGAGAGAAAGAGAGAGAGAGAGAGAGAGAGAGAGAGAGAGAGAGAGAGAGAGAGAGAGAGAGAGAGAGAGAGAGAGAGAGAGAGAGAGGCACAGCCAGAGACGAGACGAGAAGAGACAGAGAGAGCAGGAAGAAGACAAAGAGAGAGCGAGAGGCCGAGCATTACACCCGCCCGGAAAGGTCTCCTTCGGCGGTGCGTCCCCCCGCGCCGCCGTCCCTTGGAGCAGCACCACCTCCGACCTGCGAGCTCATAATCCGACCTCCCCTGGACAGAAACACGTTTGTCTCATTATTATTCATAATTACTTTCTGATATCTCGAGGCTTAATGAGCCCATGCTTGGCTGAACCTACAGACGGGTTACGAAGCTCTGCTGGGTTTACGACCTTTTTCATTATGACCGCAGCCTCTATAAATATCAAAACTATTGCGAATTATGATTACAAACCCTCTTTTTATCGCGGCGCTCGGTCTAGCGGGATCCCAAAGGAGTCGGGACTATCCCCCCACCCTCCCTCCACCCACCCTCCGATCCCAACGGTGTTATGACGTCGATCCCGAAGCAAAACAGCTGATGTGACCTGCTGATTCCCAAACCCCTTAAAACAAGAAACAAAAGGAAAAAAAAAAAGAAAAGAAAAGAAAAGAAAAGAAAAGGTTCTCAAAGGCGTTTCCCCCTTTCTTCCAAATGAGGGGGGGGGGAGGTTCGAGGAGGCGGGGGGCGAGAGGTTTCTAAGAGGGGGGGGGGGGGGCGGGGTTAAGGGGCGGGTCTTCGTGCTGTCAATCCTCTCGATCGAGGAGTCGGGAGGAAATTATCTCCGGAGATGAACAGCGAGAGGCAGAAGACGCAGCATGAGAGATAAATCCCATTGACACATCTGCTGGCACGAAGTCGGTGATGTTCTTACTTTCCCGACTCGAGATCCGTGGCGAGATTTTGATTGAGGGAGTGACAGGGGGAGCGGGAAGGAGGGAGGTAGGGGGAGGGAGAGAGCGGGGGGAGGGAGGAAGGGAGGGAGGGAGGGAGGGAGAGAGAGGGAGAGAGAGGGAGAGAGAGAGAGAGAGAGAGAGAGAGAGAGAGAGAGAGAGAGAGAGAGAGAGAGAGAGAGAGAGAGAGAGAGAGAGAGAGAGAGAGAGAGAGAGAGAGAGAGAGAGAGAGAGAGAGAGAGAGAGAGAGAGAAAGAAAGAGAGAGAGAGAGAGAGAGAGAGAGAGAGAGAGAGAGAGAGAGAGAGAGAGAGAGAGAGAGAGAGAGAGGGGGGGGGGGGGGCATACAGCCCGAAAAGCAGACAGACATAGACAAAGACAGGAAAAATAAGGAGTGTCGGCGAATGGGACGAAGAGATAAATTTTCCAGCACCAATCCATATTTATAAAACCATCAAACTGCAGAAAATACCTTAAAGGTTAAGTAAACGACCCCGAGCACCGAGCACCAAGACCACGCGCTTCAAAATCTTAATTACGAAATGACTCTGGATAGGTTATTATACTTATTTTTAACTCCGTATTGATGGCGTGACCCACGACGTCCGGCCAGGCAGTCATTTCTTCAATTAATCCCCACAGGAGGAAAATAATGAAATGCGACCGCTCGTTTGATTAATGACCTTCATTCGGGACATCATCAACTTGGGCGATTTTAATGGCTGATGACTACCTTAACGACCGGCTGATAATTGCTGTATTACTCATAAGCGAGGCACAGCAGACCGCAAGATGAAGACACGCACATGGCGACCGTCTGACCGCAGCCGAAGAGGCTTTCTTGGAGCGGAGAACATCACTTGACTTCAGGTCCCGTTCGCGCTTCACTCACTTCTCTCGTTCTCGTCTTCACGTCGGAGCTCCTGTCGTGTGGCATCGAAAGGCCTGGAGAGAGAGATACGCATCGTTGAATTAGCGAGTGTACAAGTAAACATACGCAAAACGAATTTTTTTCTATATTCTTTATCGTGCGTTTGTGCCACTCGAAGCGAGAGGCGAGATGGTCGGGTGTCGTCCGAGACACCCGAGACGCCGCCGTGGGATCGTCTCGCCGCCCGTGTTAAGTGGGCCCCGAGTGGTAAGTGTTCGCGAGTTGCGGTAGTGAAGGGGGCGGGGATGGGGAGGGAGTCCCGAGGTGTTATACAGGTGATATATGGCCTGTGCGAGACGCCTCTACATGCATTGCTGCGAGACGCTCCGACCGAGATTCATTATAGACTCGCGAGACTAAAATGGCTTGCCAGACACAGCACAGGGTTTGACCAGAAACAGTAAAAAAGTACCACTGACAGAGAGGCGTACGAGGGCCAACGAGGCATTCCCGGAAAACCGACCTTGCGGCACCGCGACGTAAGGACGGAGACGAAAGACAACAACCACGCTCCGACGGCCTTCCTTGTTTCATTTAATGTGACCCCGCAGAATGTTTAGTTATAAAGTCGCATACCAAATACAACACATTTATCGGGTATCGCTTATATGCGTTCGTTCCATAAGGCCGGGAATATCGCGTTGTTCCCGCGGTCCCTACAACCCGACGGGCGCGATCATGCCACAGTGTCAAGTCCAAATGGCTGCTCTGGAACACAGCCGATCAGAGGCGCATGTAAGATCCTCCATCGGATTCGAAGCTTTTTAAGGCGATGTCAAACAGCATCATCCGTGCGTCTATACATGCACGCACACACACGCACTGACGGAGGCGAAACGTGGGCCGATGTATTCACAAAAAAAAAAAAAAAACACATGTACATAAGTAGACACATACAAAGTGCTACAGCATAGGCACATACTAATATACTACAATATTCCAATCCAATAAACGCAGATCACATACTGTGTGTGTGTGTATATATATGCATACCTATATATGTATGTATGTTTATGTATAAACATATATAAATGTATATATACACTGTATATATATATACACACACACACACACACACACGTGGATGTATGTGTGTATATATGTATATATGTATGGATATGTATATATATATGTTTATGTATGTGTATATGTACACATATATGTATGCATGTACGTGTGTGTGTGTGTGTGTGTGTGTGTGTGTGTGTGTGTGTGTGTGTGTGTGTGTGTGTGTGTGTGTGTGTGTACGTGTGCGTGTGGGCATACTTACAGTCATACCTACATACACATATATATACACACACACCTATATATGTAAAGATGTGATATGTATATATATATATATATATGCATTTATGTATGGGTGTATGTGTGTACAAATATTTACGTATATACAGACATATATGTATATATATACACACATATGTCTATATATATATATGTACATATATACACACATCTATGTATATATACAAACATATATGTTTATCTATACGAGATTTCCCTGTCCCACATTCTCTTATCCTTGGAGGCTAAAATTTCACAAGTGTAATGATACACATCTTTGTAGGTCTCGTGTTGATTTCCTTAACTCATAACATCTTTTCTGTTACAGCGGGACTTGTTGAAGTCTGAAGGTTGAAGCCATGAAGTAACTAGTAAGTAAGAAATCAGCTTCTCATCTTGGAAACGTTTGCCTTTCAAAAAATGACTTCATGGACGGAAACAGGTGAAAGTCAGATTGTGCAAGGTTGGGAGACTAGGGAGGATGAGGAAGGACATCGTAGCCACAGGACCGCGCTTCCACCTGGGCAATGGGAGACTTGTGAACAGAGGCGTTGTACTGTAGGAGGCAGACTCCTTTGGTCATCATTCCACACCTCTTGGTTTCGACAGCCTCCCGCAATTTCTGTAGCAGTGTAATTGTAGTACTTTTTGCCAGGAAATCTATCATCACTACTCCATGCTAGTCCCAGAAGACCGAGCATGACCTTGCCTGTCGAGGGTGACACATTTTTTTTTTTTTTTTTGGGGGGGGGAGGGGGAGTCAAAGTGCTTCCATTGATCCTTACCTTCTGGATCATAGTGATAGACTTAAGTTTCATCGTGCATAATTAGTTTGTCAAAAAAGTCCTTGTTTTCTTGTTTTCTAAAAGAGCCTTGGAACAATGAACTCATTCCTGTTTCTGGAAAAGTGTGAGTAGCCTGGGGACCCATCGAGCAGACAACTTTTGGATTTGCAGATGGTCATGGATGATCTTGTCCACAGACCTTATAGTAATCTTGACATTTAGGACCAGCTGACGAACAGTAATACGGCGATCTTCCAAAATGGCTGTCTCCACTTGATGGATGGTGTCCTCATCAATGGCAGACTGGGGTCGCCCTTGGGATAGGAGCCGTTTCTACAGAAGCCAGTGTTTAACGTCATATGATGGGGTGTTCTCCCATAAGTTGCTTTCATTTCAGTGAAGGTTTCTTATGGAGTGCGGTCATTCAAGTCTAAAAACCTGATCACTGCTCGATACTCTAACCCCTTCCCCCTCCCTACACGAACCTTCCCTTTATATGAGTAGGGAGGGGAAGGGGAGAAAAATAAGGGGGGAGCAAGGGATAAAAGAAGGAGGAGCGAAGATTAAGGGGAGTAGAGGGGAAAGAGGGAGGGAGACGGGAGTAAGAGAGGGAAAACAACGAGAAAATGTGTCATATTATATAATATATATACAAACATAAACATACATATATAAATTTATCTATATATGTATATATATTTATATATACATATGCACTATTTTCTTGTTTTTATTTCATAAACACCCGATTTCCGTCGAAAAAATATAGTGAAATTCAGAAAAAAGTATATTATTAAGAAATTATTTTATTTCCTTAATATTCTTGGTGAGACACTATGACCCAGTGTTGATATTAGAGTATGATCAAGAAATGCCATTCAAACATTCATATCAATAGGCATAAAACAAGTAAATAATGTAGTGACATCAATACAGAAAAAAATAAAGATATCAGTAATGAAATAACTGTGGATGGTTGACAAAAATAAATAAAAAAATGCCATAAGCTGATACAGGTAAATACGCAATAACATTAATAACACTATCAGACGAGTAACAGTAATTGCATACTAATAACAACACCAATAATGCCAATGACAAAGAAGTAGTTATGATGAACACTGTAAAGGCAGCCATTCACAGCCACTGTAGTAGTAACAGTAGTTGTAACTGTAAGATCGTAGAATAAAACAAAAAGAAAAAGAAAAAACTAAAACATCTTACATAATATATAGTAAGAATAAACAAATTGAATGGAACGACTGATCCTATACAACAATAGTTGATTGTTAGAAGTTCATGATGATAATGGTCAAAGTAGATAAGCGAACAATTGCAATCCTATATGAAATTTAATAGCTAGTTAAAAGGCATTTCCCGTTAATAGCGTAACCATTTCCCAAACGTCTTTCCTTACGTCATCAACCTGGTCTGATACATTTAACCAACAACAAAAAAATGTAATCAACAGATATAACAATGCACATCTATAATCCTGATTACATTTTACACTCATTACAACCACCATCACCTTAATTAACCTTTTCATTTCATTACGAATCATCAACCATTTCAAATCACGCATCGCTCTGAAACAACACGCCATTCATCACCGAGGAATTACAACACTAAACTCACGCCCATCAATTCGAGACAACGCCCATGACATCACGCCCAGGATATCACGGGGCGGCTCGCTGGCATGCAATGTGGAAGATGCTAGTGGCCGTTCTGTCTGCTGGTCAACGCAACTACAATTATTAACTTTTTCTACTTTAGTTTCTTCTGTGTCTGTTACTATCTTTATTTCTGCATCTCTCTGTCTCTGTCTATCTGTCTGTCTCTTTTTTTTCCTTACTCTTTCGTTTAAGTATATTTCGTCTTCCTCTATTTTTTGTTTTTCTAGCAATTTTCATCACGCCTTTTCTATCTCTCTCTGTCTCTGTCTTTGGCTCTTCTTTGCTTCCTCGTTTATCATATTTCCACTCATTCTCTCTCTCTCTCTCTCTCTCTCTCTCTCTCTCTCTCTCTCTCTCTCTCTCTCTCTCTCTCTCTCTCTCTCTCTCTCTCTCTCGCATAGTTTTCTACTTTCTTCTTTCCTTTCCATCTCTTCTTTCTTTTCATTCCTCCTCCTCTCCCTCTCCACTCTCTTCCTCTTTCCCTTAATTCTTTCTTTTCCTCTCCCAACCTTTTCCTCTTTCCTTCCTTCCTTCCTTCCTTCATCAACTACCAGCTCTCACCCACCCCCTCTCTCTCCAACCCTACCCCGACCCACTCCCATTCATCCCACACCCTTCCCCACCTCCACCCTCCCTCCCTCCTCCCCCTCCCCTTCCCCCTCTCCCTTTCCTCCCCCTCCCCCCTCCCCTCACGCCATGCACCTCGATCGAGTCCAGAGCATCACCGGCCACCGAGGCGCCTCCGCACGCCGGCCCGAGCGCACGGTAATCCACCATTCTCAATCTCCGCGGGGGTAGGGGTTTAAAAATTCAAACGCGTTAAAATTTTCTCGAGTCGCCGTCCGCCCCCCGCTGCGCCCCGGCCCGTCATGAAGACAACAGTGATGAGGCCGGCGTCTACCCGCGTTAATCCGACGTTGTTACGCACGTCAAACTCGTACCGTCCGACGCGGCCTGAAACGCGATGGACGGATGGGGAAGGAGGGGTGGGGGGTAAGGGGGGCGGGGAGTGGGTGGAGGTGGGATAGGGATAAGAGGGGGGTGGGGAGGGATGGGGGAGGGAGAGGGAGAGATAGAGGGAGATAAGAGGAGTGGGTTAGGATGGGAAAGGGTGGGTTGGGGTAAGAGAAGGTAGGGGAGGATTGGGGGGAGGGATAAGGGGAAGAAGAGTGAATAGATAGGAGGAGGAAGAAGGGGAGAGGGGGCGGAGGCGTGATAGAGGGCATATGGGGCGAGTTGGGAAGGAATTGATAGGAGGTAGTTGGGTTGAAAGGCAGATGATGAACAATGCGAGAGAGAGGAAGGGTGAGGAGGGAGAGGGAGAGGAAGAGGGAGGGAGGGAGGGAGGGAGGGAGGGAGGGAGGGAGAGAGAGAGAGAGAGAGAGAGAGAGAGAGAGAGAGAGAGAGAGAGAGAGAGAGAGAGAGAGAGAGAGAGAGAGAGGGGGGGGGGGAGAAAGAGAGAGAGATGAGAGAAACAAACAGGCATAGAAATAGATAGATAGATAGACAGATAGAAATAAACAGACAAACAGAGACAAACAAACAATTAAACAGACAAACAGAGACAGACAAGTCGACACACAGAAAAAAGGAGGCCCCCCCCCAAAAAAAAAAAAAAAAAAAAAAAAAAAAAACTTCGCGCAGAAAAGAAGTCAAGGAACACAGACCATTAAACGGAAAATGTCCCCAAAGAACACCTTAGAGATGAAGCTCAGGTGATCCTCTCGTGCATAAGCTTTTAGAAAGAATTTACGCTAAGAACAAGAGGAGAGACAGGATAAAGGGGGGAACGTGGCACAGGATGATAAACAATGAGGGGGGGGGGGGGGAGAGAGAGAGAGAGAGAGAGAGAGAGAGAGAGAGAGAGAGAGAGAGAGAGAGAGAGAGAGAGAGAGAGAGAGAGAGAGAGAGAGAGATGGAGAAAGGCAGAGAGAGAGAGAGAGAGAGAGAGAGAGAGAGAGAGAGAGAGAGAGAGAGAGAGAGAGAGAGAGAGAGAGAGAGAGAGGGGGGAGAGGGAGAGGGAGAGGGAGAGGGAGAGGGAGAGGGAGAGGGAGAGAGAGAGGGAGAGAGAGAGGGAGGGAGGGAGGAGGGAGAGAGCGAGAGAGAAAGAGTTACAATTAATAAGAAAGAATTATAGCTAGAAAAAAAAAAAAAACAAGAGAACGAAAAAGAGAAAACGCAAGAATGGAGTAGAAAGAGCAGAAGAAACCTTAAGTCTTAAGAAAGCGGTGCAAACACTCGAGTGGTTTATAAGAGAGAGAGGGAAAAAAAACGAAACAAACAGAAAACGGAAGACATTCGAAGGTGAAAATGGAGTGAGGAGGAGGGGGAGGGGGAGGAGTAGGTGAAGGAAAAGGAGGAAGAAAAAGAAGAGGAGGAGAAAAAGGAAGAGGAGAAAGAGGAGAAGGAAGAAGAAGAAAGACATAAGAAAAACAAAAGAACAAAGAAGAAAAACACGAAAAAGAGGCAACAACAACAAAAAAAATCGCGCCCCCCTCCACCCCGTGAAACACTCCTGCCTTCGGGGGCCGTTGAAACAACACTCGAGGCGACAGACGCACGGGTTCCCAGAGTAGGAGCTCCGGCAAAAGGACGAGCACGCAGACGGGGTCGCCACTCGGGCTAATCTGCATGCATGAAGAAAATCCGCGACCTGCCCGAACACGACCGCCAACGCGACATCTAACCTTGAAGTAGACACCGGGAGAGACATGAGGCGTGGGGAGGGAGGGGGAGGTGGGGAGAAGGATATAGGGAAGGGGGAGGGATAAGGGGGAGGTTGGGGAGGAGAGAGAGGGATAAGGGGGAGGTTGGGGAGGAGGAGGGGGATAAGGGGGAGGTTTAGTGTAGGGAGGGGGAAGGGGTTAAGGGGTAGGGGAGAAGGGGAGATGGTGAGGGGAAAGGGCTTGGGGAGAAGGATAAGGGGAGGTAGAGAGGTATAAGGAGAGGGTTATGAGTAGGGAGGGGAAGGGGAGAAAAATAAGGGGGGAGCAAGGGATAAAAGGAGGAGGAGCGAAGATTAAGGGGAGTAGAGGGGAAAGAGGGAGGGAGACGGGAGTAAGAGAGGGAAAACAACGAGAAAAAAGAAAGGGAGGAGAGATAAGTGAAATAAAGAAAATGGAGCAATCGAGCGAGAGAGAGAGAGAGAGAGAGAGAGAGAGAGAGAGAGAGAGAGAGAGAGAGAGAGAGAGAGAGAGAGAGAGAGAAACCTCACAATCGTTGATAGCTCTTCTACAAGACCCTTAACCCCCACCCCCCTCCCCCCCGCCTCCCCCACGAGAAAATCTTTCGTTTTCTCGCAAGATCTCGCCCCTAATTACGAATATAGCGAAGCAGACGGTGCCCGAGATTTTAATATTGAGCATCTTAATTAACCTGACCATTTATGGGAAGGCGTGGCTCAGGCTTGGGACCTGATAACATGACGATGGCTAAGAAGAAGGTTATCATGATTGATTTTCGGATATTTATAGGTTTTATTTTATGATGATTATACCGCGAGATGGAAGGGCGATAAAAAAGCGTGCGCAAGAGAGCAACAGGTGGTGTAATTAGCCTCGCCTTTTGCGAAGGGAGGAGGAAGGAGAGACGGCGGCGGAGACGGACTCGCGAGCACAGGCGTCCTACCCCGACGAGGATTTTTGGGCCGACCCGTGATTCCCGCCGCCCGAATTTAATTAATTATAAAGGCATGATCGCCCCCCCCCCCCCCCCCCCCCCCCGCAAGAAGCAAGGATTTATGGGCGACGCCTCCTCGGGCTCCTTCCGCGGTGCCTCGTCCTTCGTAGGATGGGTGCCCTGGGAGATGGACCTTGAATGCAGGAGCGGACTGGAGGGGGAGGCTGGAAATGGGAAGGGAGGAGGGAGGGGAGGAGTAAGGAAGGAGAGGAGAAGGAGAAGGAGGAGGATGGAAGGGGAAGGAAGAGGAAGAGCATGGGAGGATTGGGGGAGGGAGGGGAAGGAAAGGAAGAAAGTGAGGAATGGGGAAGGGGGGAGAGAGGGAGGAATAAGGGAGGGAGGGGAAGGAAGGGGAAGGGAGGGGAGGAAAGGAAGAATGATCAAACGAAAGGGGAAAGAGGTGGTTGAAGAGGTGGGAATAGGGAAAGGAGGGGGGAAAGGAAGTGGTGAGGGGGGAATAAAAAAGAAAATGAATAATAATGAGAAGAGAAAAGTAAAGTGGGAATGGGAGGCAGAGAGAAGAATGAGTAAAGAGAAAGGAGGGAGGAGGATGGGAGGTAAGGAGGATGGAGAGGGAGGAGGGAGAAGGTGAAAGGCAGGGGAGGGGAAGGGAGGACGAGGAAGTCAAGAATTCACTCACTCTTTTCTCAAGATGCTTTATATCTGGTCCCGAAAAGTGAAGGGAAACGAGGCACAGAGGAAACGAAAGAGGGCGTAAACGAGAAACTGAAGAAAAAAGGGAATGAAATTAGAAACACGAGAAACAGAAAGATCAGGAGAACGAACCAATGAATGGAGAGGAATGAATGAAGAAAAGGAGGAGCGAATGAGGAAAGAAAACTAAGAGTGAGGAAAATGCAGAATGTGGGTGAGATAACGTGAGATAAAGCAAGAAATTAAGCATTACGAAGAAGCATTATAACCGAGGTTGAGATGAAATGAGGAAATTGAGAAAATGGATAGAGAGAAATGAACAAGAAGAAAAAAATGTGATAGAGGAGGAAGAAGGAAAAGAAGGGGAGGGAGGGAGGGAGGGAGGAGGAACAGCAGCAGCAGGAAGAAGAGTCTACGAGGAAGGGAAAAGCCACAACCAAGAAAAACAGAAAAAAAAATACAAACAAACGAAAACGAAACAAAAGAAGAAATGAATAATTAAAGCAAACGAAGAAAAGAGGAAGCTAGACGAGGGAAAGGAAGCGGTAGGTGGCAAGAGATTCTCGCTGTGCATGAGAAGTCCAAGACGCGGAACAGGTGATTAAAGAACGCAATTAGCTCTGCGCATGACCGCATGTAACCACGCCTGCCCGCAGAGATACCATGTGGCGCGATCATGCGATAAACAAACATCACATTAAAAACAAACATGAAACAAGGATATGGTACTTATCATGCAAAAGTAGGAGATTCATAAGAATAATAATGGTGATGGTGATGATGATGATGATGATGATGATGATGATGATGATAAAGATGATGACGAAGATGACGACGACGACGACGATGATGATGATGATGATGATGATGATGATAATGATGATTATTATCTATCTGTTTATACTTATATTCATATCTATTTATTCATATTCATATATACATTCATATTTATATCTACATCCACATATACACAATCACACACACACACAAATCTCACAAGAGAACAACAGTACCTGCGAAAGCCAAACGAGTCACATAACGCCAGAAATCCATTACTTGCAACAATGATTTTTCTGACATGTGCAACAATGCAAACGGAAAGAACTGAGCAGCAGTAATTACCACACGGAGATACAAAAACAAACCTCAAGTAATTTCATTGGTGACATGAACGCCCGCGTGGAACAAATGATCAACTGCAAAAAAACAAACAAAGAAAAGGCCCTCCACATAACCTAACATTGTAATCAACGATACGAAACGCGAAAAAAACGATAAGAAAAATGATAAATAAAGAAATCCAGAGAGAGAAGATGGCTCAGAAGGAGGAAGAGGAGGAGGAGGAGGAGGAGGAGGAGGAGGAGGAGGACGGAGGAGATACCAGCACTTGATATAAGCCACTTGTGCACGGGGATCTGCCATCTATATATCACTAGACTCGTAAATTGAAGCCGAAGCTGTTAATGTAATAATATAGATAATGATGATAATAATAACGACAATAATAATAATGAAAATAATGATAATTATAACGATAATACTAACAATAACAAAGTTATATAGTTTTGCTTCACCTTCTTTTTCCCCTCTTTTTCTCCCTCTTCTTTCTTATTTTCTCCCCTTTCTCTCCCCTCTTCTCCTCCTGCCCCCCCCCCCCCCCCGTACCCTGCCATCTTCTCCTTCTCCTCTTTCTTCATCTTCTCCTTCTCTATCTTTTCTTTCTCCTTCCCTCTCTTTCCTTTTTTTCCTCTTCTCTCCCTCTCCTCTTCTCAACTCTTCTCCGTCTCTCCTCGTTTTCCCCTTTCTCCTCTTCCCTCTGGTTCCCACCCCTCCTCCTTTCTATTCTTCCTCTTCTCCTCCCCCCTAATCCTCATCTTCCCTCTTCTTTCCTCCTCCTCTCCTTTCTACTTCCCCCCTCTTCCTTTCTACTCTTCCTCCCTCCTCCTCCATTTCCCTATTCTCACCTCCTCCGCCTCTCTCCCGTCTCTCTCTCACTCTCTCTCTCTCTCTCTCTCTCTCTCTCTCTCTCTCTCTCTCTCTCTCTCTCTCTCTCTCTCTCTCTCTCTCTCTCTCTCTCTCTCCTTCCCTCCCTCCCTCTCCCTCCTTCCCTCCCTCCCTTTCCCTGCTTCCCTCCCTCTCCCTCCCTCCCTCTCCCTCCCTCCCTCCTACCCTCCCTCCCTCTCCTTCCCTCCTTCCTTCCCTCCCTCTCCCTCCTTCCCTCCCTCTCCCTCCCTCCCTCCCTCCTTCTTCCCTCCTTCCCTCCCTCCCTCTCTCTCAAGCCCCCGATAGTTATAAGATTTCGTGATATAAACCGGCGCAGTAACATTATCGCTGAATCCGGGATGAAAAACGAGATGCTATCTTAATTAAAACTGGGGATAAATCCACCACCTGCCTGGCTCTCTGCGTAATTAGATTCTCCGTTTGGAAATAATGCATCGTACAAATTGCCTTTTAAATGTCGTCTGGCCGGCGTGTGCGTGCTGTGCCCCAAGTACGTGTCCTTGCGCTAAGAGTACGTGACTGTTATTATCAATATTATTATTATTATTTTTTTTTTTTCGTGTTTTCTACACCCGGGGGGTTTACTTCTGGTGAGGGGGGGTACTTAGGGGAGGGGCCCCAGGGTAGGGGTACTTGGGTGCGGGTAGTTTGGGCGGTACTTTGGGGGGGAAGGGGGGAGATATCACTGTTTGGTGACCGGAGCGGTTTTGTTGCGAGAGAGAGAGAGAGAGAGAGAGAGAGAGAGAGAGAGAGAGAGAGAGAGAGAGAGAGAGAGAGAGAGAGAGAGAGAGAGAGAGAGAGAGAGAGAGAGAGAGAGAGAGAGAGAGAGAGAGAGAGAGAGAGAGTGAGTGTGTGTGTGTGTGTGTGTGTGTGTGTGTGTGTGTGTGTGTGTGTGTGTGTGTGTGTGTGTGCGTGCGTGTATGTGTGCGTGTGTGTGTGCGTGTGTGCGTGCGTGCGTGTGTGTGTGAAAATTCCATATTCCAAAATCCAATGAAAAATTATTACCAAAACAAAAAATAGGAAAAGAGGGGAAGTACTACCCTTTTGTTTCTCTTTATACTCACTTTTTTTTTTTCAATCTCCCCCCTCTGATTGAAAGATAATTTGACACCGCATTATACATTATTGAAATACAAAACAAATGAAATGGTACTGGACAGCGGAATATGCGAAGAACATTAATGCATAACTGCTAACACCAATATTTGACAGCAGAGAATATGCCAAAATATGAAAGCATAATCACTGACATCTTCAATTGACATCCGAGTAAATACGATTATCCTCGACAGCGGGAAATACACCCTGATATAGACACACAATTTGCATTAATCAAACATCTCTCCCTTTCATCAGAATCCCTATGAAACTGCAATGAAAAGACGATCGACTTGCGCACAGCCAATCAAAATAACAAACGTAACACACGCCGCTCACGCAAGATCAAGTAATGCAAAACCGAAGTTGTTCGTAAAATGAGCGCCAGTATTGAGGGGTGAGAGGGAGGGAGGGAGGGAGAGGGGGAGAGGGATGGAAGGAGACAGGAGAGGGAGAGAGGGGGAGATAGATAGATAGATAGATAGATAGATAGATAGGTAGATAGATAGGTAGATAGATGGATGGACAGATAGAGAATGATACACAGAAAGGGTGACAGAGAGAGAGGACGATAGACAGAAAGAGAGAGAAAATAGAGAGAGGAACGATAGACAGAAAAAGAGATAGAAAATAGAGAGAGAATGACAGGCAGAAAGAGAGATAGAAAATAGAGAGAGAACGATAGACAGAAAGGGAGACAGAAAGATACAGAAATAAGAGCCACGAAAGCGACGCGCAGCCAGCCAGCCAATCAGCTGATTCCAATCGGGAATCTAGACGAGATTCGGACCTTTTAGCGATTCCAATTAAGAAAAGTTCCACTCGGGTACCCCGCCTAGATCAAATATTTAAAGTTTTGATGGGAATTTTAATTATGATAGCATTCTAATTATGAGTGAATAAATGAATAAGAGACTTGCCGCCGGGTTCGCCATCGCCTGCGGAACTGGGGCATGTCATTACGTGGAAACTCATCATCATAATGTTAACTGGGCCACGAATTCTGCGTCCAAGTTAACACCTTCATTTTAATATCGTTAATTGTGGTATCAGTGATAATAATGATAAAAGTGTTTGGTTATTGGTATTATAGTTCAGTTATTAATTTACTAAAGGTAGTATCATTACTATTAATTCGAATTAAGCAAACGAAGTATTGAGCAATCTACTGATGCTTTTTTCCAGTCAAATGGGGGTAGGTAAACAATATACACGTGTCATGTAATATATGAGGAAAATATATCCTTCAAGTAAAACAATCGTGCATCTTTCCTCCCTATGACACACCACACCTCCCTTTATATGACACTTTCCCTCCCCCCCCCTCCTTTCTTGACACTCTCTACCTCTCCTTCTTTTCTCTTTTTCTGGTAACTCTTCTTTCTTCACACTCATACCCCCCTCCCCCTCCCGCCCACTCTCCCTACTTCTCCGCACACATGATATAATCGGATTTTCTTGTTTTTTGTTGTTGTCTCCTCGTAGTGTAATAATAGTAACAATGTTATTCTGGTATCAACCGCACTTCTTTCTGATGTTATCTTTTATCTCAATTATTATTTTTTGACTTAATCATTTACTGATTTTGAGCTCATACTCTCGTCATG